>NC_041380.1:523156885-523162532 GCF_002162155.2 Triticum dicoccoides | reverse complement strand
GCTTGAGAGAGTCGCTGGCGGCGCGTACCTGGACGTGACGCCCTCGGCGGCGAGCTTGCGCCAGATGGCGCGTAGCCGCTCGGGGGTCTCCCGTTCTTTCTTCCCGGCAGGCGCGTGCTTCAGCATCCGCTGGTCGTACAGCAGCCCCACCCTGGGCGCCGCGCCCGCCTGCCTCGATGTGCCCGCGGCCGCCGCCATCCTGCGCCGGCGGAGGAGAGACCGGAGGCGGAACTCGGGGTGGAACCGGAAACGGAAACCGGAGACTAGGGCCAACTCCAACGCACAACGCACGAAGTCTGGGACAAATGCCACGGCCAAACGGGCCGTGCTAACTGTGCCGGCCCGGTAGCACGCTGGCACGGCACGACCCAGGCTAAACGGGCCAGGCCCGGCATGCGGCACGCCATGGGCCGTGCCTGGGCCTGGAGGCTGGGCACGCGGGCCGGCACGGCACGGCCCGTTTATTTTTTTGAAATATATAAATATATGTCCTATATAAATATCTATAATACTCTAATATGTTCAAATTTTTTGCCGTGCATGCGTATTTTAGTGCTTGGATCTGAGTATTAGTAGTGTTATATAGTGTAGTCTTTGTTGAATATTGTCTTTGGAGGCCGAGCTCCATGGAGCTCGGTTTTGGAAAATTTGAATTTCATCAAATTTCATATTTTCTGCATTTTAAAAAATTCTAAAAAAACACAGATATACATGAAGGCATAACACATATGTGTGTAAATTTTCAGGACAAAATACGTTGAAATGAGGCCTGTGCAAAAATGACAAATCTAGGGCTTTTTAACACATGATACTATTCATCCTCCCGGGCCATGAATTTGTCATTTTTGTACAGGTCGCATTTCAACGTTTTTCATCCTGAAATTTTACCCACATACACATAACATTCTTGTTTACTTGCATACTTTTTCAAAAAAAATTAAACCAAATAGTTTGAATTTTGATTTATTTTCAAAAAAAGGCCTCCATGGAGGCCGAGAGCCAGACGTCCATTCTCAATCTTTGTATTTTTTTTATCCTTTTGTAATTCTATAGCATGTCTTGTATTCTTTTACTTATTTGAGATGGAAGTTTTTAATGATGTAGGTGCTAATAAAGCTCTAGATTTATCCCACATAATAGTCTAACAAATTTTGCAATTTTCCACATTTTTTGGCCTTTTCGTTGTTTTCAGAGGTATTACGAACAAAAAAGGAAAAAAAACCGCGCCAGGCGGGCCAACGCGCCGCAACGGGCCGACGTGCCGTGTGTCGGCCCACGTAGCCTACGTGTCGTGTTTGGGCTGCTAGCTCCAGTACGTGGGCCGGCACGGCACGACCCGGTTATTATTCGTGCCGACGCGGGCCGTGCCGGGCCGGCCCAGCCCGTTTGGCCAGGTATGAGCCCAACACTCGCGTTCGGGGGCAAATTATGTTTGACTCGCCCGACCCAATTCCGACGCAAATTTTAGCCGGATTTACGCTCAGACGAACACATCATAGACATGCACGTGTCCTCTCATTGTTTGCCCTCGGGCCCACATGTCGGCAATGCAACTGGTTCCCACCGGCCCCATTTAATCCGCACGTGTGGATGGGCCCGCACATGAGCCTCCCAGCCGCCCTCAATGCGTCCTTTTTAATGATGAAGTCGTCGACCGGCCAGTCCACTTTTGAATTCGTCCACACTCTTCTATTGTCGCTTCGTGCCCCGACAAGCCCAATCCTAGCACTGCCCTCGCTCCCGCCGGCCGCCGACCAGCCATGGGGATGTGGAAGTGGATCCCCGGCAAGAAGGGAAAGCAAGACCACGAAGCAGGGTCGTTCTTCACGTCGTTGGGGAGTGTCATTGCCTACTCCATCTCGCCGCCCACCGCCTTTGCTATTTCACTGCCCACGGTCATACGTCAAGGTGGAGGTGTGCCAGCTCTACTGGGACACGACCACCCCGTTGTCGTGGTCCGACATGCATCTCCCGAATGGATGACATCTCAGCCCAGATTGGGTGCCCGTGCCGCCAATCACGGCGAGCGAGCGCACCTGTCTGCTGGAGATCAACTGTCGGTGCTCCCACATGCCTTCGGATCACCTCGATCATCCTAGGTATTGTTGGTGCGATAATTTATCTCCTTATGTTTTGGAGATTGTTGACATAAACAGTAAGTGTTTGCTAGTGCACATAGAGTAACAGGTCCCTAGAGTCATGAGAAGTTTGGTTCAAACTCTGAAGATAATCTCCTGCGTGGCAGCGAGGATTATCACTAAAGACTATGATGTCGAGAGTGACCCCAAAAAATTGTTGACGCAAAACAATTGGTTTGGTGTCTGTCTGTAGCGACCCAATCTCAAACGGTCAAGTCTTTGTACTTAAGTGTCATCCCTGGATCGGTATTGCTGACACACACAATACTCGGGGATTTATAACAGAGTTCAATCACACGCTTAATACATCGAATGTCACAAAAGAGAACTTATTACAATAATATGGCTGAAGGCCATCTAAATAAGATAACAGCGGAAGCTTCGAAGGTAGAAGAGTCTATCCAACTCCGCGGCAAAATTGAGTGCATGACAACGACCTAGCGCACCTTACTCTTCGTCTGAAAACTCTGCAACATAATATGTTGCAGCTTGTGTAGGTCAGCACATGGAATATGCTGGCAAGATAACACTATAGAGCAATGAATAAATAACAGCTATCATTACATGCATATATGGCTGGTGGAGGCTCTATGGTTATCATTTGCATGAAGCTAATTTTTTCCTACAACAAAGAAATATATTTTGTTTAACTACAAAGTTGGTTGAAAGTTATTGAGAAGGTTCCTCCAACTCAATCCCAAATTAATAATTATAACCCAACAAATTAAATAAGTAAAGTGATGAGATCAAATCAATAATTCAAGTACCAGATACTCAAGATGTCCATAACCGGGGACACGGCTAACCATGATTAGTTTGTACACTCTGTACAGGTTTGCGCACTTTTCCCCACAAGACTCGATCTCCTCCGTTGGATTTCTCGCACTACCTGGTGTTTGAGAAACGGATGACCAAGACACAGTCTTTTAGAAGCATTAACTCTTTACTCTGGGTAGACAGTACCACCTACATCTGCTAGCCTACCACTGAAAGAGGTCACATAACTTACTCAACTATGCCAGAGCCCATAATGGCTTGTGGCTGCATACGGAAGTTTCTAGCCTGAATAATCTCAAGACCCTTTGAGCCTGGGTGGCAAACCATAGGATGATCACACGGGTACTCTGCTACCTCTTGAGCACTGCGTTGTTTTTCCCTTGAAGAGGAAAGGGTGATGCAACAAAGTAGCGTAAGTATTTCCCTCAGTTTTTGAGAACCAAGGTATCAATCCAGTAGGAGGCCACACACAAGTCCCTCGTACCTACACAAACAAATAAGAACCTCGCAACCAACGCGATAAAGGGGTTGTCAATCCCTTCACAGTCACTTACGAGAGTGAGATCTGATAGAGATAATAATGATAAGATAATTTTTTTGGTGTTTTTATGATATAGATTGAAAGTAAAGATTCCAAAGTAAAAATAGATTGGAAACTTATATGATGGAAAATAGACCCGGGGGGCATAGGTTTCACTAGTGGCTTCTCTCAAGATAGCATAAGTATTACGGTGGGTGAACGAATTACTGTCGAGCAATTGATAGAAAAGCGAATAATTATGAGAATATCTAGGCGTGATCATGTATATAGGCATCATGTCCACGACAAGTAGACCGACTCCTGCCTACATCTACTACTATTACTCCACACATCAACCGCTATCCAGCATGCATCTAGAGTATTAAGTTCATAAGAACAGAGTAACGCCTTAGGTAAGATGACATGATGTAGAGGGATAAACTCAAGCAATATGATATAAACCCCATCTTTTTATCCTCGATGGCAACAATACAATACGTGTCATTTCCCTTTCTGTCACTGGGATCGAGCACCGCAAGATTGAACCCAAATCTAAGCACTTCTCTCATTGCAAGAAAGATCAATCTAGTAGGCCAAACCAAACTGATAATTCGAAGAGACTTGTAAATATAACCAATCATGCATAAAAGATTTCAAAGAAGAATCAAATATTGTTCATAGATAGACTTGATCATAAACCCACAATTCATCGGATCTCGACAAACACACCACAAAAAGAGTTACATCGAATAAATCTCCAAGAAGATCGAGGAGAACTTTGTATTGAGATTCAAAGAGAGAGAAGAAGTCATCTAGCTAATAACTATGGACCCGAAGGTCTGAAGTAAACTACTCACACATCATCGAAGGGGCCATGGAGTTGATGTAGACGCCCTCTGTGATCAATGCCCCCTCCGGCTGAGCTCCGAAAAAGGCCCTAAGATGGGATCTCTTGTGTACAGAAGGTTGCGGCGGTGGAAATAGGGTTTCATGGTGCTTTTGGATGTTTTCGGGGTATGTGAACATATATAGGAGGAAGAAGTAGGTCGGTTGAACCATGAGGGGGGAGGGCGCGCCCAGGGGGTAGGCGCGCCCCCTGCCTCGTGGACACCTCGTTCGTTTTTTGACGTCCACTTCAAGTCCTCTGGATCACGTTTGTTCCAAAAATCACGCTACTGAAGGTTTCATTCTGTTTGGACTCCGTTTGATATTCCTTTTCTGTGAAACACTGAAATAGGCAAAAAAAACAGCAATTTGCACTGGGCCTTGGGTTAATAGGTTAGTCCAAAAATAATATAAAAGTGTAAAATAAAGCCCATTAACATCCAAAACAGATAATATAATAGCATGGAACAATAAAAAATTATAGATATGTTGGAGACGTATCAAGCATCCCCAAGCTCAATTCATGCTCGTCCTCGAGTAGGTAAATGACAAAAACAGAATTTTTGATGTGGAATGCTTTCTAGCATGTTCTTCAATGTATTTTTCTCTATTATGGCATGAATGTTCAGATCTGAAAGATTCAAGATAAAAGTTTATTGTTGACATAAAAATAGTAATACTCCAAGTATGCTAATCAAGCAATTATGTCTTATCAAAATAACATAGCCAAAGAAAACTTATTCCTACAAAGTCATGTAGTTTGGCCATGCTTCATTTTCGTCACACAAAATGCTCCCATCATGCACAACCCCGATGACAAGCCAAGCAATTGTTTCATACTTAGCCTTTTCAAACTCTTTCAACTTGTACGCAATATATGAGCGCGAGCCATGGACATAACACTATGGGTGGAATAGAATATGATGATTGAGGTTGTGTGAGAAGACAAAAGGGAGAAAGTCTCACATTGACGTGGCTAATCAATAGGCTATGGAGATGCCCATCGATTGATGTCAATGCAAAGAGTAGGGATTGCCATGCAACAGATGAACTAGAGCTATAAATATATGAAAGCTCATCAAAGAAACTAAGTGGGTGTGCATCCAACTTGCTTGCTCATGAAGACCTAGGGTATTTGAGGAAGCCCATCATTGGAATAAATAAGCCAAGTTATTATAATGAAAATTTCCACTAGTATATGAAAGTGACAAAATAAGAGACTCTCTATCATGAAGATCATGGTGCTACTTTGAAGCACAAGTGTGGAAAAAGGATAGTAACATTGTCCCTTCTCTCTTTTTCTCTTTTTTTGTTTGGGCCTTCTTTA
>NC_041380.1:523152340-523156422 GCF_002162155.2 Triticum dicoccoides | reverse complement strand
GTGTGTGTGGCCTCTTCTCTTTTTTTATTTTTATTTTTCGTCCGGAGTCTCATCCTGACTTGTGGGGGAATCATAGTCTCCATCATCCTTTCCTCACATGGACAATGCTCTAATGATGATCATCACACTTTTATTTACTTAAAACTCGATACTTAGAACAAAATATGACTCTATGTGAATGCCTCTGGCAGTGTACCGGGATTGTGATGAATCAAGAGTGACATGTATAAAAAATTAAGCATGGTGGCTTTGTCACAAATACGATGTCAACTACATGATCATGCAAAGCAATATAACAATGATGATGCGTGTCATAATAAATAGAACGGTGGAAAGTTGCATGGCAATATATCTCGGAATGGCTATGGAAATGCCATAATAGGTAGGTATGGTGGCTGTTTTGAGGAAGATATAAGGAGGCTTATGTGTGATAGAGCGTATCATATCACGGGGTTTGGATGGACCGGCGAAGTTTGCACCAACTCTCAAGGTGAGAAAGGGCAATGCACGGTACCGAAGAGGCTAGCAATGATGGAAGGGTGAGAGTGCGTATAATCCATGGACTCAATATTAGTCATAAAAACTCACATACTTATTGCAAAAATCTACAAGTCATCAAAACCAAGCACTACGCGCATGCTCCTAGGGGAATAGGTTGGTAGGAAAAGACCATCGCTCGTCCCCGACCGTCACTCATAAGGAAAGCAATCAAAGAACACCCCATGCTTCAAATTTGCCACACAACTTTTACCAAATGTGCATGCTACGGGACTTGCCAACTTCAACACAAGTATTCATCAATTTCACAATTACTCAACTAGCACACCTCTAATATTACCACATTTATATCTCAAAACAACTATCAAGCATCCAACTTCTCTTAGCATTTAAAAATTATAAGCAAAGTGAATTACCATGTTGTTCTAAAGGACTCTCAAAATGATATAAGTGAAGCATGAGAGATCAATTATTTCTATAAAATAGAACCACCGCAGTGCTATAAAATATATAAGCGAAGTACTAGAGCAAAAATTATCCAACTCAAAAGATATAAGTGAAGCACATAGAGTATTCTAATAAATTCCAATTCATGTGTGTCTCTACCAAAAGGTGTGTACAGCAAGGATGATTGTGGTAAACTAAAAAGCAAAGACTCAAATCATACAAGACGCTCCAAGCAAAACACATATCATGTGGCGAATAAAAAGAGGGAATGCCTTCCGGGGCATCCCCAAGCTTAGGCTTTTGGTTGTCCTTGTATTTTACCTTGGGGTGCCTTGGTAATCCCCAAGCTTAGGCTCTTCCCACTCCTTGTTCCATAATCCATCAAATCTTTACCCAAAACTTCAAAACTTCACAACACAAAACTTAAAAGAAAATCTCGTGAGCTTCATTAGTAAAAGAAAACAAACCACCACTTCAAGGTACTGTAATGAACTCATTCTTTATTTATATTGGTGTTAAAACTAATGTATTACAACTTTTCTATGGTTCATAAACTCTATTACTAGTCATAGATTCATCAAAATAAGCAAACAACACACGAAAAACAGAATCTGTGAAAAACAGAACAGTCTGTAGTAATCTGTAGGTTTCGAAGACTTCTGGAACCCCAAAAATTCTAAAATAAATTTTTGGACGTGAGTAATTTATCTATTAATCATCTGCAAAAAGAATTAACTAAATATCACTCTCCAATAAAAAAATGGCAGCAAATCTCGTGAGCGCTAAAGTTTCTATTTTTTACAGCAAGATCGCAAAGACTTTCTCCAAGTCTTCCCAAAGGTTCTACTTGACACAAACACTAATTAAAAGCATAAAATCTCATCTAAACAGTGGCTAGATGGATTATTTATTGAATAACAGCAAGGAAAAATATTGGGTTGTCTCCCAACAAGCGCTTTTCTTTAAAGCCTTTTGCTAGGCAAAAGATAATTTCAATGATGCTCACATGAAAGACAAGAATTGAAGCACAAAGAGAGCATCATAAAACATGTGACAAACACACCTAAGTCTAACATACTTCCTATGCATAGGTATCTTATAGACAAACAAATTATCATAGCAAGCAAAAACTAGCATATGCTAGGAAGCGGAAAGAAACGATAGCAATCTCAACATAACGGGAGGTAATTTAGTAACATGAAAATTTCCAAAACCTTATTTTCCTCTTTCATAATAATTACATGTGGGATAATAAGCAAATTCAACAAAATAGCTATCACATAAAATATTTTCAACACATCCACATGCATGCGAAGTTGACACTCTTCCAAAATAGTGGGATTAACATTAACTAAAGTCATGACCTCTCCAAACCCACTTTTATCAAAAAAATCATAAGATTGAACATTCTCCAAATATGTGGTATCTCAAGTTGACACTCTTCCAAACCCACTTTCAATAATATTGCAAACACTATTATCAATCTCACATTCATCATGGGGATTAAATAAATTTTCAAGATCATAAGAAGAATTACCCCAATCATGATCATTGCAACAAATAGTAGTCATAGCAAAACTAGCATCCCCAAGCTTAGGGTTTTGCATATTATTAGCACAATTGACGTTAATAGAATTTATAATAACATCATTGCAATCATGCTTTTCACCGAAGGAACTATCAAGTATGGGTGCAATAGCAAATTCATCTTCATAAATATTGGCATCATGGCCACAAGAATAGCAAGCATCATGTGAAGGAAATATGCCCTAGAGGCAATAATAAAGTTATTATTTTTTTCCTTATATCATGATAAATGTTTATTATTCATGCTAGAATTGTATTAACCAGAAACTTAGTACATGTGTGAATACATAGACAAACAAAGTGTCACTAGTATGCCTCTACTTGACTAGCTCATTGAATCAAAGATGGTTAAGTTTCCTAGCCATAGACATGAGTTGTCATTTGATTAACGGGATCACATCATTAGAGAATGATGTGATTGACTTTACCCATTCCGTTAGCTTAGCACGATGATCATTAAGTTTGTTGCTACTGCTTTCTTCATGACTTATACATGTTCCTATGACTATGAGATTATGCAACTCCCGAGTACCGGAGGAACACTTTGTGTGCTATAAAACGTCACAACGTAACTGAGTGATTATAAAGGTGCTCTACAGGTGTCTCCGATGGTGCTTGTTGAGTTGGCATAGATCGAGATTAGGATTTGTCACTCCGATTGTCGGAGAGGTATATCTGGGCCCTCTCGGTAATGCACATCACTATAAGCCTTGCAAGCATTATGAATAATGAGTTAGTTGCGGATGATGCATTACGGAATGAGTAAAGAGACTTGCCGGTAACGAGATTGAACTAGGTATGAGGATACCGACGATCGAATCTCGGGCAAGTAACATACTGATGATAAAGGGAACAACGTATGTTGTTATGCGGTTTGACCGATAAAGATCTTCGTAGAATATGTAGGAGACAATATGAGGATCCAGGTTCCGCTATTGGTTATTGACTGGAGACGTGTCTCGGTCATGTCTACATAGTTCTCGAACCCGTAGGTCCGCACGCTTAACGTTCGGTGACGATCGATATTATGAGTTTATGTGATTTGATGTACCGTAGGTAGTTCGGAGTCCCGGATGAGATCGGGGATATGATGAGGAGTCTCAAAATGGTCGAGACGTAAAGATCGATATATTGATGACTATATTCGGACATCGGAAAGGTTCCGAGTGATTCGGGTATTTTCCGGAGTACCGGGGAGTTACGAGAATACATGAAGAAGTATTGGGCCTCAATGGGCCAAGTGGTGGAAGAGAGGAGGCATGGCGCGCAACCTCCCTAGCCCAAACCGAATTGGCCTAGGGGCCGGCCCCCCTTTCCTCCTTTCCTCCCTCTCCTTCCTTCTCCCCTTCCCCCTTCCTTTCCTCCTCCTGGCGCACCCTACAGGGTCGGCCGGCCTCCCCCCTTGCTCCTTTATATACGGGGGCAGGGGGCACCCTAGAACACACAAGTTGATCATTGATCCCTTAGCCGTGTGCGGTTCCCCCTCCACCATAATCCACCTCGATCATATCGTAGCGGTGCTTAGGAGAAGCCCTGCGTTGGTAGCACCA
>NC_041380.1:523129436-523152330 GCF_002162155.2 Triticum dicoccoides | reverse complement strand
TTTTCCGGAGTACCGGGGAGTTACGAGAATACATGAAGAAGTATTGGGCCTCAATGGGCCAAGTGGTGGAAGAGAGGAGGCATGGCGCGCAACCTCCCTAGCCCAAACCGAATTGGCCTAGGGGCCGGCCCCCCTTTCCTCCTTTCCTCCCTCTCCTTCCTTCTCCCCTTCCCCCTTCCTTTCCTCCTCCTAGTAGGAGTAGGAAAGAGTCCTACTCCTACTAGGAGGAGGACTCCTCCTCCTGGCGCACCCTACAGGGTCGGCCGGCCTCCCCCCTTGCTCCTTTATATACGGGGGCAGGGGGCACCCTAGAACACACAAGTTGATCATTGATCCCTTAGCCGTGTGCGGTTCCCCCTCCACCATAATCCACCTCGATCATATCGTAGCGGTGCTTAGGAGAAGCCCTGCGTTGGTAGCACCATCATCACGCCGTCGTGCTGACGAAACTCTCCTGTGAAGCTCTACTAGATCAGAGTTCATGGGACGTCATCGAGCTGAACGTGTGCGAAACTTGGAGGTGTCGTGCGTTGGTAATTGGATCGGTCGGATCATGAAGACATTCGACTACATCAACCGTGTTCTCGTAACGCTTCCGCTTACGGTCTACGAGGGTACGTGGACGATACTCTTCCCCCTCGTTGCTATGCATCACCATAATCTTGTGTGTGCGTAGGAATTTTTTTGAAATTACTACATTCCCCAACAGTGGCATCCGAGCCAGGTTTATGCGTAGATGTTATATGCACGAGTAGAACACAAGTGAGTTGTGGGCAATACAAGTCATATTTCTTACCAGCATTTTATAGTTTGGTTCGGCGGTATTGTTGGATAAGTGGCCCGGACCGACATTACGCATACGCTTACGCGAGACTGGTTCTACCGACATGCTTCGCACACAGGTGGCTGGCGGGTGTCAGTTTCTCCAACTTTACTTGAACCAAATGTGACTATGCCCGGTCCTTGTTGAAGGTTAAAACAACACTAACTTGATAAAATATCGTTGTGGTTTTGATGCGTAGGTAAGAACGGTTCTTGCTCAGCCCGTAGCAGCCATGTAAAACATGCAACAACAAAGTAGAGGACGTCTAACTTGTTTTTGCAGGGCATGTTGTGATGTGATATGGTCAAGACATGATGCTATATTTTATTGTATGAGATGATCATGTTTTGTAACAGAGTTATCGGCAACTGGCAGGAGCCATATGGTTGTCGCTTTATTGTAGGTAATGTAATTGCCCTCTAATTGCTTTACTTTATCACTAAGCGGTAGCGATACTCGTAGAAGCAATAGTTGTCGAGACGACAATGGTGCTACGATGGAGATCAAGGTGTCGCGCCGGTGACGTTGGTGATCATGACGGTGCTTTGGAGATGGAGATCAAAGGCACAAGATGATGATGGCCATATCATATCACATATATTGATTGCATGTGATGTTTATCCTTTATGCATCTTATTCTGCTTTGATTGACGGTAGCATTATAAGATGATCTCTCACTAAAAATTTCAAGGTACAAGTGTTCTCCCTGAGTATGCACCGTTGTCAAAGATCGTCGTGCCGAGACACCACGTGATGATCGGGTGTGATAAGCTCAACGTTCTTATACAACGGGTGCAAGCCAGTTTTGCACACGCAGAATACTCGGGTTATACTTGACGAGCCTAACATATGCAGATATGGCCTCGGAACACTGAGATCGAAAGGTTGAGCGTGAATCATATAGTAGATACGATCAACATAGTGATGTTCACCATTGAAAACTACTCCATTTCACGTGATGATCGGTTATGGTTTAGTTGATTTGGATCACGTGATCACTTAGATGATAAGAGAGATGTCTATCTAAGTGGGAGTTCTTAAGTAATATGATTAATTGAACTTTAATTTATCATGAACTTAGTCCTGATAGTATTTGCATACCTATGTTGTAGATCAATTGCTCGCGTATAGCTTCCTCGTTTTATTTATGATATATTCCTAGAGAAAACTATATTGAAAGATGATAGTAGCAATGATGCAAATTGGATCCGTGATCTGAGGATTATCCTTGTTGCTGCACAGAAGAATTATGTCCTTGATGCACCGCTAGGTGACGGACCTATTGCAGGAGCAGATGCAGACGTTATGAACGTTTGGCAAAACTCGGTATGATGACTACTTTATAATTTAGTGCACCATGCTTTATGGCTTGGAACCGGGACTTCAAAAACGTTTTGAATGCCACGGAACATATAAGATGTTCTAAGAGTTGAAATTGGTATTTCATACTCATGCCCGTGTCGAGAGGTATGAGACCTCTGACAAGCACTTTGCCTACAAGATGGAGGAGAATAGCTCAGCTAGTAAGCATGTGCTCAGAATGTCTGAGTACTACAATCACTTGAATCAAGTGGGAGTTAATCTTCCAGATAAGATAGTGATTGAGAGAGTTCTCTAGTCACTATCACCAAGTTACTAGAACTTCATGATGAACTATAATATGCAAGAGATAACGGAAACGGTTCCCAAGCTCTTCGTGATGCTGAAATCGACGAAAGTAGAAATCAAGAAAAGCATCAAGTGTTGATGGTTGACAAGACCACTAGTTTCAAGAAAAGGGTAAAGGGAAGAAGGGGAACTTCAAGAATAACAGCAAGCAAGTTGCTGCTCAAGTGAAGAAGCCCAAGTCTAGACCTAAGCCTGAGACTAAGTGCGTCTACTGCAAATGGACTGGTCACTGGAAGTAGAACTGCCCCAACTATTTGGTGGATAAGAAGGATGGCAAAGTGAACAAAGGTATATTTGATATACATGTTATTGATGTGTACTTTACTAGTGTTTATAGCAACCCCTTAGTATTTGATACTAGTTCAGTTGCTAAAGATTAGTCGAAACAGGAGTTGTAGAATGAACAGAGACTAGTTAAGGGTGAAGTGACGATGTGTGTTGGAAGTGGTTCCAAGATTGATATGATCATCATCGCACACTCCCTACACTTTCGGGATTAGTGTTGAACCTAACTAAATATTATTTGGTGTTTGCGTCAAGCATGAATATGATTCTATCATGTTTATTGCAATACAGTTATTCATTTAAAGTCAGAGAATAATTCTTGTTCTGTTTACATGAATAAAACATTCAATGGTCATACACCCAAGGTGAATTGTTTATTGAATCTCAATCGTAGTGATACACATATTCATAATATTGAAGCCAAAAGATGCAAAGTTAATAGTGATAGTGTAACTTATTTGTGGCACTGCCGTTTAGGTCATATTGGTGTAAAGCGCATGAAGAAAATCCATGTTGATGGGCTTTTGGAATCACTTGATTATGAATCAGTTGATGCTTGCGAACCATGCCTCATAGGCAAGATGACTAAGACTCTGTTCTCCGGAATAATGGAGCAAGCAACTGACTTATTGGAAATAATACATACTGATGTATGCGATCCAATAAGTGTTGAGGCTCGCGGTGGGTATCGTTATTTTCTGACCTTCACAGATGATTTGAGCAGGTATGGGTATATCTAACTTAATGAAACATAAGTCTGAAACATTTGAAAAGTTCAAAGAATTTCAAAGTGAAGTGAAAAATCATCGTAACAAGAAAATAAAGTTTCTACGATCTGATCGCGGAGGCGAATATTTGAGTTACGAGTTTGGTCTTCATTTGAAAAAATGCGGAATAGTTTCGCAACTCATGTCACCTGGAACACCACAGCGTAATGGTGTGTCCGAACATCGTAACCATACTTTATTAGATATGGTACAATCTATGATGTCTCTTACCGATTTACCATAATCGTTTTGGGGTTATGCATTAGAGACAGCTGCATTCACGTTAAATAGGGCACCATCTAAATCCGTTGAGACGACACCATATGAACTGTGGTTTGGCAAGAAACCAAAGTTGTCATTTCTTAAAGTTTGGGGTTGTGATGCTTATGTGAAAAAGTTTCATCCTGATAAGCTCAAACCCAAATCGGAGAAATGTGTCTTCATAGGATACCCAAAGGAGACAGTTGGGTATACCTTCTATCACAGATTCGAAGGCAAGACATTCATTGCTAAGAGTGGATCCTTTTTAGAGAAGAAGTTTTTCTCGAAAGAAGTGAGTGGGGGGAATGTAGAACTTGATGAGGTAATTGTACCTTCTCCCGAATTGGAAAGTAGTTCATCACAGAAATCAGTTCTTGTGATTTCCACGCCAATTAGCGAGGAAGCTAAATGATGATGATCATGAAACTTCAGATCAAGTTACTACCGAACCTCGTAGGACAACCAGAGTATGGTCCGCACCAGAGTGGTATGGTAATCCTTTCTGGAAGTCATGTTACTAGACCATGACGAACCTACAAACTATGAGGAAGCGATGATGAGCCTAGATTCCGCGAAATGGCTTAAGGCCATGAAATCTGAGATGGGATCCATGTATAAAGAACAAAATATGTACTTTGATTGACTTGCCCAATGATTAGCAAGCCATAGAAAAAAATGGATCTTAAAGAGGAAGACGGACACGGATAGTAGTGTTACTATCTACAAAGCTCGAATTGTCGTAAAAAATGTTTTCGACAAGTTCAAGGTGTTGACTACGATGAGATTTTCTCACTCGTATCGATACTTAAAAATCTGTCCAAATCATCTTAGCAGTTGCCGCATTTTATGAAATCTGGCAAATGGATGTCAAAAATGCATTCCTTAGAGGATTTCTTAAAAAAGAGTTGTATATGATGCAACCAGAAGGTTTTGTCGATCCTAAAGGTGCTAACAAAGTGAGCAAGCTCCAGCAATCCATCTATGGACTGGTGCAAGCATCTCGGAGTTGGAATATATGATTTGATAAAGTGATCAAAGCATATGGTTTTATACAGACTTGCGGTGAAGCCTGTATTTACAAGAAAGTGAGTGGGAGCACTACAACATTTCTAAGAAGTATATGTGAATGACATATTGTTGATCGGAAAGAATGTAGAATTTTCTGGAAAGCATAAAGGAGTATTTGGAAGGAGTTTTTCAAAAAAAGACCTCGATGAAGCTACTTACACATTGAGCATCAAGATCTATAGAGATAGATGAAGACGCTTGATAAGTTTTTTCAATGAGTACATACCTTGACAAGATTTTGAAGTAGTTCAAAATGGAACAGACAAAGAAGGAGTTCTTGCCTGTGTTGTAAGGTGTGAAGTTGAGTAAAGACTCAAAACCTGACCACAGCAGAAAATAGAAAGAGAATGAAAAGTCATTGCCTATGCCTCAGTCATAGGTTCTATAAAGTATGCTATGTTGTTTACCAGTCCTATTGTATACCTTAGCACGATTCTGGCAAGGGAGTACAATAGTGATCTAGGAGTAGATCACTGGACATCGGTCATATCTTTAGAGGACTAAGGAAATATTTCTTGGTTATGAAGGTGATAAAAGAGTTCGTCGTAAAGAGTTACGTCGACGCAAGCTTTTTACATCAATCTAGATGACTCTAAGTCTCAATCTGGATACATATTGAAAGTGGGAGCAATTAGCTAGAGTAGCTCCGTGCAGAGCATTGTAGATATAGAAATTTGTGAAATACATACGGATCTGAATGTTGCAGACCCATAGACTAAATTTCTCTCACAAGCAAAACATGATCACTCTTTGGGTGTTAATCACATAACGACGTGAACTAGATTATTGACTCTAGTAAACCCTTTGGGTATCAGTCACATGGAGATGTGAACAAATCACATAAAGATATGAACTAGATTATTGACTCTAGTGCAAGTGGGAGACTGAAGGAAATATGCCCTAGAGGAAATAATAAAGTTATTATTTATTTCCTTATATCATGATAAATGTTTATTATTCATGCTAGAATTGTATTAACCGGAAACTTTGTACATGTGTGAATACATAGACAAACAGAGTGTCACTAGTATGCCTCTACTTGACTAGCTCGTTGAATCAAAGATGGTTAAGTTTCCTAGCCATAGACATGAGTTGTCATTTGATTAACGGGATCACATCATTAGAGAATGATATGATTGACTTGACCCATTTCGTTAGCTTAACACGATGATCATTTAGTTTGTTGCTACTGCTTTCTTCATGACTTATGCATGCTCCTATGACTATGAGATTATGCAACTCCCGAGTACCAGAGGAACACTGTGTGCTACCAAGCATCACAACGTAACTGGGTGATTATAAAGGTTCTCTACAGGTGTCTCCGATGGTGCTTGTTGAGTTGGCATAGATCGA
Organism: Triticum dicoccoides; assembly: GCF_002162155.2. Lineage (NCBI taxonomy): Eukaryota > Viridiplantae > Streptophyta > Magnoliopsida > Poales > Poaceae > Triticum > Triticum dicoccoides. The sequence goes on along the minus strand of NC_041380.1, from coordinate 523,146,105 downwards.
GATTAGGATTTGTCACTCTGATTGTCGGAGAGGTATCTCTTGGCCCTCTCGGTAATGCACATCACTATAAGCCTTGCAAGCATTATGACTAATGAGTTAGTTGCGGGAGATGCATTACGGAACGAGTAAGGAGACTTGCCGGTAACGAGACTGAACTAGGTATGAGGATACCGATGATCGAATCTCGGGCAAGTAACATACTGATGATAAAGGGAACAACGTATGTTGTTATGCGGTCTGACCAATAAAGATCTTCGTAGAACATGTAGGAGCCAATATGAGCATCCAGGTTTCGCTATTGGTTATTGACAGGAGACGTGTCTCGGTCATGTCTACATAGTTCTCAAACACATAGGGTCCGCACACTTAACATTCAGTGACGATCGGTATTATGAGTTTATGTGATTTGATGTACCGAAGGTAGTCCGGAGTCCCCGATGAGATCAGGGATATCACGAGGAGTCTCGAAATGGTCGAGACGTAAAGATCGATATATTGGACGACTATATTCGTACATCGGAAAGGTTCCGAGTGATTCGGGTATTTTTCGGAGTACCGGGGAGTTATGGGAATACGGGATGAAGTATCGGATCTCGACAAACACACCGCAAAAAGAGTTACATCAAATAGATCTCCAAGAAGATCAAGGAGAACTTTGTATTGAGATTCAAAGAGAGAGAAGAAGCCATCTAGCTAATAACTATGGACCCGAAGGTCTGAAGTAAACTACTCACACATCATCGGAGGGGCCATGGAGTTGATGTAGATGGTTTAAAGTAATGCATAAAAACTGGGTAATAAGGGATATGATCAAAGTGTTACTTGCCTTGCTGACGATCTGAAAACCCTGGTGACTCGTAGTAGCACGCTTCGCACTCCGAAAACTCTATCGTGAACAAACAATAGCATACATAAGCACTCAAGCATAAGATGCAAAGGTAAACTCAAAGGAAAAGATCCAAACTGAAATTTCAAGTGAAGATCTTCGATTTGCAAAAAGAATCAATTAAATCGGAGCTACAAAATTCAAACTACGATCAAAAGAAGTTCGAAAACAAATCTGCTTGAAACCAAATTTTAAATTGTCAAAACCATGTTCAAGTTGATTATCTGGAAAGAGGGGAACAAGACGAAGATTTTGGTGTTGGTTTCACTGGATTTGGATAAACGAACAAAAAGTAACGAGGGTTTGAAGTTCAGGGACTAATCTATGATAAAAGTATTCGCGGATAGGTCCCTGCCCGAAAATAAAACTAAAAAGAAAAACCTAACGAACGAACGTTCGTAAACAGAGGCTAACGAATGAACACCGTTCGTTAAAACGATCTAACCGGGTGAACGTTCATCAACTAACGAACTAAAACGAAAACCGATCTGAAAAATAAACCGAAAAGAAAATCGAGACGGCGGTTCGGTTTATATCGGAAAACCGACGAGATCCAACGGCGACGGCGACGAGCTCTGGCGAGGCAGAACAAGGCAGCGGCGGCGGCGGCGCGGCTAGCGATGCAGGCGGCTGCGGCGATGACGGTGGGAGGCGGCGGCACGGCGCAAGCAGCGGTGGCGGCTGCGCCGTGCTGCTGCTGCTGCGGGAGGTGGTGGGCGGCGGTGGTGAGAAGAGAGGGGGGCTCGGCTTTTAAAGCCTGGGGGCGATGGCTTGGGGAGGGGCCAACGGCGGCGGTGGCGTGTGCGTGCGCGAGGCAGACTCGGCGAGGCGGCGGCGAGCTGGGCCTTGGCCCGGCTGCGGCCGGGCCGGCCCAGGAGATTTTAAAAAAAATCCACCGCGAAAGAAAAATCCTAATAAAATATAAAGAAATCCTAAAAACCCCAGAAACAATTTTCACCATCCAAACCTAATATTTAGGACATGATGAACATTTTTTAGGACTAAATGCAAGTTTTTCTCTAATTCAAATAAAATAGCAAATAAAATACAAATAAAATAAGAAATTGATTTTAAAATTTCTCCTCCAATATTTCTCTTCTGATGAAGAAGTCATATTATCTTCTCTTTTTTTGTTATTGAAAATAATTGGAGGGAAAATATTAAAATCAAATTGATAATTTATTCAAATATGAAATTTTAGTGAAACCTCCAACTCTCTCATTGGGTCCTTGAGTTGCTTAAGATTTCTAGGATCATAACCAACGCAAATAAAAATATGATATGCATGTGATGATGTATGTATAACATCCAAATTGAAGAATTGGGATGTTACACTGTCCAAAGTAATTGACTGCAGCCGAGAAGTTGAAGATGAAGTGAAGACGTAGCATTTGTTTCATTGTTCTTCTTTCTCTTTGAATCATAGGATCACCATACTATTAACACGGGTATAGTGTTCGAAACTTTGATTCTCTGATGCTAAACAAAATCCTATGTGAGCAGTGAGAGAAATCTCTTTGAGCTCCGAGCAAATACTTGTCAGCAAGAGACTGTGTTCTTCTTTGCTGTGAGAGATTTGTCTCTGACCGAAGAGCTAGCATTACTTGCTCCTCAAGTAATGTTACCGTTGCTTCCAAAATCCGACCGTTGAGAACATGTCGATTGGCCATTGGCTGGACCTTGTGTTCGAAATGGTCATTTTCCATCAGGGAAGGCTGCGGCTATAAATAGCCACCCTGTGTTGGCTTTGTCCGGTGGCTGCTCCATTTGATTTCGAGAAGTTTATTGAGAAACCCTATCTCCTGAGTGATTTGAGTTTAAAATTCACCGAGAGAAAAAACCTGGAGACAGAAAACTAGATAGTGGTTTAGCATCACTTGAATCAAAATTAGATAGTGGTTTAGCATCACTTGAATCTAAGTCCAATACGCTCCATCTATTACTCTTGAGAGTTGTGAACTTCTACACGGTTAGGTGTCAATTTCTTTAGAGACCAAGAGTGACTGTGGTTCTCGAAGAAGAAGTCTATAAAGGTTCGGAGATTACCTCAAGCATCTACCACGAGTAATCAACATTGGTTGACGAACCAATTGTCGAGGAGAATAGGGCGAAGAGAGTTTATCACTACAAAAAAGACACATCCGTGACATTTTGGCCCGAACGAAAACTTTTTCTGTCATGCTTATGACACTTCTGTGATGATAATTGTGACAAAAACACGTATCATCATAGATGTGGTAGGCTCCTACTTCTATGACATAAAATCATGACAAAAAATGGGCTTTTCATCCTGGGTCGGCCGGAGACGCACCTGCATGACATTCTTTGGGCCGTCTATGACGGAAAAAATCGTGATAGAAGTGAGGGCGAGGAAAATATCGGAAAGTTCCCGGTTACGGTGGGTGATCGGGGCCGAGCGATGCGGTGTGGTTTATGCATTTCTCTCGTACGCACGCGAGTGCGAGGCGCTCGCTAACTGAACCCTTTTGCAAGGCGTTCACTTACTGAACCCGAACGATTGCACTATAGCTAGCTACGTACTGAACACGCGGGATCGATCCCATAACATACTGAAGCCAATTGATCCATCCCTTCGCTGCTAACTGAACCCGAGCGATTCCTTCGCTGTTAACTGAAGCCGGCCAATTCCTTTGCTGCTAACTGAATCAAATCGATCCTTCTTGCTTCTTAGTGAAGCCGATCGAGCCCCCATGTGAGATGTAGCCAGCCGGTGCGTTGGGTTGCCTCTGGATGAACACTGTCCATTGCTGCCGCGCGCGCGATACGTAGAAACGAGTCGAGGCGTGTGGTAAGTCCAGCCAGTTGGTTGGCTGTGCATGAACAATTCCCGTTACTGCCGCCCGCTCGTACGTACGTTTATGCCCCACCCCAGCCGGTGGGGGTTGGATGAACAGGATCCCCTGGTAGTAGGCAGCTACCGCTGGATGAACAAGACCCCGAGGAGGCCGCCACACCCCAGACGGTTGGGGGTGGATGAAAAGGACCACGTGGGGGCTTTATGAACAGTAGTCGGTGGAGCCTGAAGGACGAGGTGGATGAACAGTACCTCATGGAGGCTGGAGTGAGAGGCAGCAGATGGTGGATGAACAGTAGCCCGTGGAGTCCCTTTTTGTTGTATGCCACACCCCTGCCAGAACAGGACCCCGTTTCGATCGTAGGCGCTCGAACAGAAGTCTATTTCCTCCGTTTTGCGATACGCCACACCCCCTCCAACAGGACCTTGTTTCGACTATAGGCGCTAGAACAAAAGTCTGTTTCCTCTGTTTTGCGGTACGACAAACCCTTCCCGATAAACAGGATCCCGTTTCGACCATAGATAGTCGAACAGAAGGTCGTTTCCTCCATTCTACAGTACCCCAGACCCCGTTGCGGCTGTTCCGTCCAAGTCGGTTGGCCCCCCGATGAACAGAATGCTATTGTTGTCGTTCTTTTTTTTTGAGAATCGCTATTGTTGTCGTTCGTTGCCTCTCCATGTACACGAGCCCTGGCCGTACGTATGCACGAGTACGCGTTCGAGACCTGCCCGTATGTACGTATGTGGTCGTATTTTTTGGCATGTGGTTCTACGTACGTGTACACGGTTTAGACGGGATTGCCTGAACTGCTACGTCGAGGGCTCTACTATAACACGTGCCACTACTTACTCGACCACGGTTCATCGTTGTAGAGAGACCGATCCACCTGTATGCACGTACACGTTTGCGACTAGACAGACAACGCTACATATGCTTCGCTCGGGTGGGTCCCAGCTGTCAGGGAGCATAAGGACGCACTTCCTTGCATGCAAAGATATAATAGCTGGGTACAGCTATCAGAGGAGGAATCATTTTTATTTTGCGAGTAATAAGGAGGCACTTCCTTGTGTTCCAAGATGTAGCTGGTGGGTCCAGCTGTCAGCCTTACCGCCTAAATTACTATTCCGATGGTTGTCGTCCGTTGACCTCATTGTCCACGCCGCGCTGAGAGCATCAAGACGGTGGATGACGGTGAGGCCTAGGAAGGGAACGTCGCGGAGCTAGGGAAGACGATGCAGGTGGATGCCCATGCGGAGGGGGTACAAGGGTTGACTGATCCGGCTGCGGTGCGAGGTTGCCATTGCCGAAGAATGATAAGAGGTGTGAGTGAGTAGAGGGATGGCATGACCGGCGGTGGCAGCACATCCGACCAGGGGAGGCAGGAGCAGGCAGTCCGTTGGCGCTGGTTTCGACGGCAGGAGCAAGAAGATCAAAGATTGAAGAAGCAGCGCGGTCGTTGAATGTTAATCCAACGATCACTAATGAGGCATGTTGAGCTCAAAAGAACTCATATGAGAAAGACTACCAATATGAAATGCTAAAAATACTGACGCGTTTAAAGTATTCACAAATAACATGGGAAATTCATAATCACTTTTCGTTGTTGCGTTAAAAAAAGAATTACCTTTTCTTTGTGAGAAATGCCGGTAATTTTATTCAAACACGAGAATCATTATTTTGGATCGAAGATCCAAGAGTAACTCTTAAAATTAAGAATTGGAATATAAAGTTGATTACCTATAAAAAGTTTAGAGAGCCATGAGTAATAAACGAACTTAGGTCAGGGATGATTGCCGGTGTCAAAACCGGAGGATCTCGGGTAGGGGGTCCCGAACTGTGCGTCTAGGCCGGATGGTAATAGGAGGCAAGGGACACAAAGTTTTACCCAGGTTCGGGCCCTCTTGATGGAGGTAAAACCCTACGTCCTTCTTGATTAATATTGATGATATGGATAGTACAAGAGTAGATCTACCACGAGATCGGAGAGGCTAAACCCTAGAAGCTAGCCTATGGTATGATTGTTGTTCTGTATGTTGTCCTACGGACTAAAACCCTCCGGTTTATATAGACACAGGAGAGGGTTAGGGTTACACAAAGTCGGTTACAATGGTAGGAGATCTACATATCCGTATCGCCAAGCTTGCCTTCCACGCCAAGGAAAGTCCCTTCCGGACACGGGACGAAGTCTTCAATCTTGTATCTTCATAGTCCAGGAGTCCGGCTGAAGGTATAGTCCAGCCATCCGGACACCCCCTAATCCAGGACTCCCTCAGTAGCCCCTGAACCAGGCTTCAATGACGACGAGTCCGGCACGCAGATTGTCTTCGGCATTGCAAGGCGGGTTCCTCCTCCAAGTACTTCATAGAAGATTTTGAACACAAAGATAGTGTCCGGCTCTGCAAAATAAGTTTCCACATATTGCCATAGAGAGAATAATATTTACACAAATCTAATCTGCTGACATATTCCGTAGTGTGACGCACCACGGCCAAGCCTTTATTCAAATCGTTTTATTATCCCACCTCAGCGCGTCATGCGAGGCGGTTTCCTTGGCACGTCTTGTTAAAGCAGAGATCGTGTCCCCTTATTCCGGGATTCTCATCAATACGGGCCTGGGTAACCCAACCACTTCTAGGACTCCTAGACTATAGGCAAGTCCAAACGGCCACGGAGAGGACGCTTGATATTCACCCTCTTTATAAAGGGACAAGGCTTTTATTTTTTCCCTCCCGTGCTCAATCGAATCCTTCCCCCACCTCAAGCTCAAACACCCAAAGTTCAGGTCAGGTGCTCCGAACCTTCAATCATGTCCGGATCTAGCCTTCAAGGCTGATGGGTGCCTTCCTCCATCATGGAAGAAGACATCAAAAAGTTGAGGGAGGCCAGATATCTGACCGTCGAGGTTTTGCATCGGCTGCCTGCCTGAGGGCAGGCCGTCCCCTCCCCCGAACCCAACGAGAACATCGTGTTCGTCTCCCACTTCCTCCGAGGTCTAGGCCTTGCTCTGGATCCTTTTGTCAGGGGTTTGATGTTTTATTACGGGCTAGATTTCCATGATCTAGCTCCGGACTCCTTTCTTCATATCACGACATTTATTGTCGTGTGTGAGGCCTTCCTCCGGGTTACCCCTCACTTTGGCCTATGGCTCAAGACCTTTGAAGTAAAGCCGAAGATGATCGAGGGGCAACATGCAGCGTGTGGAGGTGCCTCAATATGCAAGATGACGGGAGCTCCATGGCCCAAAGGTTCCATTCTAGAGGTGTCTGAATTGTGGCAACAAGAGTGGTTCTACATCACGGCTCCTAGAAGTGCCAAGTGGGCGGCCGCCCCTGTTTTCCGCTCGGGCCCTCCATCACAACTGATGCCATGGATCAGCAGAGGTCTGAGCTGGGGTCCAGCCAAGCATGTGCCTATACTGCAAAGCCGCATTCGAGATCTCTTCAATGGAGATTTTAGTTTGGTTGCGGTAATACAAGTTATGCTGGTTCGTCAAGTCCAGCCTTGCAAGCGCCGGCCCCTTCACTTGTGGGAGTTCAATCCCGAGGGACCGCGTGTCATTCAAAATTTCCTCGGCCTGACGCATGAGGAGATGTACAAGTCATTCTTTGGACCTCAGGTAGAGTGTCCAGAAATCACCGAGGACGTGGGCCTGAGCAGTAACCGCGTCGCCGAACAGGTAAGGAATCTTCCGGCCGAACATACTATCTCTCATTTGTTACGAAGTTATTTCTGAGAGTTCGCTTTTTGACCAGGACTGGCTAACAAAGGCGAAGTTGATTCGGTGTTCGGCCCCCCTCCCTGAGGGTTTGGATAATCCGGTATTGGAAAAGATGCTCCAAGTCGCACCTTGCCCGGAGCCCTTGAAGGAAGATACTGGGGAGGATAATACGGGCGGACGCGGGCCCCCAATGCTGCCCATTCTAACCGAGGGAGCGAGCGTCTCCATGAAGGAAGACGACTGGAGGAGGAAAAGGACTACGCTCGGGGATTCGGAAGCCGAAGCTTCCAAACGGGAGAAGAAGTCTCCCACAGAGGGTCCTACCTTAGGGGGTGCTTTTGCCGCACAAAGTCCGCGGGGGAATCAATTCTCCAGTGAGTCGTAAGTGACCCGAAATACTTTAATAGTACAGGTATGCCATCTTTTTCTTCTGAGAAAATAACCACCGCATATATCTTTGAAGTTCGGGCCTTAGCCCCTCTCAAATGAGCTCGTCTTCGGGGGATCTTCTTCCAGAGATGATGGAGAGCGAAACTCCTCCTTCGGACTCCTCCGCTCCGGAAGCGGGCGACCCCGAAGTGTCGTCGCGGAGGGCCTCTCCGAGTCCGGTGAGGCCAGAAGATAATACCATTGACCCCCGAAGCTCCCAGTGTCCGGCTCCCGAAGAGAGCGGACAAAAGAGTCCGGCACCGTTTGGTGTGCAATCGGATGTTCTGAGGGAGTTGGTGGGGCGAGCGGCCATCTCAGATGAACACCGTGTGCTGATGAATACGGCGATGGAGAGAATCTCGTCCGCCGAAAGCGGATTGCATGAAGCTTTTATGAGTCTACTGACAGGCTTTGAGGTACATAAAATAATGTATGATAGTCCTGCACATGCTAGGTGTGCCCTGTGTAGATAGTAGCCCCTGAGACTCTGGTTGTCGTCGGAAACGACGACGAATAGAGGATCATATTCCCAGGTAATAACCATACTGCCTCTATGTGCAGGTGATGGAAGCTCCGGTGGCTAGCCGGACTAGCGAGTTTGCCCATTTAAAACGGCAGTTGGATGCGGCAAATGCCGACATCGAGCTTGTTAACAAAAGGCTTGACGAGGCACATGGTAAGTGTCATTATCTGGTAAACGCCACATAGTAAGAGCGGCATGATGCCAGTATCTTTAATATGTTGTGACTGCAGATGGAGCTGCCACTGTTGAAGCCTTGCGGGCAGAACTTGCCCGAGCGAAGGAACAAGCGAGGTTTGGTAATGCGGTTGCTTTGAAGGCGGCCGAAGAGTTGAAAGCCGAGAAGGCCGCGCATGGCAAGAGCCGAGATAAGATGGCCAAGATGGCCATAGAATCAAAAGTCGCCGCCGACCGTTGCCGGGTTCTTGAAAAGGAAAACCTAGCGAAGGCATCGGACCTTGAGAAGGCTGCTGCAACGAGAAAAGACATCCGCTCTGCTATGAGGGCGAAGAAGGAGGAGCTGCGAGAAGCCGGGGATATTGTAGCTGGGAAGTCCTTAATGTTGTGGAGGAAGTTCGGAGATCCATGGTATGCCTCTCTGGATCGGCTGTGGAGTTCGGAGGATGTGTATATGGATTTGGTGGTGAGCGCTGCCGATGCGGCCAAGTACTTCCAGGGTCAGACGGACCGTGAAGTGGACTAGCTATTTTGGACACAATTCCATTCTCCCGAGCGTCCGCTTTCATTGACTGGCCAATTAGCCAAATGGGCCGAACTAAATAGGTTGTCCGGACTCGCCATGAGGTCTGTTGTGGATCAGCTATGGCCGGAAAGGCCAAAACCGAACAGCTATTTCAGCTTGGTGTAGCAGTTCCTTGACGTGGTGCCGCGCATTAATGCGATGAAGAGGTCGGCGTGCATAGAGGGCTCACGGATGGCCTTTGCCCATGTTAAAGCATACTGGGCGGAGATGGATGCTACCACTGTTGCAGCGCGGGATTCGGCCATAGGTCGAATGGCTGCTGAGCACTACTTCGAAGAAGTTCTTGAGGGTGCTCGTTTGATAGAGACCCAGTGCTCAAAAAATATTATGTTTGAGTGATATGTAATCTCATTGTAAGCGAAATGCTTTTATAAATTTTTATAACGCTATTTTTATACTTTTGCCTGAAAGTAATATGATGCCTCTTGGGCGGCCGTTTATGTATACATGTGTATAACCTGAAAGATTGCAGTCGTCGGCTTCAACCCCCACGCATATAATGTGGAGGTGCTCGCAAAAAACACGCGTTCACACTTAACCCAACGTCTTCGTCCTATTAAGGAGGTGATAGCGGAGCGAGCAAGGCAACCGGACTATAATGCTTTAGCACTTTCACTTAGCCATAGGAGTTTGACAGTGGGGCTACTAGATAGCCCCTGGTGGCTCCGCACTCTCCCGATCCCGGGGTGTGTACATGCCTGGCCGGAAAACGGCCCTTCGTTAAGGCGGAGGAATTCTAACATTCCAACAGGTCATCGAGTGGTTGACCAGTCTCACGCTATATCATGACAGTCAGTTTTCGGCTTTCTCTACTGAGGTGCTCGTCCGGATGAACCAGGGCACAATCGCAGTAGTTCTCCTAGTGCTACCTTAGCCGGTAAAGCGAAACGTAAGGCACCAAAACACAGGAGCCGGGCAAACTCAACATTTGACCAAAGACAATGATTCGGAGCTGATGCATATAGGGCCAAACTCGCGACGCCGAACACTCCCTAAGGTATTCGGTCTTTGTGGTATAAACCAGGCCTAAATAATGGCCTTTGTAAGAAGCCCCTTGTGTCCAGGTACGTGCATTGTTCTGGCGTGGCCATATGCCAAGACATCAGCATCCTTCTCAACGGTGGATATGTATCAACAAGAGAGAGTAAAAAAGGTTTACGCAGGGTCTTAATCTAAAATGAATCCTTGGAGCGGGTCCCTGCTGCACGTCTGCGCCTGTGTCTCCGTTGTGCCGTATCCTGGACGGGTGTAGCACGATGATCGTCTGTAAAAGAGAGGAATTTAGGTGAAAAAGTTGTTGTGCAAAAAGATAGTTTTTAAACAAACCATGTATAATTCAAGATGAGAAGAAATTGCCACTTGTCTGCGCGCGTTGAGCCCCTTGTATTGACAAATAGGGGTGTGACCATTTATTCGGTATAAATAGCGGCGCCAGACTTGATTAGTTGTGTCTGAGGTCTTGACAACCTATTGGATGCTTTCGCTGGTCCGGGCGCCTTTAATGTGCGGCTGCCAAGGCAGCCGCACTCTCTTCGGCGCGCAGAGATCGCTTGATATTTCCGTTCACTGAAATGATGCCATGTGGACCGGGCATCTTGAGTGTGAGGGAGGCGTAGTGTGGTATTGCATTAAAGCGAGCGAAAGCTTCGCGTCCGAGCAGTGCTTGATAGCCACTTTGGAACAGAGCGATGTGGAAGGTTAAATGCTCACGACGGAAGTTATCGGGGGAGCCGAATATAACTTGTAGTCGGAGGGAGCCCGTACAACGAGCCCCTGGGCCTGGCGTTACTCCGTTGAAGGTAGTATTCCTATGGCGAATTTTTGTTGGGTCTAACCCCATCCCGCGATTGTCTGATATATTAGGTTTAGATTGCTGCCACCGTCCATCAAGACTCGTGTGAAGTGATATCCACCAATTACTGGGTCTAATACCGGGGCAGCCCATCCTTCGCGTCGGATACTTGCTGAGTAATCGCGATGGTCGAAAGTGATCGGTTGAGACGACCAGTGGCAGGAGTTCGCGGTGACAGGCACTTGGGTGTATTTTCCTGGGAGTGCCGCGTTGTTTTTTCCCTTGATCACGTGTAACACGTTTACTGTTTTGACTTCTGGTGGAAATTTCTTTTGTTCCCCAGTGTCTTGCTTGGGAGGCTCGTCCTCGTCTTCACTTGGTGTATCGTCCCCCTTGTGTACGGCGTTGAGCTTGCCGGACTGCTTGAAGACCCAACATTCTCTGTGGGTATGATTAGCAGGTTTACCAGGGGTACTATGGATCTGACATACTTGGTTCAGAATATTGTTGAGGCTGGACAATTCATCCCTGGTGCCTTTAGAGGGCGGCTTTTGACCTGACCGAGAGCTTTTGAATCCGGCGTTTACTGTCGTGCCCTTCATGCTGTCTTCTTTATTCCGGTGTTTGTTATTGCTGTTGCGCCGTGATTTCCCGTTTCCATCTCTAACTTCAGATGTACTGGGGTCGCTGGTGCTGCATCTGGCTAGCCAGGTGTCCTCACCCACGCAAAAGCCGGTCATGAGGCTTGTTAATGCGGCCATCGTTCTCGGCTTATTTTGGCCGAGGTGTCTGGCGAGCCATTCGTCACGGACGCTATGCTTAAAAGCTGCCAAGGCTTCGGCGTCCGAACAGTCGACAATCTGGTTCTTTTTAGTAAGAAACATGTTCCAAAGCTTTCGGGCTGACTCTCCGGGCTATTGAGTTATATGACTAAAATCATCCGCATCTGTAGGTCGGACATAAGTCCCTTGAAAATTTGCCCGAAAGGCGTCTTCGAGCTCTTCCCAACTTCTAATGGAGCTTTCGGGGAGGCCTTTAAGCCAGTGACGAGCTGGCCCTTTGAGCTTGAGGGGTAAGTACTTGATGGCGTGGAGATCATCTCCTCGAGCCATATGGATATGAAGGATGTAGTCCTCAATCTAGACCCCAGGGTCTGTTGTTCCGTCGTATGTCTCTATGTTTACGGGTTTGAATCCCTCTGGAAATTCATGGTCCAGCACCTCATCGGTGAAACATAGGGGGTGTGCGGCACCCCTGTAGCTGGGTGTACCGCGTTGTTCGGATGTTTGTTGTGTTGCATTGTATGTTGGGGCGTGCTTGCGTGGTCCATAGATGGATCTTGTTGCGCCGTCCTTTGGGTGCGAGCCCTCGCATGGGTCGCGTGTTGTATTGTGAGTGGCGTTGTATGCCGCTCTGTGTTGGTAGAGGGGTTGTTTATCCGGCCAGGTGGCTGCTTTGATATTTGGTTGTGGGGGGTCTGAGACCTCCTCATCGAATTCAGGTAGCAGCTTCCGCTTTGGGTAGCTCTTGGAGGGGAGATTGTCACCATACCTTGCTGCTGTGTTGAGTATTTTACTCCATCTGATTTGGAGTGTGTCTTGCGCAGCCTTGATCCTTTGCTTCTCTTTTTAAGACTCCTCGCGGTGGCAACAAGCCTTTTACGGGCATTCTGCTGCTCTGGGTGCCTGTCCGGCGTTATGTCGTCCGGACCATTATCCTTGATAGAATTTGTTTGGTCGGTTTGATTATCCAGATTGCCGTTGTCCGATAGCGGTTCGCCCTGCTCCAGCGCTGGGTCTGTGTGATCGTTATTTCTGTCGAGGCGGGATTTGGGGCGGCGCTTGCGTCAGCGCTTTGACTGCTTCTCGAGGAAACAAGCCTTTGGTGCGTCCTTCCGCTCCTCGTCGTCATCTTTTGGTGCGTCCACCATGTATACGTCATATGACGAGGTGGCTTTCCAGGGCCCAATAGGCGCTGGTTCTTCATTGTCTCCTTCATCGACGTCCATACCGTCGATGTCTTCGGAGTCGAAGTCGAGCATGTCGGTTAAATCGTCGACAGTGGCTACAAAGTGGGTGGTGGGTGGGCTTTGAATTTCTTCATCGTCCGTATCCCAACCTTGCTGACCGTAGTCCGGCCAGGGCTTTCCTGATAAAGAGAGAGACTTTAGTGTCTTCAGAATATCGCCGAAAGGCGAGTGCTGAAAGATGTCCGCGGCAGTAAACTCCATGATCGGCGCCCAATCAGATTCGATTGGCAGGGGCGCGGAGGGTTCAGAGTCCAGAGAGGAGTCCGGCTCCTTGGAGTCACGAGTCTCGCGGAGTGCGGGGCTGGTGTTCGGCTCGATCGCCGTTGGGATCGCCGCCCCCAAGGCGGCGTCCAACCACCCATCCTCGATCGGCGCAGTTGGCTCCAAATTAAGGGTCGAAGCCGATGCGGGTGCGGCCTCCAGGGCACTGTTCGGCGACAGAGCTAGATCATGCTCGTCGTGACAGTGCGGCGTGCTCGGCAGTGGCTCGAATTCGTCGAAGATCAAGTCCCCGCGGATGTCAGCCGTGTAGTTTAAACTTCCAAATCTGACCTGACGGCCAGGGCATAGCTTTCGATCTGCTCCAGATGGCCAAGTGAATTGGCCCGCAGTGCGAAGCCGCCGGAAACGAAGATCTGTCCGGGGAGGAAGATCTCACCCTGGACTGCATCGCTATTGATGATCATAGGAGCCATCAAGCCTAACGGCGACGACACAGAGGAACTCTCAATGAAAGCACCAATGTCAGTGTCAAAACCGGCGGATCTCGGGTAGGGGGTCCCGAACTATGCGTCTAGGCCGGATGGTAACAGGAGGCAAGGGGCACGAAGTTTTACCCAGGTTCGGGCCCTCTTGATGGAGGTAAAACCCTACGTCCTGCTTGATTAATATTGATGATATGGGTAGTACAAGAGTAGATCTACCACGAGATCGGAGAGGCTAAACCCTAGAAGCTAGCCTATGGTATGATTGTTGTTTTGTATGTTGTTCTACGGACTAAAACCCTCCGGTTTATATAGACACCGGAGAGGGTTAGGGTTACACAAAGTCGGTTACAATGGTAGGAGATCTACATATCCGTATCACCAAGCTTGCCTTCCACGCCAAGGAAAGTCCCTCCCAGACACGGGACGAAGTCTTTAATCTTGTATCTTCATAGTCCAGGAGTCCGACTGAAGGTATAGTCCGGCCATCCGGACACCCCCTAATCCAGGACTCCCTCATCTCCTAAAAGTGTGGGATGTTGAACCACAAGATCTCCACCATATGCCGAAGAAAGATTCCAGATTCACACCCAAGAAAACAAGAAAATCAGCAAAACACAATGATAAAAACTCAATAGATCCTAAAGATTAGTATCGCCAGGACACAAAAGTAAACTCCACAAAAACAGTTGTAGCAAACCTGCTGAGGAAATAAATAAAAGTCTTTACACGAGAGCACTAGAGTTGCTTACAAGGCTAGATGATTCTTTTGTTATGAATTGTACCAAAATTGATTTACTTTACTCATAGGCATAACCCTTGTATTCTCTGATTGTTGGATGGGATGAACATCAGTTGTTTATTGTTTATTTAAGAGTAATTTCTATGTAATCATTACTTTATTTCGGAAATGAAAAGCTGTTGTTCCATGAGAGATGCCACCAAATTACAAGAAACAAATGAACTTCAAAGTTGTCGTGGTGATGGTTAGCACTAGGTTGTACTTCGTCCGTTCCAAAATATAAAGTCTTTTCAAAGATTTCAATATGGACTACATAGGGAGTAAAATGAGTGAATCTACACTCTAAAATATATCTATATGCATCCGTACGTAGTCTATATTAAAATCTCTAGAAGGACCATAGGAGAGGCTGGGTAGTCCATCCCTGCAGACTCTAGTACAGGTGTACGGGATTTGCATGTATTGCCTAAGAGCATTGCTAGTAGAACCCTCAAACCCTCAAATCCTTAAAGCAGTTTTAAGGGTTGAGAAGTGCCACTTTTTGACACTTTTAAGGGTTGAAAAACAGGGGCAAATACTAGAACCCTTAAACTGCTTTAAGGATTGGATTTGAGGGTTCTAGTCTTTGCCTCGACCCCAACCTTTAAATCTATCATTTGACATCTCACAATTTATGACAACAAGAACACAATCAACTTCCAAACAAACTACCAAATGACAATCATTGATGCATGGTTTAGTAGTTTACATCACAAAATCATCATCTTCCTCCTCTCATCGGCACCATCACCAAAAAGTTGCACCTCGGCGCCATCTGCTAGACCACAAGCGGGCTCCATCAAGCATCTCCATCGGCACCGGTGGAGTCGTACACACCGCCATCACCACAACTACTCATCGGAGTGTCACCTCGAAAAGTAGTGGACGCAACACGGAACATCCTCTTCCTCTCCGCAATGTCCTCCTTGTAGTCCTTCCACCATTCAATTGGTCTTCATCCATGTCCTTCTTGGACATCATCATGTGCTCTTTCTCTTCCACCATGAGTTCTTTCCATACCTTTGCCTCTTTGATCTTGATCATCCTCTCCTCCAACTCGGCCTTGCGCTTTGCTTCTTCACGCTTTGCTTCAACTTGTGCAAGCTTGACCTCTTTCTTCTTCTCGGTGATAAGAAGCTTCGTCTCCAATGTCTTCGTTGTCAATTCCTCTCTTGCCTTCATCATGTGGTCCATCTTCTCCCTTAGGCTTGACGCCTCTTCTTCCATCTTCACCCTTAGCTTGCCCTTCTTAGTTCCCTCGGGCTTGCCCAAGTTCCTCTCCTCCTCATCTTCACTATCATCCATCCTTAGCATTTCCGACTTCTTGGGTGCGGTCTCTTGATCCCTCAACTTCCACTTGTCAAAGGTTTGAAGAATTGACCAAACATGCTTAAATGGGAATGGCTTGCCCTTGGAAGCGGCCATCTCCTTGTACCTCATGCCGGCAATTGTCTCCTATCAACCACACATAAATCACATAAGAACCCACCAATAGCATAGTGCACACACATAATCAAAATAGTGAAGAAATATGTACTCACATAGTCACTCTCCACGGTTCCACTAGGTGGTGCATATATCACTTGGTCCATGGCCGCACTCCAACGAGAACAAGCGGGCTTGATCAACTCCCACCGGCCTTGAAGCGACCGGAAAGAGCGATGGATGAACCCACTATTCTTCGGCTTGATCTTACAATAGACGTCCTCGATCCTTTGCCAATACCGTTTACCGGTTTGATCGGTGCCGGTGGTTGCATCCATTCCCACAGCTGCCCAAGCACGAACCAAGAAGACATCTTCCGCCTCGGTGTAGTTTGTCGACCGCGCGTGTGGGCGGGAAGCGGCGGTGAATGCCTCCTCCCCTATCTCGGCCACCTCCTCCTCGTCATCCCCTACATCCTCCTCATCTTCCTCCTTCTCCTCCAAGTCGTCACCAACCCTAAAGGGGTCTAGAGGCGGAGCTCCGAGGTCCACCTCCGCGTTTTGGAGGAGGTCCATGAACGAGGATGGGTTTGCCACTTCCTCGAACACCTCGTGCGCGACGGGAGGAGGTTCGGCGACGGCGGCCGCCGCGGGCTTCTTCCGCGCCGCGGGCTTCTTCCGCGGCTTGGTCACGGCCGGGGACGAGCCGGCAACCTTGGAGGCAGCCCCTCGCGGCACATGAGAGGCCGCCTTCGGCCGGCTCTTCTTGGTGGCCGGGGCGGGCGGCGGGGAGGCGGCGAGGGCGGG
>NC_041380.1:523115328-523129050 GCF_002162155.2 Triticum dicoccoides | reverse complement strand
GCGCGGCGGCGGCGGGGCCGTCCATGGCCGGCGCGGCAGGAGGTGGCGGGAGGAGGAGGCCAGGAGGAGGAGGCGGTTGGCTCCCGCGCGAGCGAGGAGCGAGCTAGGAGGAGGAGTGCGGGTTGGGGGGCGATTTTCCCCTCAACCCCTACTTCTACAGATTGCAAAGTGGTTTGAGGGTTGGACCTCTAATTTTTTTTACGGATTTGAGGGTTTAGAAGTTGTAGTCTACGGCGTTTTTTCGGCGAAAACTGTAAAAAAAACGGTTATTTTTATGGGTTTGAGGATTTGAGGGCTCTATTAGGAATGCTCTAACAACAACAATCTTGGCCAGACGCAGTTTTCATTGAGAGACACCCGTAGCGGCATTGGATCTGAAGATCTGCTTCCATCAAGTGCCGAACCTACAATTCTTTGCAACACCATTCAGTAGACCAGTAGTAATAAAGAACCTGCGTGATCTTTCTTTATCTTGTTGCCAACCCGCACGCTCATATCCTTTGAAATTCAAATTTCAAACTTGAACGCACAGCCACAAGCGCGCGTGAGTACCTGTCAGTACCGGTGCTGCTAATGAATCGGAGCAGTAACCACTGCCTGGGACATCAGACACTGTTACGCTTATAACTAAGCAAAAAGTGCAGGGGTTTTAATTACTACTCTGGTGGTTCCCCCCGGAATAAACTACAGCGCCTGTGGAGAGTAGAATAGAGTTGTTCGACGTCGTGACAGACGTGGAAAAATAACCAGCAACTGGTCTCTGGCCTGAGCACACAAAGAGGAATCGAAGTAGTAATGGCGAATGAGAGAATCCTCGCTGCGGCCGGCTACGAGCTAGTCTATGTCAGATTGCAACAGTGCAAGTGATCTCTCTCTGATCAACATAGCCAATGTGTTCTTGCAGCGCGGCCAGTACTACCGCAATGTAGAGATTCTACGATTTCGTACGCGCTAATCGGGCCTGAGCAGCCATGATGGAGCGCCTACCGTTTTGCCCGTGCCAAGCCACCGCCGGAGTACCAGACAAGAGGCAGACAGGTATCAATGGGTGGCGATGGAAACGCCGGTTTAAATGCAATGCTTGGCGTTTCTCTGAATGAGCTAGTAGTAGCGTGTCAGATCGCAACAGTGCAACTGATTTCTTTCCTATCAACGTAGCCATGTGTAATGTGTTGCAGCCCAGTCAGTAGCAGTGCAATGTAAGTAGATTCTACGAGGAGCCATGATAAGTACTCCTTTCGTCCTAAAATTCTTGTCTTAGATTCCTCTAGATACGAATGTATCTAATACTAAAACGTGACTTGAGTCATCCATATTTAGACAAATCTAAGACAAGAATTTTAAGACTGAGAAAGTAGTATCAAGCACGTACCCTTTTTTTTCTGCCCGTGCCAAACCACCAGACGGGCACCAATTAATGGGGATGGATACGCCGATTTGAATGCAATGCCATGATCCACATCTAGTCTCTGAATGACGAAGTGTCTGAAGATTTTCCTTTTCCTTGCTGAGGAAAGAAGTGCTTCGTGCAGTGTATCTGAAGATTACAGAACGAAGCAGCTAGTGAGTCGACCAGGGCGGTACGGCATGACTGACAGTAACGACGGGCAGGATCAACCACGACGACAACGCCGATAAATCTCTCTGTATGGGCATGTAAACGCCGATTCAAATGCAATGTCAGAATCCGTGCGTCCATCCACTGAACGATGAAATGTCTGAAGATTTTCTCATCTTTATCGAGGAAAGAGGTGCGCACAAAACAGTATCCTATGATGAAGCTGTTGGAATAATTATGCATCTCTGGGATGCCATTAGCAGGAACAGATTGCATCTAGATCACCTAAAACATGAACATAGAAGGATTTAGGGGATCATTACGTGTCACGGCAGTGGACATGATCGCCTGCTTGGTGCAGGCTTGATGCAGAGGTGATGTAGTCGAGGTAGAAGTCCTCCTCAACGTCCTGATGCCCTCAGGACGCCACTGGCACTGCCCGGGGACGGGAGCGGCGGCTGGAGTAGGTCTTCCCGTCGCTGCAGCGCTCCCCTGATCGGATGGGGTGAAAGAATATCGGGAGGGGAGTGAAACCGTACGTGAATTGTGATCCCGCAGGCTGCCAACCCTCTCCCGTTCCCTTTTATGTAGCGCTGGCGATAGGGGACCTAAACCATCAGTTGGTTTGGGTGCCCCCGATCACGGCGCCTTAGTTGGGATAAAAACCTCACGTACGTTGGTGCGTGGGGCCTTTTCATTAACGTTATCTTTCTCTTTTTTTCTGTTAAACTAATAGATCTAACTGGCCTATTTAAGCCGTCAGATCAAAACCAACATTCTCCCCCTTGATCGTTAGGCTTAACTTCATTCGCCCATTCTACATAGGAATGATGTACCAAAGTGAGGTGTTACAACAGCTTGAAACGCCACAGAACCTCAACACTTATAGTACACCCGCCTATTTCGAAATGGAAAAACATTTTGCTAATTGGGGAGTGATTTATTTTAATGGTCCTCTTATTCCAGAATCATCAGGCCTCCAGTAGTCCCATGCCGGCAACATGCTCACGAAAAATACTGGGTGGTAAGCCTTTTGTTAGCGGATCCGCAAGCATATGCTTCGTTCTTATGTGTTTAACATCAACTGTTTGATCCTGGATTCTATCTTTCACAACACGATACTTTATGTCAATGTGTCTGGCAGCATTACTTGACCTGTTGTTACTCGTATAGAAAACTGCTGGTTCATTATCGCAGTACAATAAAATTGGTTTAGATATGCTGTCAACCACTTTAAGTCCGGGTATAAAATTCTTTAGCCATACAGCCTGCCCGGTGGCCTCATAACATGCTACAAATTCTGCCTGCATCGTAGATCCAGCAGTTAACGTTTGTTTGGAGCTTTTCCACGATATAGCTCCTCCCGCGAGTGTGAATATATAACCTGACGTGGATCTCATACTATCCACGCACCCGGCAAAATCAGAGTCTGAATAACCAACAATTTCTAGGTTATCAGTTCTTTTATATGTAAGCATGAAATCCTTAGTTCCTTGCATATAACGCAAGACTTTCTTTGCGGCCTTCCAGTGGTCCGGTCCTGGATTGGATTGATATCTGCCAAGCACCCCGGTTACAAAACATAAGTCTGGGCGTGTACATACTTGAGCATACATGATGCTTCCAACAGCTGAAGCATAAGGAACCGACTTCATCTGATCAGTTTCGCATTGGTTCCTCGGACATTGAAATGTCCCAAACTTATCGCCCTTAACTATAGGAGCAGGTGAGGGTGAGCACTTATGCATATTGAATTTTTTCAGTACTCTCTCAAAGTATGCCTTTTGAGATAGTCCTAACGTTCCTCTGGACCTATCTCGATGAATCTTGATGCCGAGGACATACGAGGCTTCACCAAGATCTTTCATATCAAAACTGGATGACAGAAATTCTTGATCTCATGTAGCATATCCTTATCGCTACATGCCAATAATATGTCATCAACGTATAGGACTAAAAATGTAAACCTACTGCCTTTAAACTTAACGTATATGCAGTTGTCCACAACATTTTTGGTGAAACCAAAAATTTTGATAATTTTACCAAACTTGAGGTACCACTCTCTTGAAGCTTGCTTCAAGCCATAAATTGATTTCTTTAGACGACATGCTAAATGTTCCTTTCCTTCCACAACAAAGCCTTCTGGCTGAGCCACGTAAACATCTTCTTTTAAGTCACCATTTAGAAATGCCGTTTTAACATCCATTTGGTGTAGTTCTAGGTCGTAATGAGCTACTAATGCCATTATGATTCTGAAAGAATCCTTGGTTGACACAGGGGAGAAGGTTTGCTTATAATCAATGCCTTCTCTCCGTGTATACCCTTTTGCCACTAGCCTTGCCTTGAACCGTTCGACATTCCCTTTGGAATCATACTTGGTTTTGTAGACCCACTTGCAGCCTACTTTCTTAGCTCCATCGGGAACTTCTACTAAGTCCCATATGTCGTTTGAGCCCATAGATTTCAACTCGTCTTCCATGGCAACCAACCATTTGGACGAATTTTCGCTTTTAATGGCTTCCTTATATGAGGTTGGATCCTCCACCTTTCCCATATCATTCATGTCCTCCGTCAAAAAAGTGATATAATCATCTGATATGGCTTTCTCCCTCTCACGCCGTGGTCTACCCATGGGCGGAGGTGGTGGTGGAACATCATCATTTTCATTATTTTCTCGGAGATCCTCATTTGTGTTTGGATTCTCATTATTAGTTTCTGGATCACCATTTAACTGAGAGACTGAACCGTGAGATTCAGGATCATCAGATGTCACATTTCTTCGTATTGGAAAAACAATCTCTTGGATAGTCGGGGATGGTACACAAACCCGCTTCTCCTCAAGATTGATCTCCCTTAAATTTGTGACCTCATTATCCTCAAAAAATACCGCTTGTCTAGTCTCCACAAACTTGGTGGTGTGTCTTGGACAATAAAAACAATATCCCTTTCCCCTATGAGGGTATCCAACGAAGAAACAGCTAACTGTTTTTGGATCCAGTTTCTTAAGTTGTGGATTGAAAACTTTAGCTTCAGCAGGGCAACCCCACACCCGTAAGTAATTCAAGCTCGGTTTCTTTCCCGCCCACATCTCGTAAGGTGTGTTCGGTGCTAACTTAGTTGGAGCAAGATTTAGTATGTGTGCAGCTGTCTTTAATGCCTCTATCCAAAGGCTTACTGGTAAACTAGAGTGACTAAGCATGCTTCGCACCATATCCATAAGGGTGCGGTTGCGGCGCTCGGCCACACCATTTTGTTGTGGTTCACCAGGCATTGAGTACTGAGCAATGATTCCATTTTCAGATAAGAACTTGGCAAAAGGTCCAGGAATCTGCCCATAAGGAGCATGCCTACCATAATACTCTCCCCCGCGATCAGACCGTACAACTTTGATTTTTGCGTTCAGTTGATTTTCAACCTCCGCTTTATAGACTTTGAATTTCTCCAAAGCTTCCGACCGGTCACATATGGGATAAATATATCCATAGCGGGAAAAATCGTCTGTGAATGTAATGAATGAATCAAAACCATCTACAGACTTAACATTAAGGGGTCCACATATGTCGGTGTGAATTAATTCTAAAACCCCTGTGGCTCTTACTACTCCTTTCTTAATTGTTTTTGCAAATTTTCCTTTAATGCAGTCGACACATTTGTCTGCATCTGAGAAGTCTAATGGGAGGAGTATTTCATTTTTAACTAAGCGTTCCATTCTCCCCCTCGAAATGTGGCCCAAACGACAATGCCACAATTTCGAAGAATTACTAACTCCTTTCCATTTCTTCTCAACATTAATTGCATCATTCACATGCATAACTGAATCATTATTAAGAGATAACATGTATAGTTGGCCTCGTCTAACACCGATGCCTACATTCTTATTACATTTGATCAAAACAAATTGTTTCTTGCCAAAATGGCACTCATACATATCATCATCTAAACAAGAAACTGAAATCAAATTCCTACTTAAGGTAGGCACATAAAGAACATTATTCAATCTAAGAGTGTGGCCAGTGTGTAGCTCCAACGTGAGAGATCCCACAGCTTCAACATCGGCCTCAACTCCGTTCGCAACCTTAAGCTTTCTTGTTCCTCCTCTTATAGTTTGGATCGTATCGAATCCCTGCATAGAGTTGGCAACGTGAGTGGTTGCCCCTGAATCAATCCACCATGACTTTATAGAAAAATCGACATAAAGAGATTCATCTACAAAAGTAATTTCATCAATACCTCTTTTGTTCATCCATTTTAGAAAGCCTGGGCAGTCCCTTTGATAGTGTCCCTCCTCTTTGCAGAAGTTACAAGCATTTTCTCCAGCAGTGGAGCTGCTAGGAGCAGAAGAAGAACCACCGGCTTCTTTACCCTTGAATGCCTTAGGGTTGAATGGCTTAGTGCCTTCTTTCTTGACTTGCCTTTTCTGAGGCTTAGGGAAACCTTGTCCGTCATGCTTTCTCTTGTTAGAGCCAACATGAAAGACATGGTCTTTCTTCTGCCTCATGATCCTTCCTGCCTCCTGGACGATCCTTGCGGTCATCTCAGAGAGTGGCCATTTTTCCTTTAGAGAGTTATAGTTGACCTTAAATTGTTCAAACTCTTCAGGAAGAGACTCAAGAATAATTATGACAAGAAGGGCTTCACTTAAAGAACACTCCAAAGCCTTAAGCTTGGTGAAAGCATTTACCACCCTCAATATGTGCTGCCTAACATTTCCGTCAATAGTGTATTTCTGAAGAAGTTTAGCAAAAAGCTCATGAGCATACACTTTGTCGGAGCCTTTAAATTGCTCCCCATTTCAGTGAGGAAATCTTTAGCAGTATCTTTCTTAGGGAGTGCTTCAGAAATGTCCGGCGATATTGTCGCTTTCATGATGAGAAGCGCAATATGGTTGGACTTATTCCACTTTTCCATCTTAACATCATACTCCTTCTTGAGTTCTGCATACCCTATGACACCTGCCACAGGTGCCACAGGTTTTTCTTCCCTCAAGGCATAGTCAAATTCATTACAACCCAAACATAATTCGACTCGGGACTTCCAACGAGGGAAGTTACTCCCTGTAAGTGGTTCGATCGTGTCGGACCGGAATGGAGCGGAAGCTGAAATCATCATAAAAGTTCATAAGTAAACTTGCATGATTATAAATTTACGTTGGTAAATAAACAAACATGCCAAGTATTTAATTTCAACTCCATGTCAAAACACCGTTGGGCAGAAAAAACATGGAATTAAAATATCATAAGTGATGACTCATAATAATAAAACAACGTTGGTCCAAAATAAAATTAGGGTCATGTCATTATTAATTTAAGCATCAACATAAAAAAAACAATATCATTATTTGATGCTTAAATAAGTTCGTCATGCAAAACACATAATAAATCCTGAATAAAATATCTCGTTGGTTCAATTTTACCCAGAATAATAATGTGTTCATTATATTTTTTATGCATTTTTTTGTTTTAAACACTGCAAAAACATAATAACTATTAACTTAAACGCACTGGAAAAAAAATGGCGACAGTGATTTTGGCCCAAGAATCCCACGGCTGTGCGAAATGCGGATCAGTCCAGTAGCGTATTTTTTTTTGGCTGGACTGAGACAACCTGGGCTGAAGCCCGCGGCCGGATATGGCCCGTTAAACCCCCGAAGGCCCGAAGCGGTGCTCCGCGTCGCTGTGAGCCGCTCGATCGAATCGGACGGCCGGCGCGGCTTGGAGCCCGAACAAAAAAGCCGACCGGCCTAACCCTAGTCACTTTCTCCCCTGACCCCTCCGCCCCCGCATTTATCGCTACAGAGGGCGGCGACGGCGGACAACGGCGGCCCGAGGCGCACCGGCCAAGGCGGCGCTGCGGCTGCGCTCGCCAGAGCAGCGTGCCGCGGACTTAGTCCGGCGCGCTCCTCCGTCAAGCGTGGCTGCTGACGCCGCGCGCGAGGGGCGGGGTATGCTCGCCCGGGATTCCATTTTGGGGTGACGGCGGCGAGCACGACCACAAGGCCGAGCTGGCGTTTGTCCATAAGCACGGCGGCAGCGGCTCAAGTTCTTTCCGCGCGTCGTCCCGAGGACGGCGGCGTCACGGCGTCTCCGCCCTTGCACCGCGGTGGACGCGATGCGGGCCCCGAAGGGAAGAGGCGGCTACGCAGCGCATTAGGTGAGGATTCTCCTCATTTCTTCTCCAATTCGTTTTCATCAGTGCTTGATTTGGGGAAAAATAGTCCTAATTGCAGAATTAGGGTTCTTACGAATTGGGGAAAAGATCTAGGGTTCTTAAACATGAGGGGTTCCTACTGTTGACGTGCGTGTATCCCTCTGCCTTGTGTGTTGATAATGCATACGGAAACAGGACTTAAACATGATCAATTTTAATCAACTTAACATGAAGGTGAGCATTAGATCTTAACTTAGATTAATTAGAATTGATGAACGTAGGTGGGAGTACTGATCCGTAGCATATGAGAATTAAAACATGATGATTTACAGAGGGCATCAAGACAGTAGCATGCATCTTAGGGCTAACCAGGGGCTAAAACTTTCAATCTTTGATCATGAATCCTAAACCTGACTTGATCTAAACTTGATGTTGATTTACAGATCAATAATATAGGGACCTATTGCAATCAAACTTGGCGACTGATACCATTGTTGGAATAATTATGCATCTCTGGGATGCCATTAGCAGGAACAGATTGCATCTAGATCAACTAAAACATGAACAGAGAAGGGTTTAGGGGATCATTACGTGTCACGGCAGTGGACATGATCGCCTGCTTGGTGCAGGCTTGATGCAGAGGTGATGTAGTCGAGGTAGAAGTCCTCCTCAACGTCCTGATGCCCTCAGGACGCCACCGGCACTGCCCGGGGACGGGAGCGGCGGCTGGAGTAGGTCTTCCCGTCGCTGCAGCGCTCCCCCTGATCGGATGGGGTGAGAGAATATCGGGAGGGGAGTGAAACCGTACGTGAATTGTGATCGCGCAAGCTGCCAACCCTCTCTCGTTTCGTTTTATGTAGCGCTGGCGACAGGGGACCTAAACCATCAGTTGGTTTGGGTGCCCCCGATCAGGGCGCCTTAGTTGGGATAAAAACCTCACGTATGTTGGTGCGTGGGGCCTTTTCATTAACGTTATCTTTCTCTCTTTTTTTCTGTTAAACTAATAGATCTAACTGGTCTGTTTAAGTCGCCAGATCAAAACCAACATAAGCAGCACTAGTAGTAAGTCGACCACGAGGTTACGGCATGACATTAACGCCGACAGGCAGCCACTGACTAGCTAGTAAATCACGAACCCCGTTTGAAGTTTGAAACTTGCCACAAATGTCACTCAGATTCCCCCGCAAAATGAAAAATGCCACTCAGATTATAGAAATTTCTATATCAAGTGGCCTGAATCCCGCATTAATTTCATCAGCTGCTCCGCCGGTTATCTAATCTCATCCGCAATTAACATTTCCTGGAGGTAGCCACGCAAACCGAGGTCAAAACGACACATGCGCACGCAGACATGCAGTGACCGCCATGGGTTAGCATATTTAACTGCCCACTAATCCGTTGACTCATGAAGGTCCACCGCCCGTGCGCTTGTTGGCCATCGGGTCGATCCAAAACATCCGCGATCTCGCGCGCGCCCCCGTGGGCTCGGGCGCCGATCGATGCTTCCGGCTCGAGAAATGAGGCGTCGAGCTTCTCAAAACCCGCGCTCTCCGATCCCCATGCGTGGCGCCATTAATGGTCGCCCGATCCCAGAAGAGCGCCGCAGCCCGCAGAGCATCTCACTCTGTTCGAAGCCAAGTGTGAGAGGGAGAGCTCCAGAATATGCACTGCTTCAGCCCGGATCACCATGTTTGAACCCGCATTTTCACTCCAACCAAGAGAGGTTTTACTGCATGCAGAGGCTCGCCGCAGAGCATCTCGCTCTGTTCGAAGCCATGAGCCCCAGAATATGCACTGTTTGAGCCCGGATCACCATGTTTGAACTCGCATTTTCGCTACAACCAAGAGAAACTTCACCGCAGAGGCTCGCATCTCCAGGTCTGGAAACTCTCTGCACACCTGCAGAAGCACTCCACACTTATCTTCATCCAGCGACAGGATCGGCCATGTTGCATTTTCGTAACCGGGGAAAGATTATCGCGGATGCAATCAATCATTCATTCACGCCGTGACACCACATGGCTGCGTGATGGCGGCCTTGACCACGTAGTACACGCCGTGTGGGCGCGAGGGAGCGAGCGAGCCTGCGAACGGCGGGCGCTGGCGGGAGGGAAACGGACGGCGTGGGTTTCCTGGACCTTTTTGGGGTGAAGTTTGATTTAGACCCTGAGGTTGTAGAGACGAAAATGAACCTTCATGCCTAAATCCCTGAAATCGGTACCCTAACTTCATCAATCCCGGTCGTTTTCAACCTTGAGGCTGTATCCAAACAGAAGGATTGCTACGTGGCACCGGAATAGACCGGGATCAGTGAGTGAACGGTCATTTGTGAGTGGGTCCCACAAAATTAAACCCGGCTCTGTAGCCATGCACCTCTTCCTCGCTCTCGCTTCTACTTTTGACGCCGTGCTGGCTCGAGGACGTTGCCATGGCCGACTCCTGCCGCAGCTCGGCGGCGTGGCGAGGGCTACTGCTAACATGCGATTTTTTTTATCCGCAACAATGTCAAAGAGCGCCTGTTCAGGGCTCTTCCTTCTCCCAGCCAGCGCATCCCGTGTGTGCGGCATCGAGCAGGTGCGGCGACGGCGACCGCAGACGAAATTTTCTTTTACGTATCCGCGACAACGTCTAAGAGCACCGGTTGGAGCCTTGGAGGCTGAGGCTCTTCCTCCTCCCGGCGTGTCTGTGCGGCATCGCGGCAGTGCCGTAGAGTGTGGCGTAGGCGTAGCACGTCCATGACGGCACTCTCTGTTCGTTGTCTTCATCATGCGCCGGCCGCGGAGGTTGCAGGACCCCGCCACCGAGGAGGCAGCCATGGCCATTTGGTCTGCCGCGTCAAGCTCTGTCTTAGTACCCTCTCACTTCACGCTCGTGCACGGACAAGGCAGCAACTGATAGTCACGGCATGGCGTATGGCAATCCTGCCAGTCCATATGCCCACTGGCGTGTAGTCCATTTCTACTGCATGCTTGCTAACTATTGTTGTGCGCTCACTGCTCCCATCTGCATGTTTCTAGCTTGTTGTGGTGCTGATGCATGGCCGGAGCCGAACAAGACCAGCATCTCCCTCACGTTCACAAGATTATACCTCGGCCTAAGCAACAAAGCAGTGGAGTTCGCACAAGATTCTACCGGCGAAGCAAGCTCTAGACGGACGAGGCGCTGGAGCACAAACATGAGGCAGTGGAGCTCTTACCGGCGGCGCCGATAGCCGCCGGCTCTCACGTGAGCACGGCCACGGCATGGGCTGGGAGCCTGGGACGACGAGTACGGACATCACCCTGGCCCTTTGGCTGTTGCCTGTCATACTATTTTTTTGTCAGTAAAATATCTACAGATCGAATACTGCGACACAACATTAGCTTCAGGGTTTGAATCAAACTTCACTCACCTTTTTGAGATCAGGCTAGAGATTAAGAGGGGTGGGCAGCTATGATTGCGTGCTTCCCTTTCCGCTTGTTAATCTCCCAACTTGCATGCGGCTCAACCAATTCTTAATGGGCTAATGGGAGCAACGCAACCTTGAACACGGTTTGCCTCGTGCACGCATTATTAAGCCCCACACTTTCTTCAAACGACTTTTCTAAGCATAATTTTTCACCTTCAAAGTGATATATAATGTAGCAAAAACAGAGTACCAGTACTACCAAAATCATCTGATGTGGTACAGATACTTTAGGGTGGTGCGAAGATGCAGAATGCTAATTTCAAACGAGGGTGCCGAGAACCAAGAAGATGTACTACTGTACACAAGTGTCGGGCCAACTCCACCGCACGACTCTATCCTGTCCGGCCCCGTCCGTTTGGGGTAAAACGGACAAAGGAGGCGGCCCAGCGCGTTACGGCCCGGACCCATCCTGTCCGTTCTGTGTCCGGGCCGACCCATTTCGAGCGTAAACTTGCGCCGGGTTTGGGTCGCAGCGGACACCAAACGGACGCGCGCTCGTCCGCGTCGGGGCCGCGTGGCAGGCGGCCACCTACCTCTCATCCGCCCACATCAATGCGCACGAGCGGGCGGCTCCATCTGTCATCCGCACGTCGAACGATCGCCGTCCTTCTTTAAGTGGGAAGCGTGGACGGGTCGTCGTCCACACTGCCCCACGCCACCCCGCGGCCTTCTCAAAACCCGACAACGGCGACCACGTCCCAAACCCTAGCCAAGAACTCGCCGGCCGGCCGCCCGCAGCCATGAGGCTATGGAACTACGGCCGTAAAGGCAGGCACGACCGCGAGGCTGGCTTCTCGTCGGGACGCCGACGCGGCTCGGTGAAGAAGGAGGAGACGTCGTCGTCATCGCCACCACGCCGAGCCCCCGCGCCGCCCGCGTTCTCCATCGCGCCCACGTCCGCCGGCGCGCGCGACCGGCATTACGTCCGCGCGTCGGTGTGCCGCCGTTATTGGGAGACGAGGACGCCGCTCCCCTGGAGCGACGCCAATCTCCCCAATAACTGGCATCTGTCCACCGACCGGGTCCCGATCCCGCCGGTTCCGACGAGCGGCCGTGCGCGCGAAGAGGAGATCGAGCGCCGCCGCCGCCTCCTCCCCAACGACCTCTTCTACGAACCAGGTACGCCCCCGACTCCGCGCTGTGGGACACCTGGTTTCGTGACGAGCACGACACCAGGCGCGCGTCCTTCTTCGCCGGCACATCGACGGGGCCGCGGCGGCCATGACAGGGGCGCGCCCAGGAGCACATGCGTAGGCGGGTGCGCGGCGTCACGCCCACGCCGTCGCCATCGCCGTCTCCGTCGCCCCCTCCACCTCCTCGCATGTCAGCGGAGGAGGAGGCCCGTCTCCTCAAGCGTGTCATGGACGACTCCATGTACACGCACGACGAGCGGCAGTGGGACGGCCTGAAGGAGGCCACGGCCCTCTCTGCCGCCGGGGACGTCGCCTTCCCGGAGCTCCAGATGGTGGCCGTGGAGGACGAGAGGAGGGAGGACCCGCCGGCCGCGTTCCAGCAGCTGCTGGGCCAGGGGTGGGGCTGGTCCTGCACTGCTCCGGAGATGTCCGCCGGCGTGGACGTGAACTGGTGCCCCACTCCGCCGCGGTCACCGGAGCGGGAGGCCTCGCCACGGGAGGAGGTGGTGCAGGCACCTCCGGCCGTCCAGCCCGCTCCCGTCCACCACGCACCTCCGGCTCACCTGTGGACGCCGCCGGACTATGTCGACCTCGTCAGCGACGACGACGACACCGGCGGCCAGTGAAGACGGCGATGGCCACGGCACCGACGGGCGCGGCAGGAGCGCGCGGGAGGCGGAGGCATTTTTTATTTTGTTTTATATGTTAATTATGAAAACTGGGCCTTTTAAGTGGCCGTGCAAACTGGGCCGTTTTGTGGCCATCCCCTATATATGTTTTATGTTTTTTTAAAATGCTTTAATTTAGTTTTTTTAGTTATTTCATTCTAATTTTTATATTTGTTTTATTCACGTCCACCCCGGACACGATTTGGGATGCGGTCGCGCGGTGCGCACACGCATGACCCATCTGACAAGGCGGACACGAGCGAACCTATCAGCGCTCCAAAAAAACAAAATCCGACCAATCCAGACGTCTGTTTGGAATCGTGCGGTGGAGTTGGCCTCAGAATTTCAGTCGCAAAAACTGGTCCCGGCACCGAGGAACGAAAACACGCTTGTCATTTCCCGGTCCCTGCCCACCGCTGGCTGACGATTTTGTGATTGGAAATTTTCGGGGTATGCACAGATCCTCGAGAGCCCGATCTTGACCGGATAATCATGGATGGGTCGCCGCCGACGGGCACAGCGGCCAAGCCAATCAAGTGACGACGACGGCCTCGGCACCGACGGGCGGACAGGTTCGGCGAGGAAACGCCGCCCCCACTCCGCGGACCCGGGCGACACCGCCGTACGCGCCGTGCCGTGCCCGCCGCCATGCCCCCCGGGGAATTTCGTCACCCACGATAATGTTGTACTGGCGGAAGCGTAACCATTCGTCAGCGCGAGCACTACCTTCGGTTCAAAAAAAATAACTGAAGTGGCGGGTCTGTTTCT
>NC_041380.1:522948986-523115176 GCF_002162155.2 Triticum dicoccoides | reverse complement strand
TAGGACGGGCTTGTTTCAAATTAATTAATCCATTCATGTCTATATATGTTTGATCAAGTGTATAAAACATATATCAGTAACATCTAAAATCCCCAAATTAATCTCATGAGATTTCCTATGAATGACGGTTCTTATACCGTGGTGCGGATTTTTGCAATATGGTTCTAGATGCACCTGCTAAAGCATTTCGATTTTAGAAAATACAAAAAAAAAAATCAACCAGTTTGAAAAAAAATGTTGCCGAACATGGTCGAATGTTCTACTCACGTATGGAATTTGCGCAAAGAAATGATTTCTGTTTTCTTGTCGGTGAAGAAATAATTAACTTCAAAAAACTTGAATAGTAACTTTTGTATAGAATTGTTTTCCTTTCTTTGCATAGAAGATCAAAGTCATTTCTTCATGAAACTTTACAGTGAATATATAACACTAGACCATGTTCATTAAAAAAATCAGAACTGTTTGACTTTTTATAGAATATTTTTTCAATGTGGATGCGCCTAAGACCTAGGTTCCATTGGGTATTTCCCATTATATTGTTGCCTTCATAAATCAAGACTTGTGCACCTACGATACACGTTTTGGAACCCTCTTTATTCTCGCAGGAAATGGATGGTCTTTCTGTGTGTGCCGATGTAGACACGAATCTTTTGTTTAGCCTATACGGTCCTTAGCGGTGACTTATTTAAATCATTTCTCGATGGACTGTGGAAAGACAAAACCATTGTAATTATTTACCGTAAACAAGCAAACACGAGATGCTAAACTAGTTTTCAACCAGCCTAATGGACTAGCTATAGTTGGGCTACTAGTCGGTTGGTAGATTGTAACATCATAATCTTCCGAGAACATTGCAAGACTTACAAACATGGCAAGACTTTGAGACGCAAAGATATGACAAAATCCCCAAGATATCCTTATTTTGCATCGGTTGGTAGACTCCTTTCCTTTCCGGTATGGCCGTCAGCATTTATGCGAAGTTTCATGTGAGCGCTCCCTCCAATTAAAGGCCTAGAAAGAGGCAGGCACGGCACGCCGGCCATGCGTGAACTCCGTGACCGGCGGCGTAGTGTAGGTGCTCCGCACGTCGGTCTGGTTATGATTCGGAGGTTGATATGCATGGGAGCATCGTATCCGGGATCGATCGAGGGCCGGAGGGAGAGGGGAGACCATGTGCCACGTTGTGGTTTTACGGCTAGTTCTTCTCTACTCGTATAGGAGTATCTTGCAGTACTACGTTGGGTACGTTGGGTGGTGTTATGCTCTACGACCGTACCACGCGAGAGGCATTCGAAAGTTGGACACTGTTTCTCTTGTAGGGTACTGGTATCATGGTATGAATACTAGCTACAGTGCAATCCTCCACATCAGAGAATTGCTGAGACAAGGTCACCGAATATCGAACGGGAGAAGTTTTAGTACTAGTACCTACTTCTTCCGTCCGAAAATACTTGTCATAAAAAAAGCGAAGGGATACTACCTACTGAACTGAACACGCCCTAAATTATCTTTTATGATCTGTTGGTACATGCGAGCTTTTACTGTATATACGCACGTAGTAGTACTAGGAAGGATGCCTCTGCAGCAAAGATGCGGAGGACCACGCAGATTCATGGAACGAGTCCGTGCATGGGTGTATTTGTATTTTACAACGTGTACATGCACCATCGTGCCATTCATGCGCCCATAACCAAATAATCCCCTTTCGACTTGAGCTAATTTCGTTCATATACCAGTCCATATCAGGCTTTTCGCAGGCAGAAAAAGTACTAGTAGTCCCTCCCAGCCGAATTAACTGACACGGCCTCTATTTGCAATTAATTTGGATCCGAGAAAGTAAGTAGTATGAAAGATTTACCAACGCTGAGCATCTAAAAATGGATCTACCGACGATGGCACGCTAGAATTTAAAGTGTCGGTCACGCGTGCTGGTCTAATTAACGTGTAGGCGGCGCATGTCGTTCTCTCAAGGATTAGCACCGCCCGACACTCTCCCTACCAGGTCCTGGCCGACCATCATCAACGTCTCCGGCGTGGGTGGTGCACGGAGATTCTCGATGAACTACGGCCCTCCTGCCCCTTTTGGATTCATGGGTCTTCGCCGGCCACCACTCGAACTATCTTTTCCAGCGACATCCTCATAGTGTGATGTGGTCCACGGAGCACGTACGGCGGCGTTCTCATCGAAGCTGTCCACTTTTGGTTTCCCGTTTCTGTGTAAAATAAATGATAATATGACCTCCCTTGCCCATATTAACCGCGTATAACCAAACTGAAATTAACATCAGACAGAAGGAGAGTCCCCGCGCCGTCCTCCCCAGGGAGGCGACCCCTCCCCCCGGCCGACCCCCCCTCCCGCTACTCCCTCTCCCTCCCGCCGCCGCCCAAAGCTCCTGCCGGGCAAAGCCCGCTCAGATCTGGCGGCGGCGGGGCGTCGTTCTTTGCGTAGAGCGCCCACGAGCCCGGGGAGCTCTGTGTGGCGCGGGCGGCGCGGCGTGACTCCAGCGCGCGTCACTTCTTCGATCGCGGTGGCCGGGGACTGCTACCTCTTAAGCACTGCGTTGGTTTTCCCCGAAGAGGAAGGGATGATGCAGCAAAGTAGCGTAAGTATTTCTCTCAATTTTTAAGAACCAAGGTATCAATCCAGTAGGAGGCTACGCACGAGTTGCTCGTACCTGCACAAAACAAATAAATCCTCGCAACCAACGCGAATAGGGGTTGTCAATCCCTACACGGCCACTTACGAGAGTGAGATCTGATAGATATGATAAGATAATTTTTTTGACATTTTTGTGATAAAGATGCAAAGTAAAATAAAGGCAAGGTAAAAAGCAAAGTAAATAACTAAGTAGTAGGAGGTTAATATGATGAAGATAGACCCGGGGGCCATAGGTTTCACTAGTGGGTTCTCTCGAGAGCATAAGTATTCTACGGTGGGTGAACAAATTACTGTTGAGCAATT
The DNA here is from genome assembly GCF_002162155.2 of Triticum dicoccoides. Taxonomy (NCBI): domain Eukaryota; kingdom Viridiplantae; phylum Streptophyta; class Magnoliopsida; order Poales; family Poaceae; genus Triticum; species Triticum dicoccoides. The sequence continues at coordinate 523,112,214 of NC_041380.1, read as the reverse complement.
GACAGAATTGAGCATAGTTATGATAATATCTAAGTATGATCATGTATATAGGCATCACGTTCGAGACAAGTAGACCGACTCCTGCCTGCATCTACTACTATTACTCCACTCATCGACCGCTATCCAACATGCATCTAGAGTATTAAGTTAAAAACAGAGTAATGCCTTAAGCAAGATGACATGATGTAGAGAGATAGACTCATGCAATATGATGAAAACCCCATCTTGTTATCCTCGATGGCAACAATATAATACGTGCCTTGCTGCCCCTACTGTCACTGGAAAAGGACACCGCAAGATTGAACCCAAAGCTAAGCACTTCTCCCATTGCAAGAAAAATCAATCTAGTAGGCCAAACCAAACTGATAATTCGAAGAGACTTGCAAAGATAACCAATCATACATAAAAGAATTCAGAGAAGATTCAAATATTGTTCATAGATAGACTTGATCATAAACCCACAATTCATCGGTCTCAACAAACACACCGCAAAAAAGATGATTACATCGAATAGTTCTCCACTAAGAGAGGGGGAGAACATTGTATTGTGATTCAAAAAGAGAGAAGAAGCCATCTAGCTAATAACTATGGACCCGTAGGTCTGAGGTAAACTACTCACACTTCATCGGAGGGGCTATGGTGTTGATGTAGAAGCCCTCCGTGATCGATGCCCCCTTCGGTGGAGCTCCGGAACAGGCCCCAAGATGGAATCTTGTGGATACAGAAAGTTGCGGCGGTGGAATTAGGTTTTTGGCTCTGTTTCTGATCGTTTGGGGGTACGTAGGTATATATAGGAGGAAGGAGTACGTCAGTGGAGCAACATGGGGCCCACGAGGGTGGAGGGCGCGCCTTGGGGGGGGGGGGAGTAGGCGCGCCCCTACCTCGTGGCCTCCTCTTTTGTGTCTTGACGTAGGGTCTAAGTCTACTGGGTCTTGTTCGTTGAGAAAATCACATTCTCGAAGGTTTCATTCCGTTTAGACTCCGTTTGATAATCCTTTTCTTCGAAACCCTAAAACACGCAAAAAACAACAATTCTGGGCTGGGCCTCCGGTTAATAGGTTAGTCTCAAAAATAATATAAAAGTGGATAATAAAGCCCAATAATGTCCAAAACAGTAGATAATATAGCATGGAGCAATCAAAAATTATAGATACGTTGGAGACGTATCAGGGACGGTGGGGGTGGGTGCGCTTGCGGCTCCCTCCCGCTGGCCTCCCTCGAACCGGCGACTCCTCGCTGTGTTGGCACCCGGTGCTTCGGGGGCGTCGGGGATCTGCTGGTTTCGGTTGGGGGTCCGGCGGAGGTGCTCTGTGAGGCGCGGGGTGGTGGTGCTCGCCCCTTGCATGGGCGACGTGCCTGCCGGCCGCGGATTTGGCTTCGATCCGATGGGGGGCGGGCGGTGCATGTTGGATCCTGCCGAATCTGGCCCGCGGTGGACCGGATCCGGTCATGTGTGCGCGGCTTGTTGGGGAACGTAGTAATTTCAAAAAATTTCCTACGCACACGCAAGATCATGGTGGTGCATAGCAACGAGAGGGGAGAGTGTGATCTACGTACCCTTGTAGATCGACAACGGAAGCGTTAGCACAACGTGGTTGATGTAGTCGTACGTCTTCACGGTCCGACCGATCCAAGCACCGTTACTCCGGCACCTCCGAGTTCTTGGCACACTTTCGGCTCGATAACGATCCCCGGGCTCCGATCCAGCAAAGCTTCGGGGATGAGTTCCGTCAGCACGACGGCGTGGTGACGATCTTGATGTTCAACCGTCGCAGGGCTTCGCCTAAGCACTGCTACAATATGACCGAGGTGTAATATCGTGGAGGGGGGCACCGCACACGGCTAAGGAACGATCACGAAGATCAACTTGTGTGTCCTAGGGTGCCCCCCTACCCCCGTATATAAAGAAGCCAAGGGGAGGGTGCGGCCGGCCAAGGAGGGGCGTGCCAAGGGGGAGTCCTACTCCCACTGGGAGTAGGACTCCCTTCTTTCCTAGTTGGATAAGGAGAAGGGGAAAGAGGAGGAAGAGGGAAAGGAAAGGGGGGGGGGCGCCGCCCCCCTTCCCTTGTCCTATTCGGACTAGGAAGGGGAGGGGCGCGCGGCCACCTCTTGCCTCCTTTCCTCTTTTCCCTTAAGGCCCATGTAGGCCCAATAACCCCCGGGGGGGTTCCGGTAACCCCCCCGGTACTCCAGTGAAATCCTGATTTCACCTGGAACGATTCTGATATCCAAATATAGGCTTCCAATATATCGATCTTTATGTCTCGACCATTTTGAGACTCCTCGTCATGTCCATGATCACATCCGGGACTCCGAACAAACTTCGGTACATCAAAATGTATAAACTCATAATGAAATTGTCATCGTAACGTTAAGCGTGCGGACCCTACGGTTCGAGAACAATGTAGACATGACCGGGACACGTCCCCGGTCAATAACCAATAGCGGGACCTGGATGCCCATATTGGCTCCTACATATTCTACGAAGATCTTTATCGGTCAGACCGCATAACAACATACGTTGTTCCCTTTGTCATCAGTATGTTACTTGCCCGAGATTCGATCGTCGGTATCTCAATACCTAGTTCAATCTCGTTACCGACAAGTCTCTTTACTCGTTCCGTAATACATAATTTCGCAACTAACTCATTAGTTGCAATGCTTGCAAGGCTTATGTAATGTGCATTACCGAGAGGGCCCAGAGATACCTCTCCGACAATCGGAGTGACAAATCCTAATCTCGAAATACGCCAACCCAACATGTACCTTTGGAGACACCTGTAGAGCACCTTTATAATCACCCATTTACGTTGTGACGTTTGGTAGCACACAAAGTGTTACTCCGGCAAACGGGAGTTGCATAATCTCATAGTCATAGAAACATGTATAAGTCATGAAGAAAGCAATAGCAACATACTAAACGATCGGGTGCTAAGCTAATGGAATGGGTCATGTCAATCAGATCATTCACCTAATGATGTGATCCCGTTAATCAAATAACAACTCTTTGTTCATGGTTAGGAAACATAACCATCTTTGATTAACGAGCTAGTCAAGTAGAGGCATACTAGTGACACTCTGTTTGTCTATGTATTCACACATATATTATGTTTCCGGTTAATACAATTCTAGCATGAATAATAAACATTTATCATGATATAAGGAAATAAATAATAACTTTATTATTGCCTCTAGGGCATATTTCCTTCACGGCTGGGCTGCAGTGACCCTTCTCTGTGGCAATGTGCAGGGGGCAGTGCTCCACGACCTGTCCATGCTTCTAGGAGGTGGTATTCTCACTTGGGCGAAAGCTCTGCTCCTGCCGGAGCCGGCGATGGCGACGCCTGCGGGTGCCGTGTACCTCCGTGGAGGCGGCGCTGTCATGGTGAGTGCTCCTCCGAAAACCCGTGGAAACCCATGTTCCAGGTTCTCCTGGAACGGGTGATGGCGGCGCATTTTGTGTCGCATCCCTTCTTGAAGGCATCATCTAGGTTCGGCTCGGTTCGTCTATGTGGGGGATGCTCGCTGTGGGTTCGATGGTGGTGGTGGTGCGGCCAATTTGGGGTCGACGGTGGTGTGTGCCTTGTTGGTGAGGAGGTGGTACTCTGTCTGTGAGATCGTGGCTCAGCCATGCGCCGGAATGGGTCTGATTTTCATCCGAAGCCGGGTTAGCGGGGTCGTTATCCTACTCAATGGATCACCTCGTTCCCATATGGCACCTCTACCTCTGCGGGGTGCTGTTGGGTGGCAACCAGCCGGCCAACGTTTAAGGCTCTTCTCCTTGCTTGGTCAAATGAAGGTGTAAGTTGAGGTCCTCCTCCTTGCTGGTTGTGCTGATGATATTTGGAATGGCGGTCGGTGGTGTTGGTGCGTCCGGCTTCGGATCTTTGAAAGGCCTTCTTCTACCCTTTCCTCGGCGGGTCTTCCGGAGATTCGGCTGGATGTGTGCACGTGTGTGTGTGTGTGTGTGTGTGTGTGTGTTTTGGTTGTGTCTCCTCTTGTTTCCCCCGTGTATTCTGGTTCACTTGAACCTATCTTGTATGGAGCTGCGAGGCTTCTAGGCAAATTCGATGGAATATATTCAGGTGGTTGAGGGGCCCCCCTCCTCCCCCAGTTAAAAATTAAAAAAAAACATCAGACAGAAAATTCGCTGTTTGTATTCTCATAGGAAAAGTAGTTTTCAGATTATTGCACGCACACCGACGAAGGAGAAAAATGGAGAGCGCGTACTTGATTTGTTTCTACATCTATCACTTTTCTAAAAAAAAGAGACTAACCCGGGCTAGACTAGTATGTTGGCAATTTTTTTATAGAAGAAAACTCCGTGAGCACCAAGTGCTCAAGCCGAGACTCGAACATTGGTGGGCTGGCTGCCTCGCCTGTTACTTTTCTCATGCCCGTCCGATCAATATTCAATGGCCATTGTGCGTGAACTGTACTTCTTCCTCGGCGTGTGACGGTTCGTCTTCCACCCCACGACCTACCTAGCCGTAACTATCCGCCTCTGCCTCCCGGCCGGCGGGCACTGTTGCGCCCCGGTCTCCCTTCCCTCGACCTCCCCCCAACCTCGTGCTGGCCACCACCTCGACCATCCCTCTAAGCCCTTTGACTTGTAACAACTCCAGTGCCCCCCCCCCTTCCCCTCGACTTGCACCCGTCAAGTTTTGGACTCGCTCCCGCCGGCTATCGCTCGGGGTGCCTGCTGTTGCTCATGCCATCCTCACTTTCGGCTAAGCGGAAAAGGTAACTGACACACATTTCTTCTTCTCCAAGATACTTGATGATTAGCTAATGCGAAAGAATGCAATTAGCTGGGCGCACGCCTCCACGAAGTAAAAATACCATATATATATGCATAGTTTTTTTTCCGAATATTTTTGTATGCATGCTTGCTACGATAACCCCTCGCCTCTTTCCTTTCTCTTTCTTAGCACACGAAAAGTCACATTCATACACATTTTATCAAGTGTTCTTGTTACATATAATGTTTTTATAAAAAGAACTTTTTGTTCGAAAACTTGGAGGTATATACTCTCACACAAACGCAACTCGCCGTGGAGACTCCATCAAACTCTAAATCACTAGTGCATTTTTCATTCAAACAGCTCAAACCGTTCCATTTTCAACTCAACCCAAAACATTTTCACCACCACAATTCACAAAGCCACAAATTCCAAAAGTCCAAAATACCAAATCCACAAGAGGAGAAAAACAAAGCCAAACAAATCCTTCCATTGCATTCCATCCATCTCCCTTTCCCCTCCCCTTTTCCCCCATCCCACGTTCCCCAGCCTCCATCACGAGCCTACGCAGCTACCCCTACTACTAGTAGTACTACTCGTAGCACTAGCACCAGTCGTATCAAAACCACCACTGGGCTCTGGGCACACACACACGCACCCCACTGCGTCCCCTGCCGCGGCACCGGTACTGGATCTCGCCCGCAGACCCGCACGCGCACCCCCCCTCCCTCCCCCACCGCCCGCGCCGCATCCCCGGCGAATGCCACCGCCCCCGCCCGCCGCCGACGCGCTCTGAGCGACCGACCGAGCGAGCCCGCGCACAATGGCGCGCTCCCGCCGCCCCCGCACGCCGCAGGCCAAGTCCTCGCCGCCCAGATCGAGGGAGCCGGCCGCGGTCGCTGCGGCTTCCCCGGGCCCAGCGGCCTCCCGCCCCCGCCCCCGCCGCCGGCTGCGCGTGCAGAGCCCCTCTCTGGCCGCGTCCGCGCGCCGCGTGGCGGCCGCCCCGCCCGCCACCCCGCCGCTCCGCTGGCCCGGGGACGCCGTCGCGCGCGTCGCCTCCGTGAGGAAGATCGCCGCGGCGCTCTGGAGGGTCCACCCGCCGCAGGCGCCGCCGCGGGAGGTGCCCGAGGAACCGCGGCGACGGCCGCAGGTAGGGATTTGTCTCCCAGATCAGCGTGGATCTTCTTCCCCCGTGGTCGCGTGCGTCTGTGCTGTGCTGCTGTGGCGTTCTAGGGTTTTGCTGTGGCCGTCCTCTGGTGGGATGCAACCGGCGACGAACTGGTTAGAATTTAGGTGGTTTCGTGCTCTGTGATCCTTTGTTTTCGTCCTTCTTCAGGAGGTCCAGCCTGGTATTTTCTCTACAGGTTTTGGGCTGTTTGTTCTGAAAGCTACTGTGTCTGCGCATCCAATGGGTGGAGGGAATTCGGCGAGATGGGTGCGAATTTTCTCACAATGTTGCTGTCTCAGCGCATTGTGTCTGCCAATTCGAGGGACGAAGGGACGGCAGAACATTTTTAGTTGGAGGTGGAATTTGACTATCTAGCATAAATGTTGCTTACTGACTTGGACTTCCAACCCACGATTCGCCCCATTTTGCTTACTGCGTCATAATGCGTAGCAAGCTGTGCATCTACTTCGCTGGGTAAATTTTGGTTTAGGGAGAGGTAGCAGGGTCCATGTTTCCGCGTCAATTTGGTACCACCATCATGTCAGGTTTTATGTTAGATTTGAGCATGTCCATGTCCTTTGTTGATCCAATTGCTGATCATTGCCGTCCTAGATTGCTTAGTGTTCGCTGTATCTCCATTAATCGGGCCCAGGGATGTCACATCTCCATGTTTCCATTATTATCTACCCTCTAATTAGGGTCCTTGTGGTCCCTATATATTGCTGTTAGTGTTATATATCTGCAATGCTGACCATCCAATGGTTGGCTTTGAACATTTTTTTCTCCATTTGACATGTAGATTTTGTAAGATGCTACTCCCCCTGTCCCAAAATAAGTGTTGCCTACTTAGTATAACTTTGTACTAAATCAGTGACACTTATTTTGGGACGGAGGGAGTATTAATACGTGGTTTTGAAGTGTTGGTGATGAGCTAAAAGAAATAATTTGCAGCCTAACCCGAAGCCTCTGCATACGCCGGATCGGTGCAATTACTACAAAGCTGTCCTGGAAGGCAGGTCAGGAAGAAAGCCTCTTGGCAACGGCAGCATTCATGAGGTATATTCCTTGTTCACGAATTATTACTTAGAGTACAGTTCACCATTTTCTTTTCTCATCTTGTTTTATTAATGAGAATGATTTTGATCCTAAATTAGGTGGGAGCTTACTCTCCATCACCTCGAATCGAAATGGAGGTGGCAACCAAGTGGGACCGGCGTGGCTTGAACACGTCAAGGGATGCTGACTGTGATTCCTTTGATCATTATCCAGTGAGTGCTGATGCAGAAATCTCTGCACTAAGAGCAGAGCTTATGCAGGCTCACAACCGGATTCATGAGCTTGAAGCTGAGAGTCGGTCTGCAAAGAAGAAGCTTGATCACATGTTAAGGAGCCTTTCTGAGGAAAAGGCTTCCTGGAAGAGCAGGGAGCATGATAAGGTTCGAGACATCTTCGATGGTGTTAAAGAGAGTCTGAACCGGGAGAGGAAGAACCGACAAAGGGCAGAAATTATGAATTCCAAGTTGGCCACTGAGGTATCCGAGTTGAAGTTGGTGGCAAAGCGATACTTGCAAGATTATGAAAAGGAGAGGAAGGCCAGGGAGCTTATGGAGGAGGTGTGTGATGAATTAGCAAAGGAGATTGCCGAAGACAAAGCTGAGGTTGAGGCTCTGAAGAGTGAATCTATGAAGATGAGAGATGAGCTGGAGGAAGAAAGGAAGATGCTGCAGATGGCGGAGGTTTGGCGCGAAGAGAGGGTTCAGATGAAGCTCGTTGATGCAAAGCTGACACTAGACAGCAAGTATTCACAGCTGAGCGACCTTCAGTCTGAGGTTGAGGCTTTCCTCAGTTCCCATGGAGGCAATACTGCAGATAAAGAGATGGTAAGAGATGCAGAAAGGCTAAGGGAAGCAATTTGCTCGATGAAGTTTCATGATATTAAGGAGTTCTCTTACAAACCGCCACCTGCTTCAGAGGATATTTTTGCTGTATTTGAGGAGCTCAGACAGAGGGAAGACACCGAGGAGAGGGAGATTGGGCAGTGTAACGGAGATATCCCCATCGGTCATGCAACAAATATCCACACAGTTAGTCCTGAAAATGACATCTTCCTGGAAAAACCATTGAAGAGGTATCCCCATCAACCCTGTGCCAGAAACGAAGAGGAAGATGACAGCGGATGGGAGACTGTCAGCCATGTCGATGAGCACGGCTCGAGCAACTCACCAGGTGGGAGTGAACCATCAGTGAACGGCTTCTGTGGAGGAGACGGCGCATCGATGAGTGGAACGGACTGCGATGACAATTCTGAAAACTGCAGGTCCATTAGCGGTATCAGCGAAGTATGTTCGACCACAGCAGAGAAGTACCGGAAGAGAGGGCCTTCTTTCGCCAGACTCTGGAGATCATCAAACAACGACAATGGCCGCAAGAAAACAGGATCAGAGTTACTGAACGGGATGCTCTCAAGTGGCAGAATGTCAAACTCCGCTCTTTCGCCCACTCTGAAGGGCAGCGAGGTGTGCACGGTTTCGCCGAGCGTGGGCGAGTGGAGCCCGGAGCTGGTGAACCCTCACGTGGTCCGCGCGATGAAAGGTCGCATCGAATGGCCCCAGGGCGCGAAGAAGCAGAGCCTGAAGTCAAAGCCTCTGGATTCGAGATTCGACGGCCGCAAGGTCCAGCTGCGCCAAGCATTGAAGCAGAAGATATAGGATGGCCCGTCCACACGCTGTATCCAATTTCTGAATATAGGACCATCTTGCCTTGGAAGGGTGCCTGGTCTGTAAGAAGAAATGACTTGTAGTAACATTGGTCCCTGAAATGGGTGCCTATCATCGGCTGTACCTAATTGATGTTCTGATAGCCCTTTAGCTCGCATAGAATATTCACGACGCCCTTGTAATCAAATGTAGTATTAGTAGTGTCTTTCAATCAAATGCATTACTTAGGCATGTCTCTGGACACTTTTGACTGGTGGCTGCTTCTGTCTATTTCCTGTGCTTGTGATGATGTATGTATCTACTTCTATCGGTCGCGGAGTCTGGCAGTTTAAGACGGCTCTGCTCCAACGACTTGAGAAGGTGAGACGCAATCTCCATGGCTCCATGTATTTTGCATGCTCTAGCGTATGTGGTGTTTCCTTCGTTAGTTTCGTTCATTTCAGTTCAGTTCGTTTCTAGTTGCTTGCTGTTTTGGATACTTTGCCTAGGAACTGGAGGTTGCTGTGACCAGACTGATCTGAGAGCTAATCTTCTACTGTAGAGGAGCAAAGCATTCATCGTGACGATCGTTCGCGTGTGCTCATCTGGATGCTGGAGCTATCCTATGTGGAAGTGTGACTCGTCATCTGCACCCTTGGGCTATGGAGTATTCGGTTTTGCTAAATCTCAGGCGCCTAATTTTTTTTGTGTGACATCAGGATGCTGGAGCTATCCTATATGAAAGTGTGAAATTCATCATCAGCAACCTTGGACTATGGAGTATTCGATTCTTGTGTGCCGTCAGTCACTTTCCGGCTGGGGGACGGCGTAAGGAGCGCCGGCCACAGCTACGAGCAGGAGATGGCAATAGCGAGTCTGGAACTTAACTGGGGGTGAGGGGTAACCGGAAGGGACTGTGGGCGAGGAAAAAGATGAACAGGTGTAGGCGCACTCCTGACCGTTGGGTGTTGATCTGATGACCAGAAACAAAACTGGCGCGTATCGTTTTCTCATGAGAAAATTCTTTATTTGACACTACTTTAAAATGTGTTTCCCTATTTGACATTGGAAAACTTTTTCTTTCCTATTTAACATGGGGTCTAAATTTTATGCCTTTCATGACACTTTTGTCTATTTTTTCATCTAACATTGTTAAATTGCATGTAAAAAGACACTTTTGCCCTTCATATAATATGAACCGGTCATCTGGAATACGTCGATGAGCTGTCGACTACAGTACACGCCCCGTCCCTGTGGTCGAGCTCCTCGGCCGCACGTCCTGACAAGAGGCACCTGGGCAAGGCGTCGCGCACGTCTTTGCCAGACAGCAAGACACGGACCAAAATGGACTCAAGCGGATTCCACTCCATACACAAGGACCAACTCGTGGACTCGGTCAACACGCGTGCATGCAGGGTGCAAGTGCAATGGCACCGCGCTCCGCATGCCTCCGCCTACTCGACAGCCTTTCTATTTAGATTCGGTAGCGAGCTGTCCCACTTGTTGTACCGGTATGTATATGTCACTTCACAGATGTGATTAATACAAGCAAAGTTACACCATGCAACTCAGAGCACTTGTAGATGCAGAGCTAGCATAAGCGGTTGATTGATTTTTCTTGAAAGTTGGCTGACACAGCTACCAAACCGAGCCGGTTGGATACATACATACATACAATATTAACATTTATCAATTTTTTTATCACATATCATATGAGGGGCAAAAACGTCTTTTCAGATGTCATTTAACATAGTTAAGGCTTAAAATGGATAAAAGTGTCATAAAGGGCATAAAATTTAGACGCATTGTTAGATAGGGAAGAAATTTTTTTACAATGTTAAATAGGGCAAAAAGTTTTAAGACAGTGTTAAATAAGGAATTCTCTCTTTTCTCATGTACAGTTGGTCTCTTCGGCACTGCATTTGGAGTTCAGTAGACAGTAGCTGACCTCCGTGACTTCGGAGAACTCGTGACTCTACTGCAGGTCCGTGACTGGGAAGTGTTTGTGGCCGGGGCGCCGGCCGAACCGTTGCGTCGGTCGCGCTCCGTGCGTTGGATCTCTTTTGATCCAAGGGACGTTGTCTGCGCCACGTGTCACCACAGACCCATGTTTTTTTAACTCGCACGGGTTATCCCTTCCTCAGTTTTTGCTGCAACCGCACGGGGTCGTCATTTCGGTGCGAGGAGACAGGGCGACCGGCGGGCGACGGGCTTGTTGGCGCCGGCAGATCAGGAGCGGCGGCGGCGGCCCAGGGCGGATCTCGATTCTCCGGCGATCTATGGCTTCCCCGGATGGTAACTCTCCCCTCCTGCTCTCCCTTTTCGTTGTTGCCTCCCCTCCCCCGTTGGCTTTAGGGTTAGGGCGGGTTATGATGCGGGCGAGTCGTTTGTGTTCCCGCGGGCCGGCGCCGGCGCCGGCGCGGACGGGGACGGGGTGGTGTTCCCGCGGGTCGAGGGAGGGGGCGGGGTGGTGTTCCCGTGGGCAGAGGGAGGGGGCGGGTGGTGTTCCAGCGGGCAGATGGAGGGGGCGGGGTGGTGGATTTGAATCTTGTGTTCAAGAGGGATTTGGTATGGGATTGGGATTAGGGTTGGATCTCGTCTTGTTCGGGGAAATTCGATGTTTCCTGTCCTGAGCTATGTTCCATCACGGCGCCAAGGGGACGGAGTGAGCTAGAAGCGGCCGGAACCAGGCTGCGTGTTGGCTTTGCGCGCACGCGTTTGGTGCTTCCGTTTCTTAAAATCTGGAGGAAAGTCCCTTTGAATCGTTCAGCAGGACGGAGTGTTAAGCTCCCCGCGTTCGGTGGGAGATTTCTGGTGACAAGTGACAGGTTGTTGTTTGTCCGTCCATCGCATTTCTCCGTCGGTAGTACTGGTGCTACTACTCTGTAAGACTGTAGCTGTACTGGGTGTGCACGATGTGCCCAATCATTTTGCTAGATCACTGTGATGATGAGATTTACTGCCACAGGGTGTCAGGGAGGGACGTACTAATTTCAGACCATTGTAGTAGTAGTACTAGTACCTAGCAAACATGAATAATTATTACTCCATGTGCATTGGAGTAGTACTTGGTACCTGCAAGATTTTTTCCTCTCTAAGGCTGAAGTGAAACAAATATGGCCCTAATGTTGTGCTAAGTGAAGGACATGTTGTTCTTGCAATGATCCATACTTTGGAGTGCCTGCATTATGTCAATGATCAACCTGGTTGTATTGTATTTGTGAGTGTTGCTTACTGCTGCCATGGGTTGCCATCATTGGTTTGTGTAATGCTAGTGCTAAACCATCTGATTTCAGGTTATTTATCCAGGTATATATGGCTTTGCTTATTTCATCAGCAGACAGTTATATGGATTTTACATTGTTGCATCACACTTTCTTGAGTAGTCATTATCCGGTCTGATGGTCTCGTGTTAACATTTCTGGGTCACTAATGATTAGTAGAAATAATCAGTTCGTTGAAGGTTACATTTGTATATGTTACTAAGTTGAACATTAGCATATGAACTAGATGCTTTACTAATCAATGCAGCTTATTCATATTTCCCAGTCACTACTCAAACTTCAGAGAATAGTGGGACTAAACTAGACATGGTAGGGACAACGCAATATGACACTTACAAGTTACAGCCAATGCTAGTAATAATAGGGCTGTCTCCCCAAATTGGCTAATGGCAGTTATGGTCAAAATACCTGATCATCACATGTAGTAATTTTGTTAAATATTATTTTTCACAAAATTCTTAGTTAAGGCTGAAGTGAAACAAACATGACCCTAATGCTGAAGCGAAACAAACATGGCCCTAATGCTGTGCTAACTGAAGGACATGTTTTATTCTGTACATTTTTTATGTGTGCTTATATGTTTCTTATGTTTTACAGATTTTTTAGGTGTTTTTGTATGTTTTTTCCTAGTTACTGATGATGCAGTTTTAGGGTTTTATTGACTTGTTTTTTTTCCTTTTTGTAGATGTCGCAGGCACCGCTGGTGAGAATGAAGGGAGTAAGAAGGTTAAGAAGAAGACCAAGAAGAAAGGCAATCTATGTGGCTTTAAGTCAATGTTTAACTCAAAAAGGCTGGCTGAGATTGGGAAGCAAGTATCACCAGAAAAACAGAGAATCATAAGGGAGGGACCGTTTGGAGACTTGTTGGACATCCGGTCTTTCAAGGTGCCCCATGAGCTCATTGAGTTTGTTGTGATGAACACGAATCACATACTCTCTGAGTTCAAACACAAGAACAAGTCCATCACCTTCAGCAAGCTCATGGTGAAAAGGATTTTCAACGTGCCATCCGGTGATAGACCCGTGAAGCTTTTTAAGAAGAGTGATGAACATGATCTTCACAGCATTTACAAGGAGGGGAACAGGGCTCCAATCGCCCATGTTGTCAAGTTGCTCACTAGTTGCAGTGATGAGGACGTGGTTATGATAAATAGGACTTGGACACTCCTTGCGTTGGCAACAGTTTTGTGCCCAAGCACTGGCAATATGGTGAATCTCGAGTATCTAGCTTCCTTGGAAGATATGTCTTTGGTGCATGAATTCGCTTGGGATGAGCACTTGTTGGCACGAGCGATGGAGGAGGTTGGAGTCTTTCAGGAGAAGAAGAGGATGCAAGCAAATACAGAAAAAGCAGCGGAGTTTCAGATCGCTTCATGCCTTCCCATGTTAGCGGTATGCAACGCAACAAAATGAAATACATGCATTTTTTTCTTTGCTGCATGAAACCTTTTATACATTTCTATAGCTCGCATTTATGTTTTTGTTGGCTAATGTCCTTTTCCATTCTATGCAGATCATATACATGGATCATATTGATATTCCGGCCGGCCTCCCATGAGCATGCCATTGATTATTCCGTGCCAAGGATACATTTTGTTTGTCAAAAGGATTTTGATTGGTTGGATAAAGTTGACAAGAACAAGCTCACTCTTGTCCAACCTTTCTACGGGAAACACACCCAAGTAATTTTGCTACATCCCACCTATGTACTTTCCTTTGCCAATGGAGTATTAAGACCCCCCCTGTTTTTTGCTCACTGAATTTGCATGTAGCAATCTTTACTTTTCCATTTAGGTTATGGCAGCCTTCTTATTTCCGCCACTCATGTTTTGTTTTCCTAGATACGGAGTTTGTGCAACACCCCCTATGCAGCACAACTCGCGGGACAGGAAGTTGGTGCTGAAGCAGCCAGTGGGCAGGGAGTTGGTGCTGAAGCACCTAGTGGCCAAGGAACTAGTGGCCAAGGAAGCCAAATTCAAGGTGTTGAAATTCCAGCAAAGGACTCTCAATCAAACGAGGCTCAACAAAATGTTGAAGCTGAACCACACCTATCATCCTCGCTCAACGATTGGCTGCAGCAATCATTCCCTAGCATGCAAGATCTAAGGGTACTTTTCCCCCATCTACACTATCTTTTTCTTTGTATTCATTTCCTGTTTTGCCTTTGGCTTTGCATTATTTACTATACCCAGTTGCAAGTGTATATTTTGTTTGATGCATCCCTCATTCTGATGTGCTACAACCATGTTCTGTTTTTGCTTCATATGTGGTTTAAGTTCATACCTACTAGGTTTTGTTTACTGCATCCATATGTCTAGTGTGCTACAACTACATTATGTTTTTGTTTCAAACATGTCATAATTTTGCTACATCCATATCCATAATTTGCTACCTAGAGGTATAGACCATTTGTTTTTTATGCTTCATCCATGACAATAAATTGCTGCAATCACACTGTTTATTTGATACATAGTGACACAACAGCACACCTACTAAATCTGGATTTACTTGTCACTAAAAATGTAGGCCACTTGCCTTCTTGTAGGTACCAACTCAGTTTCAAATGCTATACGACAAGCACAAGGGTATTTTTGCAGCAGAGGTGGATGATGTAGTAGGCAAGTTTGGACAGTGTTTAAAGGAATTGCAGTGCAACCGGATGGCCGCTCTCCTTCGTGATGTTGGAGACGCCATCACAGCTACCAATGAGCCCTGAAGCACCTATCATGGACGAATGTTGCGGAAAAGAGAATGATGCTAAAGCCGCAAATGCCGACATTGGTGCTCAAGCTCAAGCTCAAGGTACAACACCTAGCATCAACAAGGATGAAGTCACCGGATTGAACCTAGAAGTTGCAACAGAGGCTGCGAAAACTCGTGAGCAACAAAGAGTGAGTTTCGAGATGGAAGACAACGCCTCACCTCACAGCCCCCCACTCTTCTATGATGCACCCAGGAGTGCGACAGCCGGCATTTGGGACAACGAGCCATCCTGTGAGTTGTTCCCAAAGGGCTCCGAAGACTATGAGATGATGCATTCCACAGATGAGCCTATAATTAAGAAGAGCACAGTCAGTCCCATCTATGCAAACATCCCCGTGTTTCCTGTTTCAGACGATGATGACAGCCCAAGTATGCTTTCTTCATCTTGCATCATTTCTTTTTGTTTTTCTCCATATCATTTTTTCACAATTGTGTGATTCCAGCAAATTCTTTTTGTACAATCTCTTGCAAACTCATCCATTTGTATTTTTTTGCTACAACTGCTAAGATGGTCGCTACAGAAGAGCATTTTGCTGATGCAAGCAGTGGCCCTAGCACACATGACAAGAACACTAGGAAGAAGAGGATGGCCAAAGTTCCAGCCATAAAAAATACCAAGGCAAAGAAGCAAAAGGTCGACAAGGCTGCAGAAATGTATGAGAGGTTTGTAAAACACGGGAACCATTGAGGAAATCACAACCCAATGAACAAGTGTGAGCTACCTAAGCCTTATCTGTTTTTGCTTTCTATTTTTTATTTTTTCTGCTCGAAATAAATGATTCATTCGGTTGCATCTATGGTAACAGGACACCTTTCATCAAGCTAGGTGGATTTTACATTGGATACAAGAAATTCCTTGTATGCTTCAAGCCTCGCGGGGATATGAATGATGAGGTCATGTCGCTATGTATCGAGATGAACAACATTGCATCCCGTGCAGCAAAAGAACCGGAGCTGAAGAAATACATTTTCTCAGTCCACGCGGGGGTAAGTTTTTGTAAAAACAAGCAATGCTTCATTCTTTTCTTTCTTTTCACATTTTCGTTGCAACACACACTAACCATTTTGTTGTATCTTTCAAGTAGATCCTACTAAAACAAGACCCATCAACTTTCCAACCAGCAAAACTCATGGCTAAGCTTGAAAGGGCTATGAAAGTGTTCAAGGTTCAAAAGTTTGACCTCGTAAGTTTCATGAAGCTTTCTTTTGTTCCACACCACAAATAACTTCCAAATATGATCCAATGATGTGACGCGGCTGTAACATTTTTTACATGTTCTAAGTACCTTTTCGCCTTTCTTTTGTTTTTTGCAGCTCTTTTTCACAATTGTTCATGATCGCCATTGGATAGTTGTTTGCGCAAACTTGCTTCACGAGTAGTGGAATGTATTTGACTCAATCCATTCAAAAGGAAAACAATCTCCTTTGAAGAAGAAAGCCAATAACCTGGTATGCTCATGCTCTCTGATTTTTTCTGTTTAGCCTTCTGATTCATCTACATAAATGCCCTGTTGTCATCTTTACACACCTCATTTTATTTTTGAAACTTTTGTGTGTGTTTTCGGTGCTAGATCACAAACTTTGCGACCCTCGCACAAGAGTGCAGCGAATTCAATGTCAATGTTGGATCCTTAGCCTGTGTTGACCTAGAGGATTACCCAAAGCAAGATACCCTGTGAGTTTTCTTTTTGAATTTTGCTTCAATCATGTGTTCCATTTCAACATTTTGTTTTTTCAACTACGCATGGGAAGTATGATGGAGAACTTTTTATTATCTCAAAGATGTGATTGTGGTTTTTTTGGGCTCAAGTATGTGGAGAACTATGATGGGAAGTCAATGAGAGAGTTCAAGCAGGTACACATTTTTAATTTTTTGTCTTGTCATTTTGTTACAATCTACTTTCTTTGTTTTCAATACTCATGCAACAGAAGAATACCATGTTTTGTTGTTGCTTCATATGTGGTTCAAGTTTGTACCTACTAGGCTTTTTTAGCTACATTCATATGTCTAGTTTGCTACAACTACATTCTGCTTTTGCTTCATCCATATCATAATTTTGCTACATCCATATCAATTTTTTGCGGTGGATGGATGTGAACTTTTTGCATTCATCACTCATGCAACACAAGAATAACTAGTATCATACTTGCTTACTTTTTGTATTCATTTTTTATAGGAAGACATGGCGCGATACCGCATCGATGTGGCATACAACCTTTTCAGCTACCCAATGAACAACGCCTCAAAGGAGCGGACGTTCAACGATGAGTTGGCGGCTTGATTTTCTAGAAGGTTCAAGACGAACAAGCTTGTTTCTTCGTTAGGTCTAGATCATGTCCGAGGTGGTAGCGTTCTGATAGGATTAGAGTAGTGCGCGTTCGTATGTAAACTGTTGATACCTCCAGTAAACATGTGTCCTTTTGGTATGTAAACCGATGATAACTTGATATTTGGATGATGCACTTATGTTTTTAATGGATGCGTTCTTCTGTTTGCCAACATGATCATGCGGTGACAATTATTTTTTGTTTCACTGGTTCTGAAATATGAAAATATTTCAAACTTCATCCATTGAAGTTTCAAGGGAATCTCTGTGCATTTTCCCCCTTAAAACATATTTTCTGAAAAATAATATGTGAATGCTACTTTTTGTCACACACTTATATTGCTGGAAGCTCATAGGAAATAGCTACAACCTTCTGTTAGATTTGTTGCAGAGCCAAAATATATTTTTTTACCTGCAAATTAGCTACATCCCTATAATATTTTTGCTGGAAGCATAATGTAAATATGCTTCCTTTCCCAACTTTTGCTGTACAGCTAAATCAACACTTTAAATCATTCAAGGCTTTTTCCTTTTCAAACTTATTATTTTGCTTCAACCATGTTTTAAAAAGCTTCAACCATGTTTGCAAAAAGCATCAACCATGTTTCCTAAAAGCTGCAACCATATTTTGAAAAAGTTTCAACCATACTTTGAAAAAGTTACAACCAAGTTTTCAAAAGCTTCAACCATGTTTCCTAAAAGTTGCAACCTTGTTTACAAAAGCTTCAACCATGTTGTTAAAAAGCCGCAACCATGCTTTCCAGAAATCTTATAAACATGTTTTCTTGAAGCTTCAAACATGTTTCCTAAAAGCTTCAACCATATTTTCAAAAAGATTCAACCATGTTTTTCAAAAGCTTCAACCATGCTTTTCAAAAGCTTAAAACATGTTCTTTTTAAGCATGGATCAAGCTGTGGTTACAACAACCATTGAGTACTATTTTTAAAAAAAATAAATAAGAAAAAACCCACATTCCGCTTTTTTAAAATTCTACTTTTGGCACCATCATACTACAAAAAGTAAGCTCTCACAAACATATAACAATAAGAATTTATTTAAAAACAACTCTTGTAAAAAGCAACATTCTGCTTTTTTCAAACCACGCATGTAGTAATATGTTGCAATCCCACAAAACAAACATTCACAGCTAGTCAACACAACTTATTATCATAAGTCATGGGGTGTTACAAGGCAATTCATCATTTTTCCCTCACGAAAATATCCTAAAGTGTAAGGATTGTTTCGACACCCGGAGCTTTCACGCTCGCACTCGCAGCAAGAAAAGCTGCAAGGAGTTGGCAATCCTTCACGTTGTGATCTTCATCTTCACAATATTTGCATGGAGTCTTCTTTTCCCTTGGCTTTGGAGCTTTCTTCGTTTTCGCCGCGTCCTTCTTTGCTTTCTTCTTCATTTCATCTTCTCGAATCTCAATTAGTGGTTTCCTGCGCTTCTCTTTCTCCTTTGGCCTCCCCTTCTTTGTAGACTTTGGTGACTTTGGTGGGTTCCGTAGTCCTACGGGGGGTGGATCCCGCTGACCTGTACTTGGACCTCCTGAGACTTGTTCATGTCCTGCATGACCTTGGCCTTCTTCGTCTCCTGCAAACCCATCAGTTGCTCTAGCTTTTATTGCAGCAACCCCAACACTGCCCTGATCAATTAGCCCAGAGACAAAACTATAAGCTTCATCATTGAAGCAAGCATCAGAAGCGAGTTTCCCAAACTTCCGGCATAGAGAGTTAAACTTTAGGGTGTTTGTCGTGGGGACGCCGAAATGCATAGCTCTATGCCCATCGCCCGGTTCAGGCGCAAGGTCGGTTGCTCTCTTAGACCATCTTGGAAGCATGTAAGTCGCAGGTATCGTTTGCACATTCAGGTGCACCATGACACGGATGATATGTGGGCAGATCAGCCCACACATCTCAAACATGTTGCAGGTGCACATGTATGCCTGATCTTTAGGAGCAACACGCACCGTGTACACTTTTGGGTTGACGCCATAGTTTGCAACAAGGCGAAACCAGATGACATCCCCTTGCAGCTGATATTGCAGACCATAGCCTGTTGATTTAGCCAATAGTTTCTGAAACTTGGAAAATACCTCTCTGGTATAGAAATCTGCAGCTTGCTTTTCAATGTTGTAGCTGCAAACAAAAAAAGCTTCCAACATCAATAATAATTACTACATATGTTTCAAAGAAATGCTGCAACCACACTGTGCTGGAAAACTAAAAAAATGCTACATGACTTTGGACTTACTTGCCCCAGAGCGGAGGCCTCGTCGCTTCATTGATGAAGCCAGCATTGTCTTCACGATCAAGCATTAGTTCCTGGCAAAGCTCAAACTGCTGGACAAATGTCCAAACCGAGTCTCCATGATGATTTAAAGTCTTGAAGTAGGAATTCAGGCCCTCGGACCGCCCAGTTGTTCCTGTGAATGGGAAGAACTTATTCCTAAAGTACACAGGAGCCCACATCTCCCTGCTGTCCCACATGTTATTCAGGTGTTTCTTATCAGCCACACCAAATGACTCGACCATCTGCTTCCACCGTTCTTCAAACTCCTCAACGGTATCGGAATCATTGATGCAACCATAGAATGCTTCAGCAAAAGGCTCATCCTTGCCCAACATCTTCCCTAGTTTCGTCCTTGCAACCCGGAAGATGTGCCACTTGCAACATCTGTGTGTTGAATGTGGAAATACCATTGAGATGGCTTTAGCCATTGCCTGGTCTTGATCAGTCATAATGTTCAACGGATGCTCGTTATTCATTGCCAACATCCATTGCTGGAAAACCTACTTGAGAGTTTCGATGGCCTCATCAGGCAACAAAGCGCACCCCAAGCAAACAGTATGTGTGTGGTTGTTAATGCCAACAATCAGAGCAAAGGGCAAGTTGTAGCGATTGGTGCAGAATGTGGTGTCGAAAAACACACAATCTTTGTACTTTGGATACAAGGCCCTTGTTCTCCCATCAACCCAGAAAAGTGCTCTAACAGCTCCATCTTCTTCTAGCTTCGAGAAAAAGAAGTTGGGATTCTCCACTTGTCTTCTCTCAAAGTACTCGATTGTCAGCTCCAAATCACGCTCTGACAGGCCCCTTCGCAGCTTTGCTCTTGCATTTGTCATATCAGTCTTCACATACGGCAAACTCCTAGGATCGCAGCATCGTGCATCTCCAAGCAAGCCCATCATATTAGCCGTTGATATGTTGCGATAGTGCAGCGAAGTGATGTATTGCATGTCTGCATCGGGGATCTTTCTGTGAGAGTGGCAAAATCTTCGACGCCCCCTTTGCAACATCAGCTGGTGTGTGTGATCGGCCTCAAAAACTGTCACAACCCAGCTACCTTCTTTGAGGCTAACACCCATACGAGCCTTGCAATCATACCGCTCCAACCGGTTTCTTCGCCTCTTGTCGCTCACATCCATATAGATGCTAGCTTGTTTGCTTGGAGATTTTTTATTACTAGCATAGCTCATATCAACATCATCACTTTGATTTGTTGCAGCCCTGTCAGAAATGCTTCCACCAACATTCTTAGAAGGATCTCTCCGTGAGTGTATGCACTCAAAAACTCTATAGATTAGGATGCGCTTCTGTTCCAAGCTATTTTTCCTACTATACTTTGACGTCACAATGCGAGTTCCAAAGCCCATCTCCGAAGCATATTCATTGTAAACACGCTGAGCTTCTTCAATATTGTCAAAAATCATTCCAACAAAAGGGACAACTGGCTGTGATGATATATCTTCGTCTGGTTCATCAACAAGTATTGCATCATTTCCATTGGCATTGTCACCGGTCACACGGGCATTGCAATGGTTTGGAGCTGCACCATCCGTGTTTAGCTGCAAGGAATCGTCACTATCATGTCCCGGAGTATCATTCAGATCAATGCCATCATCTTCTTCTTCGTGCGCAACATTTTGCATATCATCATCAAAGAAAATCGATGGCTCCACAGCAACATTCTGCAACAAAATCAGCACCCAAGTCAGTTCTTTTTTGCTGCATCAAAAAACATGCAAAAAACGCGAACAAAAAAGTGGATGCAGCATGTCAATCACAATTCCAAAACAACTCCTGCATGCAGCATTTTAGGATGTAGCATGTAATATCCAGCAAGTAGCACGTAGCAAGTGCAACACATACTTGTAACATTTTACTAGCAGACAGCAGGAAGATGCTACCATTAATTGACAACATATCAGAAACATTACACAAAAATCAAACACAAGTACGTTGAGAACATCTCTTTTTAATCTCATGCTCATCAATTGAAATCAAAGGTTGCAACATTTTTTTGTGAACAAAAGGATCTAGGGTTGCAATTGGGAAATCATACCAAATCAATTTCATCCCGGCCATGCCGTGCTGCATCTTGGAAGACCACACCAGGGTTGTAGTACCGTTGCAGCACCGGTCCACTACCACCAGGGCCTTGCCGCCTCAGGGGACTTCGGCCATGAACGGCAGTGGAGCTCGAGCCCAAATCCATGGAGGCAAGGAGGTCATTACAGATGTAAGACATGGTTGAAGCAATTCCAAGGCCGCTTGATAGATGGGGAAGCCCCTCCTCGACGTGATTCAGCCGTGGAGAACTTAAAACAGGCGGATCCGGCCGCTGCCGCCGTGGATCGGGGACGGGCAGACGCGGGGGATCCAGCTCCCCTGTTTTTCTCGTTGTGGCTGTTTGTACAACGGTTGCAACAAAACGTGTTTTTTTGCTGCAACGGTTGGCTCGATACACACTCGCGCGCAGATCTAACGGTTCGCGCTAATCGCATCGGACGGCTCGGGCTCGACCGGCCGAACCGTTGCGCCGGTGCGCCGGCGCAGATCGCTGCCCTCCGTGACTTCACATGGTTAACTACAGTGTCGACCTCACGCCTTGAGATAAGCGTCCCCTAAGGCCTTCCAGTATGTGCCCGGTGCACTAAAATATAGCAGACTGGGCATCGATGCCCTTACAAAAAAAATTGGCACCGGCCTCACAATGTGCGTTTGCAGCCCATAGGAAAGCGGGACCCACACGTCCATAAAGAAATTGAGCAAGCCAACCTCTCCTCGATCCTTCACGCGAGTTCCTCTCGTCCGCCTCTGTCCAGAAAAAATCCCCTTTCTCCTCCGACCAGATCCATCTCCATCGTCACCTCCTCGTCTCGATCCGGCGTAGATCTAGGCCAAATCGACACGCATCTCCTACTCTAGGCAAGGTGTTCGTCGGCCCAAGGTCCGGGCAGAGCGGAGGCGCGAGAGGAGGAATCTGTTGAGGTTCTCCGAGGCGCCGCGGCTAGTGGAGGTGATGTGCGGCGGGGGACGAGCTCCATGGACGAGGAGGAGGAAGCAGGAGGCGGAGGCGGGCCAGCAGTATGTTGCGGCTAGCGCTGCCCGGACTGCTGGATGGGCGGCTACTGCGCTGCATCTACTACTTTCTACTACTGCGCTGCCTCTACTGGTCTCGAAGCAGCACAGGTGAGGATGCGTGATGTTCAGCCTATGAAGCAAACAAAAATGTTTTACTGGATTCAGTTAAGACATTGTAATGTTCGGCCTATGAAGCTCCGTCTATTAGGACGTGCTATACTTGCATGTAGTGTAGTACTAGTTAATAATGTCAGTGATGCTAGTTTCCTGTTCTTAAAAATTGAAGGTAGTGTTCAACATTGCATTTAGCAGCAAGAAATAATAAAATTTAGCAGCAAGAAATAATAATAAAATGTTCTCATTCCACAATTTGTAAACTAAATTACACAATTACAAAGGAGATGCTCGACTGGAAAACTAAAGTAGAAAGGGGTAGAAATTAGTAAGATGAATTCATGTAGAACTTATAGATGATTTCACAAATGTCGCCCATTCCGGATAAATTCCATCTACTAGGTAGTATCCCAAGTTATACTTATTGTGATTGACTTCAAAGTGAACTTGTTCATGTCTTTTCTTTTGGGCATCATCATAAGCTGAAGTATCTTTGTGAAGAAGATCAAGGTATTTGCTCAGTTTGTCCACCTTTATCTTCTCCTTCTCAGTTTCAACTCTTTCTTTCTCAGCTTCTGCTTGAACTTTTGTGGCTTGTGCTTGAATAAGGGTGGCGTCGGCCATTTTCTCTGCAGCAATTGATTTTCTTAGTTGAATCTCATTAAATTTGTCCACACTCTCACTTGTCAAGCTTCCAGAGCATTTAGACTTGCTTGATGACTTCTGTTTATCTTTTGCGTCTTTTGAAGTGTTGCGTCCCGGGGGTCGTTGAAGTTCACCTTCCTCATCTATTGCCTGGGTTGGAGAACTATAAGCTCCTGATGCATTCAACTTGTTTCTTTTGTTCATCTCTTCAACTGAATAAGACCTTCTCCATTTAGCCTCTTTCCTCACGTACTCCCACCAGTGCTCATATGGAAAGGGTCTTTTTGTCTTGGCAACACTCATGTATTTGGCACGTACCCTCTCCATAAGTTGCTTGTCATCGCTCCCACTAGGCCATGTACTTTTTTCAACATTGTAGATACCATTGAACTTTGTAACCTTCTTTGTGGTCTTGGTCCAGTGGTTCTTGCATTGCCCAACTGTTTTCTTCTGCTCTTTCGTTGCATATTTGTTGTACTCTGCTGCGACTTCCTTCCAATAGGTCTCTGCCCTTTTGGAGTTTCCATCAATCGGATCACATGAATTGTGCACCCAAGCTGCTATGAGAAGTTCATCCTCACGCTTACTCCAGTTCTTGCCTTTTCCTTTTTTCTGAATCTCATCAGGACTACTATCACTGCCATCTTGATTAGTGACAGCCGGATCTTCATCCACTTGATATGCAGGTGACATGGGAGAACTAAATCCAACTGGACTGTTCTCATCTCCTCTTGAACTAGTGCCTCTAGCAGATCCAAGAAAAGGTATGCATCAGCAGGAGAAGCTGGACTGCTACTTGAGCCTGCTCCAAATGCTCCTGGAGGGTACTGCCCCATGTTACCTTGGGAAGCAACACCATGGTAGCCTGAAGGTATGGATGGAACTTGCTGGTAACCTCCTTGAGCATATAAATTTGCATGGTGTGGGTGTTGATGCTGGAAACTGGGAATATATTGTGTGGGTAGATAATTCATATGTGGATGATGGGGATGGAAACTAGAATTGTACTGCAAACTAACTGGGCTCTGTGGATTTTGTAGGTTATTTGGGCTCTGTGCATCTGAAGGTGGGAAGGAGGAGTTCATCATGCTTGTGAAGCTTTGAGAAGATGAGTGCTCCATGTTTTGGGGGAGAGTTTTTCCAAGATCTTCTTGTGCTTCTATGAGCTTGTTCTATATATTTTATAGACACTAGCACAAAAGCTCGTGCGTTGCAACGGGGAAGAAAATTGATGCATTGATTTGAGAAAAAGGCTAGTTTCGCCATTCACCAAAATGCAAGCCCGTGCGTTGCAACGGGGAAGAAAATTGATGCATTGATTTGAGAAAAAGGCTAGTTTCGCCATTCACCAAAATGCCCATCAACGCGGCATACGGGTCATGCATGTACGCTTTTATCATGTCATCATTTCCTTTAATTAGAGCCATGCATGTATCTTTTTCTCATTTAATTTAATTAGAGCCAATCACACCATGCCAAGCCCATAAATCCTTCTAATTAGAGCCAATACAACATGGTTGCATCGTCCATATCCCCTTCATTATGGAGTTTTCTCTCCTTTTGGTATGCTGTTTCCTCTCTTTCTTGGTTTTGAAGATGACTTGCTGATATAAGTTGAATCTACTACAACTCACGTGTGTATATAAGTTGGTGAAATTTGATCTAAAGGAGCGAGATAGGACTAATATTGATTGAATCAGTTCTTTACTGCAATCCGATTATAGGCCGGCTGGCTATAGCCTTCGTGGCCCAACCCAGAGGTTAGGGGTTCGATACCCAGTTAAAACATATATTTTTACCTTTTTTCATGAAAGTGGCAGGAGCAGGCCCATCAAAGGAAGGTCGATGCCCAGCCAGTTGGGCCGTTGCACCTTCCGACTATGTTCTCCCATCGCATGAAAACACGGCCAGAAATTCACGTGAATAGTACCACCTCATTAGATTAAAAAAAGTCCAAATAACAAAATCACGTAGGCGGGACGAAACCAAGAATACCACCTTGCTTTATTAGTAGGTATAGATATAGATATTCTCCAAACGGACAGATTTTTCTATTGCAGTGCAACGGTCATCTGAAAATTTGAGTGCTCTGGTTTGCTGTAACTTGAATGCTGTTTGGTATGGATTGAATGATGTTGCTCGGTGGTGGTTTGGGTAGGAATGCTTTTGTAGAGATGGCAGTTATACTTTAGTATATTTTATTGTATATTTTATTGTAGTGCTTGAAGTGGGCACCGGAGCAGCTACTTGCTCCGGCTCCCTGGAATATTTTTATGGCACCGGCTGGGCTATGGAAGGCATCGGTGCCAAATGAGGGAAAACTGGTTTTGACACCTCTTTTAGCCCACATAGGGGAAGGCCTAAGCGGTGTGGTGTCAGACGACTCGTCCTTGTCTGACGAGCTACAGATTTGGTTCGTGCCGGATGCTTCTGCCGACTACGGGTCCGCCAAGACGACACGGACCACACATCAGCGACCAGCGTGCAGCACATTAGGCTCATCAGACGAACAACCAAACAAGCATCCACAATCACGACAACGGAAGGAAACGAAAGTTGGGACCAAAATGAGAGTCATAGCCAAACGATACGGATTTTTATTTAGTCGGCAACATCTTAGACAAACCATACTGATATGCTGGTACAGCAGCAGCATAATAACCAGGTGACAACACAACTTGCATCAAGCAAGAAACCGGTTCAACAAGCGGGCGGCAATATAGATGCCTTAAGTCTTCAATATAGAGTAGAACCGGCTGGCGGTTCGGGCATTTATCGGAGGCGGCTTCGGCTTAGAAGCCGTGGATCTTGATGAGCTCCTTCTTCGCAATCCCAGCCTAGCAGAGGAGAAAGGGGACAAGTGATTATGCACAGAAACATTAACAGAATGATGAATGGTGTTCATCTTGTTGGATGTCGAAGATACCTGGACTAGGAAAGTAGCAACATTCTTACGCTGATCACCCTGAAGCTGAATGACCTGCAGAAGATGAATTATCTAGTCAGTATACCAACACCGGGAGAGAATTGAGAACTAGCTGGAAGTAAGTTAAAGTATCTGAGATCGTACCTGGCCTAGCTCTGGATCCTGGACTACTGTGCCATTGCAGCAGAATTCCTTCTTGAGATCCTTCAGGATCTTGTTGTAGCTGAACTCCTTCTTCAGGCCCTGGACAGTGGTCAGACTCTTCCTGCCGTTGCGCTGCTGGATACGCACATGCACATAATCTTTTGCGCCGGGGCCTGCACCAGCATCCTCAGCATTTGCCTCAGCAAAAGGATCTACAAAGGAAGAAACCATGTCAGAGAAGATGTAGGCAGAGCTCATGTACATACAAGGTCACGATGAGCAACTGAACACCAAACCCTTGTTTAGGATAGGATGATCAGGTGACTACACACAAATTTCCAAAAACATTTACTACAGTGAAGCTTTGAGAAGCTCAAAGTGACAAATTATATACATCAAACTACAGAATGTTCAATTTAGCATTTATTTCATGAGAAGCAACAGACATGGATGTAGTGGAAGCATACCGAAGGCAGATGGCAGAGTAACGTCGAGATCAGACATGAAACTTTGTTGTTGAGGTTTGACTGGCACCCAACAGATTATGGTTTCTCTTGTTGGCCTTTATGTGGAAGCTGCACAAAATCACAACATCCATCACATGCCATTCAATAAATGATGATTAAATGTTGAGAAACAAATAACAAGTGAAAGCGATATATGCAGGACCGAAGCAAATCAGGTACCCTCACGCCTAGCCGAGACCTAGTAACTTCATGGACCAAAACGAAGCAGTTCAACAGATCTACAGACCTCCCGGGAAACAGATGAACAGAGACGAAACTGTCCGAGGATTACAGGAATCCGAGATGCGCATAGTGCGACAAATCGACGAATCTAACCATTTCCCCGACTCTACGAGACCAAGTTCTCCCATACGCGACCGAATCGCGTCAATTTAAGCTATATACGGAGTTCTAGCAGAGCAGATCGCGAGAATAACCATCGATCCGTAAAAAATAATTCCCCAATCTTTTTAATCACCAAGATAAGAAATTCCCCCCAAAGCCTGACCAGCCGACAACTAAACCGACACAGATCGCCTCATCCACCCCGACTCCTCAGCAGCCACGAACACGAAATCGACAACCAATCGCATCAAATCCGGGCACCAAAATCCCCCCAAGTCCCCGCTATTACAGCTGCGAGATCCGCCGGCCTCCGGAATCACTAACCGCGGGAGCGCGGAGCGATCGAAAGCTCGCGACGAGACGCCTAAAGATCCCCAAATCTTGGAGGAAGCTAGCACGCGGATTTAATCGGGGAGGGGAAAGCGGATGGTTACCTTTTTGCTGGCCGAGCGCACGCGACAGGAGAAGGAGGGGACGCGGTGCGAGGAGAGAGAGAGAGAGGCGGATGTGAGCTGGGCCGGCCGGGAGGTGTCGCGCACTTATAGTGGAAGGAAACGTATAATTAGGCAAACCGCCTTATGCAGAGAGGGGGAGGAGCTGTACACGGCTCTAGGGTTCTGGATTCCCTCCGACCCATCCAGAAAAGCCGTTTAAATTGATTTTATTTATGACTATTCTTTAATTGCCAGGAAATTGTTATTACGCGGAGTAATTAATTAATTAAGGACGCCGATAACCACTGAACATTCAAATTTGAAGGGACCTTCCAACGAACGACACAGCAATCGAGAAGATAGTTAACATTGTCTTTCAAGCCAAAATATGCATCGATTGAACTTAAGATTTTTGCCAACCGAGTTGCCCTGCTCGTGTGCTTACCCGTTACATTCCCAATCATTCGGCTAATGGACAAAGAGAGCACCGCTGTGATTGTTACTTCCGGGTCAGCCGGTGTAGTACCTCTGACGGACAAAGCCGAAGGCTTAGCACTCTTAAATGTTCGAATCGGTCGGCCATGCCATAGGAGTAAAGTGGAGGGGGTCTTTCAAACGCTGACTCGGGGCTTTACCCCCGAGGTAACCCGCATTCGGACGATCTAGCCGGTAACACCTCATATCACTTTACGGCCTCACGCACGGTATTCCCACGGGTGTCGCCTTACCATGGTCCGGGACCGTTTGCGCCTTTTGGCTCACGTATATGATAGTGTCGCTAGCATCCATATGACAGAGAACCCGGGCCGACATGACTAGTCGTGAACCCAAAGTGGCACCAACTTACGGGGACAAGCATACATGAATCAATATCGAGCATGTCGGTCAGCAGCATGCGAATCCAGGCTGTAGCACTGGGCTAACAGGACTC
The DNA here is from genome assembly GCF_002162155.2 of Triticum dicoccoides. NCBI lineage: Eukaryota > Viridiplantae > Streptophyta > Magnoliopsida > Poales > Poaceae > Triticum > Triticum dicoccoides. Next base: position 523,083,817 of record NC_041380.1, on the reverse strand, counting down.
CGGGAACCCGGGCTATAGCAGGCTAGGCAGGACTCCGGATGTCACCGTGTGACATTTCCCCGAAGGGACAGACACGGGAACGAAGTGAATCACATGCCGGCCAGTCAAGTGTTCCGGAGCAGTAGTGCTGGGCTAGCAGGACTTCGATGAACCGGGCTATAGCGGATTACTATGGCTCATGGAAGCATAAGACTACATTTCCCCATAAAAGAGGCTACCAGGGATAAACAACTAGGTTGTCGGATCCCACACATACCAAGTATTTCAATCACACACACAATATGCTCGATATGTGTAAATACAACATGGCATCACAACAAAACTCTACGACTCAAAATATTTATTCATTAGGCTCCGAGGAGCGAGATATTACAAACATGGGTCTCCTGACCCAACAATCATAGCATACAATCAAAGCACATGCGGAAGCTTAACATGTTTGAGTACAGACATCTATAAATGAAAAAGGCTGAGAAGCCTGACTATCTACCAGATTCTGCCGAGGGCACAAGATCGTAGCTGAGGTATCAAGCTAAACGTCGAAGTCCACACAGAACTACTAGCGAGACTAACGTCTCTGCAAAACATAAAGTAAGCAAACGTGAGTACAAATGTACCCAGCAAGACTTACATCAGAACTAACTACATATGCATCGGTATCAACAAAGGGGGTGGTGGAGTTTAACTGCAGCAAGCCAGCTTTGACTCAGTGGCTAACCTGAACTACGACTGCAAGTAACTCTTTTGAGGTGGCGCACACGAGTCCACAAATTCACCATACCAATACACCACTATGGATCCGCTCCCGTCTCCCTGCGAGAACGCCATACATAGCACTCACGCTTATCTTGCGAGTTTTAGAGTATCCACTTTCACTTGTCTATGAACTATGCAAGGGGTCCAAGTTTCCATATCCGAGGAATCTGGCTATTTGAATAGATAATGATAACCCTGCAGGGGTGTACTTCTTCACACACGCTCTCGCCACTTACCACCATGTACACGTCGTGTATCTCGGCAACCTTCAAGCGGAAGCCTGGTGAGGGAATCGGCCATGACCTGACTAACCAACAAGTCTCTAGTCCAGGTTTATCGCCTATTCGGGTTCCATCCGCAAGGAGATCCGGCCGGGGTGTCGCTCACGACCCCAAACGATGTGTACAGGGTTCCCAAGCCCACCATCCGGGTGCCACTTGGTACACCGGGCCACTGTGCCTAGTCTGTCCCAAGCCCACCTGTACCGGGTGCCACCTGGTAGACTACTAACACTACCTACAAACATCAGAAGCTAGTTGCAACTCCTGGACAAAGATCAGGTTGATTAATAAGTCGAGAGAGCTTGGAGCGCCCGGAGCCCAATGTGTGGTAGTAACTATTCATGGATCACAAACACAGAACTCAGTTCCTAAGGACGGCTGCAATGAGACAACCCATCATGTACTCCTACATGGCCTCTCACCGCTACCTTTACCAAATCGTGTTCACACACTTAGCTCTCAACAGTAGGACATGTTCACCACATTCCAACTCATCCCCGATGAATCAGACCTGACTCAACTCTAAGCAGTAGCATGCATGACAAACAAACATGAATGAGTAGGCACATCAGGGCTCAAACAACTTCTATTCATGCTAGTGGGTTTCATCTATTTACTGTGACAATGACAGGTCATGCAGAGGAAAGGGGTTCAGCTACCGCAACATGTAACAGTTGAAACGTTGTTTCCCTAATGCAGTAAAAGAGAGCAGGAGCGAGAGAGAGGGATTGTATCGGAATGAACAAGGGGTTTTTGCTTGCCTAGCACTTCTGAAGATAATATAGTTCTTCATCGGTGTCATCGATCACATCGTCGATACACGTCTACCGAGAGGGGACAAACACCGACAACTGAGAAAGAACACAATCAATGCAATGCACAATATGATGCATGATCACTACATGGCAATATGATGTGATTTGGACTAATGCAACAGAAAGTCATTTTAATTGAAGTGGAATGCAAAACTATATCAAATTCCAACTCCAAACCTATTATGAAATTTTCCCTAATCATGTTTCATCCTAAACCGTGAGGTTAACTTGCTCAAACATGCATGAAAATGGTACAGATGGATTCCTTGAATTTTTCTGATAATTTTTCATATATAAATTATTTCATTTGGAGTTATAGATAATTTTCTATGATTTTTAGAAGTTTTGGGCATTTCCTGGAATTCCCTGAATAAACTTAAATCCAGAAAATAATTTATAGCGTCAGCATTACGTCATGCTGACCTCAGCAGTTCAACAGGCGCCGCCTAGGTTAAACCTGACATGTGGGGCCTGCTTGTTAGTGACTAAGGGCTGGTTAGGGTCGCAGACAGGTGGGACCGGTCAAACGCCACGTCAGCAAAGTCAACTCTGACGCGTGGGTCCCGTCTGGTTTAACTAAATCTAATAAAAAATAACCTGTGGTTATTTAGCTGGTGGGGCCCTAATGTCAGCGACTGGAGGTTAATTTGTTGCGCGATTAGTCCCTAATGATGGCCACATCGGCAGTCGCCGGAGCCTTGCCGGCGGCGACCCAAACGACGGCGGCTCGGCTCGGATTTGAGCTACGGGTGGTGGTTTGGCGAGCTGAGGGCTCCGGGGAGTAGCTCTTGCTCGTCCGCATCCAAAGGACCGGACGGGAGGCCGCGGGGTGGCCGAAAAGTGACCGGCGACGAGGTTTGGTGGCGGCGGCACGGTGGGTTGCGGGTTTGGGGTTGTGGTGCGCTAGGGGAGGAGCTGGTGCGTGCGTTCGGCTCCTGGGAGCATGGTGAGTACAAAGGCAGGCTCAACAGGGTACGGCGACAGCTGTGGCCATGTCAGCAACACGGCAGGGCGACGGCGAGCTCGGGCACGACGGGGATCGAGGCTAGCAGAGAGAAACAGAGGGGGCGAGCATAGGGGAAGGTGTAGAAGCTCACAAGGGATCGGGGGAGAAGCTCAGCGGCTCGGGGAAGCTTCTGCGACGACGGATCGACGGGCGGCAATCGTCGGGGCAGAGGATGATGACGATGGCGATGGCGGCGTTCCAGGGCACCCGGCGTTGCGTGACTCGGCGAGGAGGACGAAGGTGATGAGGCGGATCCCTGAGGCACGTCGGGGAGGCGAGAGGGAGGCAGTGGCCATGGTGAATGGCGACGGTGGCGATGAGCTCCGCTCGGTGGTGCGCGCGAGAGGGGAGTAGAGGAGGGGAGAGGAACGGGGAGAGTGAGAGGGGCCTGGGGGTGCGTGGCGTCCTTAGCCAACTCTGAACGGTCGGCGGCAAGCAGGAGGTGGCGATGCATGTGCGCGCGCGCCGCGGGCACACGCCTTGGTCCTCCTGGCGGGAGGTTGGTGGTGATTGGCAGAGGCCAGTGGGCTGGGCCTCTACTGGCTGGGCCGAACAGGTAATTGGGCTGCTGGCAGGTAGGCCAGGTAAGTGGCTGGGCTTCTCTCTCTCTCTGTGTCCTTTCTATTTTTCTTACTGTTTTGTTTTTTCTGTCTTTTGCCACTGTTTTCAATTTCAAAACAGAATCCAAACACTGCCAATAAACCTTTGAATATTTTTATGTTGCTAACTGGATTGTTCCCGATGCACATAAAATATTTCAAAGTTATTTGAATATATATTCTATATATTAAGAATATAGATCCAAATTCAAATACAAATATGATTTAAATTCAATGTCCCAAAATATTCCATAAAATTGTTCCAGAATTTTGGATTGATGTATAGCTCTTTCCAAAATTACCAAAACTATTTTTAGGCATTTTGGCTTCACTGAATGCATTTTCAGGGTTCTTGCCCTTTATTTAAAATTTTGAGGCTTCCACTTTCCTCAATTCAAGTTTCATATGAATTTAAACATGATGACATGGATGCAAATGCTAGCCTAGAGCACTACTAGACTAGGGATGTGGCAGTAGAAGCCAATGGCTGGCTGACGGAGTTTGGATGCGCAATTTGAATTATGACATAAAGTACTTTGATACATAGAGTCGAACATAATCATTTATTTACACCCGGTCTAGCCCATCTATTAAGGTGTCTAGAGTGCAGTCCTTCTGTGAAAACTGAGCAGCAGGCATGATACGCTCGTATGCGAGACTGCTGGGTATTTCTTCCCCGTCCGGCCCCATAGGTCCTACCTCGGCTAGGTACGTCGTATCAACACCTATATACTGGGTCTTAACCATGGCCCAGGCCTTCCTCGGCCTTTCCCGGCAGGAGGACACCTTCCCAGCCTGGATCCAGCGCCGAGCCCTTTTCAGATGTTCGGCTAGGACGGCCATGTCTTCGGGCACGTCCTCCACCTCGCGCTATAAATCCTTGAAGACATCCTTCATCGATTTCAGCGCACTCTCGTGCACCACGCATATATGAGCCACCATATCTTCGGGCACCGGACCTCGGACGTTAAGGGTTGGCCGGACAGAGAAGCTGCCAAGAAACATAAGTTAGCCTGCTAATTACCTCAGGTAATCGACACACTTAGGAAAGATTCTCGAAATCAAAACTTACCAAAAATCATCTCATCCGTTTGACGATTCTTTGCATCGGTAACAACCAGTTGAGCTTTTAAACTCTCAATCTCTTGGGCTTGTCGGGCATTTTCTGCCCTAAGTGCATTAGTACCATCCCTTCTTTAGGTTAGTACATGTTGGTTGGCCTGGCGCCGTGATTCCGTATACAACAAATCCTTGCGGGCCTACTTAAGATTTCTTTCAAGATGACCTAGGGCTTCCGCTGCTACATTGGATTATGTTGTCAGGCCATCTCAAGATCTCCATAGCGACAACTTTATATGCCAAACAAGCACTTACTGTGCGCCTCCCTGGTGAACCTTTTCACCTGCTCCACCTCGGCCAAGGTGGCATCCAACTTCCCCTTTGTCTGGGAAAGGGCTTCAGATAGCCGATCATTCCTCGCCCGAGCAATATGTCAAAAATGGCTTTTTAGGTTAAATCCAAGCCTCGCTACGGGCAACCTTGCCCATATCAAGTCTTAGGGGATACTGCCATCGTCGACAGTTTTGTTTGTCTTTAAACAAACAGAAAGATATTAGAAATCTTCAAGATAAAAGGGCTTGGGCGGAACTTTACTTGCAGGCCCTGTGACATAACACTTACTGCTTTCTCAAACCTACAGCGGGCCGCTCCGAGGTGCGCTTGTTAGGGAACGTAGTAATTTCAAAAATTCCTACACACATGCAAGATCATGGTGATGCATAGCAACGAGAGGAGAGAGTGTTGTCCACGTACCCCCGCAGACCGAAAGCGGAAGCGTTAGCACAACGTGGTTGATGTATTCGTACGTCTTCACGATCCGACCGATCAAGTATCGAAAGCACGGCACCTCCGAGTTCTGCGCACGTTCAACTCGATGATGTCCCTCGAACTCCGATCCAGCCGAGCTTTGAGGGAGAGTTCCGTCAGCACGACGGCGTGGTGACGATGATGATGTTCTACCGATGCAGGGCTTCGCCTAAGCACCACTACGATATGATCGAGGTGGATTATGGTGGAGGGGGGCACCGCACACGGCTAAGAGATCCAAGTGATTAATTGTTGTGTCTATGGGGTGCCCCCTGGCCACGTATATAAAGGAGTGGAGGAGGGGAGGGGCCGACCCTCTCTATGGCGCGCCCTAGGGGAGTCCTACTCCCACCGGGAGTAGGATTCCCCCTTTCCTAGTAGAACTAGGAGCCCTTCCAAATAGTAGGAGTAGGAGGGAAGGGAAAAGGAGAAGGAAGGGGGCGCCCCCCTCCCTAGTCCAATTCGGACCAGCCCATGTGGAGGGGTGCGGCCACCCTTTGAGGCCTTTCTCTCCTTTCCCGTATAGCCCATTAAGGCCCAATACGAATTCCCGTAACTCCCCGGTACTCCCGAAAATACCCAAATCACCCGGAACCTTTCCGATGTCCGAATATAGTCGTCCAATATATTGATTTTTATGTCTCGACCATTTCGAGACTCCTCGTCATGTCCCCGATCTCATCCGGGACTCCAAACTCCTTCGGTACATCAAAACACATAAACTCATAATATAACCGTCATCAAACTTTAAGTGTGCAGACCCTACGGGTTCGAGAACTATGTATACATGACCGAGACACATCTCCGGTCAATAACCAATAGCGGAACCTGGATGCTCATATTGGCTCCTACATATTCTATGAAGATCTTTATCGGTCAAACTGCATAACAACATACGTTGTTCCCTTTGTCATCGGTATGTTACTTGCCCGAGATTCGATCGTCGGTATCTCAATACCTAGTTCAATCTCGTTACCGGCAAGCCTCTTTAATCGTTTCGTAATACATCATTCCGCAACTAACTCATTAGTTGCAATGCTTGCAAGGCTTCAAGTGATGTGCATTACCGAGTGGGCCCAGAGATACCTCTCCGACAATCGGAGTGACAAATCCTAATCTCAAAATACGCCAACCCAACAAGTACCTTCGGAGACACCTGTAGAGCACCTTTATAATCACCCAGTTACGTTGTGACATTTGGTAGCACACAAAGTGTTCCTCCGGTAAACGGAAGTTGCATAATCTCATAGTCATAGGAACATGTATAAGTCATGAAGAAAGCAATAGCAACAAACTAAATGATCAAGTGCTAAGCTAATGGAATGGGTCAAGTCAATCACATCATTCTCCTAATGATGTGATCCCGTTAATCAAATGACAACTCATGTCTATGGTTAGGAAACATAACCTTCTTTGATCAACGAGCTAGTCAAGTAGAGGCATACTAGTGACACTCTGTTTGTCTATGTATTCACACATGTATTGTGTTTTCGGTTAATACAATTCTAGCATGAATAATAAACATTTATCATGATATAAGGAAATAAATAATAACTTTATTATTGCCTCTAGGGCATATTTCCTTCAGTCTCCCACTTGCACCAGAGTCAATAATCTAGTTCAAATCGCCATGTGATTTAATACCAATAGTTCACATCACCATGTGATTAACACCCATAGTTCACATCGACATGTGACCAACACCCAAAGGGTTTACTAGAGTCAATAATCTAGTTCACATCGCTATGTGATTAACACCCAAAGAGTACTAAGGTGTGATCATGTTTTGCTTGTGAGAGAAGTTTAGTCAACGGGCCTGCCACACTCAGATCCGTAAGTATTTTGCAAATTTCTATGTCAACAATGCTCTGCACGGAGCTACTCTAGCTAATTGCTTCCACTTTCAATATGTATTCAGATTGAGATTTAGAGTCATCTGGATCAGTGTCAAAATTTGCATCGACGTAACCCTTTACGGCGAACCTTTTTGACACCTCCATAATAGAGAAACATATCCTTATTCCATTAAGGATAATTTTGACCGATGTCCAGTGATCTACTCCTAGATCACTATTGTACTCCCTTGCCAAAAACAGTATAGGGTATACAATAGATCTGGTACACAGCATGGCATATTTTATAGAACCTATGGCCAAGGCATAGGGAATGACTTTCATTCTCTTTCTATCTTCTGCCATGGTCGGGCTTTGAGTCTTACTCAGTTTCACACCTTGTAACACAGGCAAGAACTCTTTCTTTGACTGTTCCATTTTGAACTACTTCAAAATCTTGTCAAGGTATGTACTCATTGAAAAACTTATCAAGCGTCTTGATCTCTCTCTCTATAGATCTTGATACTCAATATGTAAGCAGCTTCACCGAGGTCTTTCTTTGAAAAACTCCTTTCAAACACTCCTTTATGCTTTGCAGAATAATTCTACATTATCTCCGATCAACAATATGTCATTCACATATACTTATCAGAAATGATGTAGTGCTCCCACTCACTTTCTTGTAAATACAGGCTTCACCACAAGTCTGTATAAAACTATATGCTTTGATCAACTTATCAAAGCGTATATTCCAACTCCGAGATGCTTGCACCAGTCCATAGATGGATCGTTGGAGCTTGCATATTTTGTTAGCACCTTTAGGATTCACAAAACCTTCTGGTTTCATCATATACAACTCTTCTTTAATAAATCCATTAAGGAATGCAGTTTTGTTTATCCATTTGCTAGATTTCATAAAATGTGGTAATTGCTAACATGATTCGGACAGACTTAAGCATAGATACGAGTGAGAAACTCTCATCGTAGTCAACACCTTGAACTTGTCGAAACCTTTTGCGACAATTCTAGCTTTGTAGATAGTGACACTACTATCAACGTCCGTCTTCCTCTTGAAGATCCATTTAATCTCAATGGCTCGCCGATCTTTGGTTAAGTCAATCAAAGTCCATACTTTGTTCTTATACATGGATCTCATCTCAGATTTCATGGCCTCAAGCCATTTCGTGGAATCTGGGCTCATCATCGCTTCCTCATAGTTCGTAGGTTCGTCATGGTCAAGTAACATGACCTCCAGAACATGATTACCGTACCACTCTGGTGCGGATCTCACTCTGGTTTACCTACGAGGTTTGGTAGTAACTTGATCTGAAGTTACATGATCATCATCATTAGTTTCCTCACTAATTGGTGTAGGAGTCACCGAAACAGATTTCTGTGATGAACTACTTTCCAATAAGGGAGCAGGTACAATTACCTCATCAAGTTCTACTTTCCTCCCACTCACTTCTTTCGAGAGAAACTCCTTCTCTAGAAAGGATCCATTCTCAGCAATGAATAACTTGCCTTTGGATCTGTGATAGAAGGTGTACCCAACATTTTATTTTGGGTATCCTATGAAGACACACTTCTCTGATTTGGGTTTGAGCTTATCAGGTTGAAACTTTTCCACATAAGCATTGCAACCTCAAACTTTAAGAATCGACAACTTTGGTTTCTTGCCAAACCACAGTTCATACGGTGTCGCCTGATTTAGATGGTGCCATTTTAACGTGAATGCAGCTGTCTCTAATGCATAACCCCAAAACTATAGTGATTAATCGGTAAGAAACATCATAGATTGCACTATATCCAATAATAGTACGGTTATGACGTTCGGACACACCATTATGCTGTGGTGTTCCAGGTGGCATGATTTTGTGAAACTATTCCACATTGTTTTAATTGAAGACCAAACTCGTAACTCAAATATTTGTCTCTGCGATCAGATTGTAGAAACTTTATTTTCTTGTCACGATGATTTTCCACTTCACTCTGAAGTTCTTTGAACTTTTCAAATGTTTCAGACTTATGTTTCATCAAGTAGATATACCCATATCTGCTCAAATCATCTGTGAAGGTCAGAAAATAACGATACCCGCCGCGAGCCTCAACACTCATCGGACTACATACATCAGTATGTATATTTCCAATTTGTCAGTTGCTCGCTCCATTGTTCCGGAGAACGGAGTCTTAGTCATCTTGCCCATGAGGCATGGTTCGCAAGCATCAAAATGATTCATAATCAAGTGATTCCAAAAGCCCATCAGCATGGAGTTTCTTCATGCGCTTTACACCAATATGACCTAAACGGCAGTGCCACAAGTAAGTTGCACTATCATTATTAACTTTGCATCTTTTGGCTTCAATATTATGAATATGTGTATCACTACGATCGAGATCCAACGAACCATTTTCATTGGGTGTATGACCATAGAAGGTTTTATTCATGTAAACAGAACAACAATTATTCTCTAACTTAAATGAATAACCGTTTTGCAATAAACATGATCAAATCATATTCATGCTCAACGCAAACACCAAATAACATTTATTTAGGTTTAACACTAATCTCGAAAGTATAGGGAGTGTGCGATGATGATCATATCAATCTTGGAACCACTTCCATCACACATCGTCACTTCACCCTTAACTAGTCTCTGTTCATTCTGCAACTCTCGCTTCGAGTTACTACTCTTAGCAACTGAACCCGTATCAAATACCGAGGGGTTGCTATAAACACTAGTAAAGTACACATCAATTACATGTATATCAAATATAGCATTGTTCACTTTGCCATCCTTCTTATCCGCTAAATACTTGGGCAGTCCCGCTTTTAGTGACCAGTCCCTTTGCAGTAGAAGCACTTAAGTCTCAGGCTTAGGTCCAGGCTTGGGCTTCTTCACTTGAGTAGCAACTTGCTTGCCGTTCTTCTTGAAGTTTCCTTTCTTTCCCTTTGCCTTTTTTTGAAACTAGTGGTCTTGTTAATCATCAACACTTGATGCTCTTTCTTGATTTCTACCTTCATCGATTTCATCATCATGAAAAGCTCAGGAATCATTTTCGTCATCCCTTGCATACTATAGTTCATCACGAAGTTCTACTAACTTGGTGATGGTGACTAGAGAATTTTGTCAATCACTATTTTATCTGGAAGATTAACTCCCACTTGATTCAAGCGATTGTAGTACCCAGACAATCTGAACACATGCTCACTGCTTGAGCTATTCTCCTCCATCTTTTAGCTATAGAACTTGTTGGAGACTTCATATCTCTCAACTTGGGTATTTGCTTGAAATATTAACTTCAACTCCTGGAACATCCATATGATCCATGATGTTCAAAACGTCTTTGAAGTCCCGATTCTAAGATGTTAAGCATGGTGCACTAAACTATCAAGCAGTCATCATATTGAGCTAGCCAAACATTCATGACGTCTGCATCTGCTCCTGCAATAGGTCTGTCACCTAGCGGTGCATCAAGGACATAATTCTTATGTGCAGCAATGAGGATAAATCTCAGATCACGAATCCAATCCGCATCATTGCTACTAACATCTTTCAACTTAGTTTTCTCTAGGAATATATCAAAAATAAAACAGGGGAGCTAAACGCGAGCTATTGATCTACAACATAGATATGCTAATACTACCAGGACTAAGTTCATGATAAATTTAAGTTCAATTAATCATATTACTTAAGAACTCCCACTTAGATAGGCATCCCTCTAATCCTCTAAGTGATCACGTGATCCAAATCAACTAAACCATAACCGATCATCACGTGAAATGGAGTAGCTTTCAATGGTGAACATCACTTATGTTGATCATATCTACTATATGATTCACGCTCGACATTTCGGTCTCAGTGTTCCGAGGCCATATCTGCATATGCTAGGCTCGTCAAGTTTAACCTGAGTATTCTGCTTGTGCAAAACTGGCTTGCACCAATTGTAGATGGACGTAGAGCTTATCACACCCGATCATCATGGGGTGTCTGGGCACGACGAACTTTGGCAACGGTGCATACTCAGGGAGAACACTTTTATCTTGAAATTTAGTGAGAGATCATCTTATAATGCTATCGTCAATCAAAGCAAGATAAGATGCATAAAAGATAAACATCACATGTAATCAAAATATGTGACATGATATGGCCATCATCATCTTGTGCCTTTGATCTCCATCTCCAAAACATCGTCATGATTTCCATCATCACCGGCATGACACCATGATCTCCATCATCTTGATCTATATCAATGTGTCGTCACATGGTCGTCTCGCCAACTATTGCTCTTGCAACTATTGCTATCGCGTAGCGATAAAGTAAAGCAATTATTTGGCGCTTGCATCTTATGCAATAAAGAGACAACCATAAGGCTTCTGCCAGTTGCCGATAACTTCAACAAAACATGATCATCTTATACAACAACTTATATCTCATCATGTCTTGACCATATAACATCACAACATGTCCTGCAAAAACAAGTTAGACGTCCTCTATTTTGTTGTTGCAAGTTTTACGTGGCTGCTACGGGCTGAGCAAGAACCGTTCTTACCTACGCATTAAAACCACAACGATAGTTTGTCAAGTTAGTGATGTTTTAACCTTCTCAAGGACCGGGCGTAGCCACACTCGGTTCAACTAAAGTTGGAGAAATTGACACCCGCTAGTCACCTGTGTGCATAGCACGACGGTAAAACCAGTCTCGTGTAAGCGTACGCGTAATGTCGGTCCGGGCCGCTTCATCCGACAATACCGCCGAACCAAAGCGTGACATGCTGATAAGCAGTATGACTTATATCGCCCACAACTCACTTGTGTTCTACTCGTGCATATTACATCAACGCATAAAACTTGGCTCGGATGCCACTGTTAGGGAACGTAGTAATTTCAAAAATTCCTACGCACATGCAAGATCATGGTGATGCATAGCAACGAGAGGAGAGAGTGTTGTCCACGTACCCTCTTAGACCGAAAGCGGAAGCATTAACACAACGTGGTTGATGTAGTCGTACGTCTTCACGATCCGACTGATCAAGTACCGAACGCACGGCCCCTCCGAGTTCTGCACACGTTCAACTCGATGATGTCCCTCAAACTCCGATCCAGCCGAGCTTTGAGGGAGAGTTCCGTCAGCACGACGGTGTGGTGACGAAGATGATGTTCTACCGACGCAGGACTTCGCCTAAGCACCACTACGATATGATCGAGGTGGATTATGGTGGAGGGGGGCACCGCACACGGCTAAGAGATCCAAGGGATCAATTGTTGTGTCTATGGGGTGCCCCCTGGCCACGTATATAAAGGAGTGGAGGAGGGGAGGGGCCGGCCCTCTCTATGGCGTGCCCTAGGGGAGTCCTACTCCCACCAGGAGTAGGATTCCCCCTTTCCTAGTAGAACTAGGAGCCCTTCCAAATAGTAGGAGCAGGAGGGAAGGAAAGGGAAGGGAAAAGGAGAAGGAAGGAAGGGGGCGCCCCCTCCCTAGTACAATTCGGACCAGCCCATGGGGAGGGTTGTGGACACCCTTTGAGGCCTTTCTCTCCTTTCCCGTATAGCCCATTAAGGCCCAATACGAATTCCCGTAACTCCCCGGTACTCCCGAAAATACCCGAATCACTCGGAACCTTTCCGATGTCCGAATATAGTCGTCCAATATATCGATTTTTACGTCTCGACCATTTCGAGACTCCTCTTCATGTCCCCGATCTCATCCGGGGCTCCAAACTCCTTCAGTACATCAAAACACATAAACTCATAATATAACCGTCATCGAACTTTAAGCGTGCAGACCCTACGGGTTCGAGAACTATGTAGACATGACCGAGACACGTCTCCGGTCAATAACCAATAGCGGAACCTGGATGCTCATATTGGCTCCTACATATTCTATGAAGATCTTTATCGGTCAAACCACATAACAACATACGTTGTTCCCTTTGTCATCGGTATGTTACTTGCCCGAGATTCGATCGTCGGTATCTCAATACCTAGTTCAATCTTGTTACCGGCAAGTCTCTTTAACCGTTCCGTAATACATAATTCCGCAACTAACTCATTAGTTGCAATGCTTGCAAGGCTTTAAGTGATGTGCATTACCGAGTGGGCCCAGAGATACCTCTCCGACAATCGGAGTGACAAATCCTAATCTCGAAATATGCCAACCCAACAAGTACCTTCGGAGACACCTGTAGAGCACCTTTATAATCATCCAATTACGTTGTGACGTTTGATAGCACACAAAGTGTTCCTTCGGTAAACGGGAGTTGCATAATCTCATAGTCATTGGAACATGTATAAGTCATGAAGAAAGCAATAGCAACAAACTAAATGATCAAGTGCTAAGCTAACGGAATGGGTCAAGTCAATCACATCATTCTCCTAATGATGTGATCCCGTTAATCAAATGACAATTCATGTCTATGGTTAGGAAACATAACCATCTTTGATCAACGAGCTAGTCAAGTAGAGGCATACTAGTGACACTCTGTTTGTCTATGTATTCACACATGTATTATGTTTCCGGTTAATACAATTCTAGCATGAATAATAAACATTTATCATGATATAAGGAAATAAATAATAACTTTATTATTGCCTCTAGGGCATATTTCCTTCAGCGCGCCCATCGAGCTCAGGGCATTAAACTCTTGGTCGGTAAAGGCCGGGCTCCTGAGAGAAGTCTTTCGCCGACGATGGTTTGGAGCACTTTCAACCTCGGAATTAGTGGCCGAGAAGGCCTCTGAGTCTTCGGACTGAGGAACTCCGGGGGTAGTTCCCGAAATATGTCGCGCCACCATATCTCCACTTGGAGCCACTGTCACTCTGGCCCTTGCGCCCGTCGGCGTTGAGGAAGGAGTGAGATGCCTGTAAATAGTTAAGTAGTTAAAATCCGGGATGTCATTCCCGTGGAACACTATAATGGGGAGATTACATGGGAATTGAGGGAGCACTTTCGCCTGCCCCCATGACTTCCGCCTGTGCCCAAGCTTCTTGCGCCGCCTGCAAGGGGCTCCCTCGAGGGGTCGTCTCTCTATGTGGATGTTTTGAACGACGTCCCTTTGGAGGAGAAGTCAGGCGACCATGGGCTTGGGGGCGAGGAGCTCGCTTTTGTTTAGAGGAAGGGGTGTTACCAATGAAGCTGGCCTCGTCCCTGGTACATCGGGGGCAAGGACCACCCTTGAGCCGACAAGGCTCTCTAGATAAAACTTCCTCCCTTCGTAGATGAGGGCTAAATCCTCATTCTCATTAAAGAGGGGGTCCTTCGCTCGGTGGTGTGTCTCCGGCTCGGGTGTCGGGGTGCTTATAACCTCGACCCTACGTCTCCATCTCCGTTGAAAACCAGTAAACGACCGATCAAATAAATTGATTATTGAACAACTCGGATGGACAAGAAAATCAGGGAAAACTTACCATGTCAGTGGGATTGTAGTAGGACAACCCATCTCGGAATTGTCGCCGGGTGAAGTCCGTCGCCGCCCCCTGATAGATATCAGTCCCGTTGGTCAAAGAAGCTATGCTGAATTGTTCATGAAGACTCTTCGGTCCTGTTGTAGCCGCACAACAGATGAGGGTGCTGCCGAAGTGGTTGGACTCTTTGGTTTATTGTCGTGGCCATTACATCTATTATAGTAAGGCCGATCCTCCCTAATTGCTTCACCTGAGCCGCCAACTTTGGTTATCTCGGCACCTTCCTCTTGGGCGGAGCCCTGCGGCCTTCAACTATAATGCCTCTTCAGGGGTTCCGACGAGTATGAGGGAAGTCCGGGCCGAACTGGCTCGAGGAGGGGGACGTCTATTGGGGATCGTAGCAGAAATTCAAAAAATTTCCTACGTGTCACCAAGATCAATCTATGGAGAGACTAGCAACAAGAGAGAGGAGTGCATCTTCATACCCTTGAAGATCGCAATGCGGAAGCGTTGCAAGAACGCGGTTGGTGGAGTCATACACGCAGCGATTCAGATCGCGATCGATTCCGATCTAAGCGCCGAACAACAGCGCCTCCGCGTTCAACAAAGGTACAACCCGGTGACGTCTCCCGCGCCTTGATCCAGCAAGGAGAGAGGGAGAGGTTGGGGAAGACTCCGTCCAGCAGCAGCACGATGGCGTGGTGATGGTGGAGCAGCATGGCACGCCAGCAGGGCTTCGCCAAGCACTGCAAGACACGAGGAGGAGAAGGTATTGGAGGGGAGGGGGCTGCGCCAAGTGCAAGGGTCTGGCCGCCCTCCCACCCCTCCACTATTTATAGGTGGGGGAGAGAGGGGGCCGGCCCCCCTAGATCCCATCTAGGGTTGGGACGGCGGCCAAGGGGGAGGAGTGCCTCCCAAGTCAAGTGGAGGCCCTCCCCCTTAGGGTTTCCCCTCTCCCATGCGCATGGGCCTTGGGGGGCTGGTACCCCTGGCCCACTAAGGCTAGGGAGCCCCCTACAGCCCATGATGCTGTATTGGACGTGGTGGAACATTTTCCGAACGTCCAGACCCCTCCGGAATCCTCCGGAACCTTTCGGAAGCTTCCCGGTACAATACCGGAAAAACCGAACTTTTCCTGGAACCCGAACAACAACTTTCCATATATAAATCTTTACCTCCGGACCATTCCGGAACTCCTCGTGACGTCCGGGATCTCATCCGGGACTCCGAACAACATTCGATAACTGCGTACATACTTTCTCTATAACCCTAGCATCATCGAACCTTAAGTGTGTAGACCCTACGGGCTCGGGAATCATGCAGACATGACCGAGACATCTCTCTGGTCAATAACCAACAGCGGGATCTGGATACCCATGTTGGCTCCCACATGTTCCACGATGATCTCATCGGATGAACCATGATGTCAAGGATTCAGTCAATCCCGTATACAATTCCCTTTGTCTACCGGTATAGTACTTGCCCGAGATTCGATCGTCGGTATCTCGATACCTTGTTCAATCTCGTTACCGGTTAGTCTCTTTACTCGTTCCGTAACACATCATCCCGTGATCAACTCCTTGGTCACATTGTGCACATTATGATGATGTCCTACCGAGTGGGCCTAGAGATACCTCTCCATTTACACGGAGTGACAAATCCCAGTCTCGATTCGTGCCAACCCAACAGACACTTTTGGAGATACTCGTAGTGCA
Organism: Triticum dicoccoides; assembly: GCF_002162155.2. Lineage (NCBI taxonomy): Eukaryota > Viridiplantae > Streptophyta > Magnoliopsida > Poales > Poaceae > Triticum > Triticum dicoccoides. The sequence goes on along the minus strand of NC_041380.1, from coordinate 523,067,541 downwards.
CCTTTATAGCCACCCAGTTACGTTGTGACGTTTGGTACACCCAAAGCATTCCTACGGTATCCGGGAGCTGCACAATCTCATGGTCTAAGGAAATGATACTTGACATTAGAAAAGCTTTAGCATACGAACTACACAATCTTGTGCTAGGCTTAGGATTGGGTCTTGTCCATCACATCATTCTCCTAATGATGTGATCCCGTTATCAATGACATCCAATGTCCATGATCAGGAAACCATGACCATCTATTGATCAACGAGCTAGTCAACTAGAGGCTTACTAGGGACATGTTGTGGTCTTTGTATTCAAACATGTATTACGGTTTCCGGATAATACAATTATAGCATGAACAATAGACAATTATCATGAACAAGGAAATACAATAATAACCATTTTATTATTGCCTCTAGGGCATATTTCCAACAATATCCCACTTGCACTAGAGTCAATAATCTAGTTCACATCACTATGTGATTGTAATGAATCCAACACCCATGGGGTATGTTCATATTTTGCTTGTGAGAGAGGTTTATCAGTCAATGGGTCTGAACCTTTCAGATCCATGTGTGCTTTACAAATCTCTATGTCGTCTTGTAGATGCATCTACCACGCGCTACTTGGAGTTATTCCAAATAACTGCTCTACTATACGAATCCGGTTTACTCCTCAGAGTCATCCAGAATAGTGTCAAAGTTTGCCTCGACGTAACCCTTTACGACGAACTCTTTTACCACCTCCATAAACGAGAAAATTCCTTAGTCCACTAGTTACTAAGGATAAGTTCAACCGCTATCATGTGATCCATTCCTAGATCACTCTTGTACCCCTTGACTGACTCATGGCATGGCACACTTCAGGTGCGGTACACAGCATAGCATACTGTAGAGCCTATGTCTAAAGCATAGGGGACGACCTTCGTCCTTTCTCTCTCTTCTGCTGTGGTCAGGTCTTGAGTCTTACTCAATATTCACACCTTGTAACACAGCTAAGAACTCCTTCTTTGCTGATCTATTTTGAACTCCTTCAAAATCTTGTCACGGTATGTATTCATTCGAAAGTACTATTAAGCGTTTTTTGATCTATCCTTATAGATCTTGAGGCTCAATGTTCAAGTAGCTTAATCCAGATTTTCATTGAAAAACACTTTTCAAATAACCCTGCATGCTTTCCAGAAATTCTACATCATTTCTGATCAACAATATGTTAACAACATATACTCATCAAAAATTCTATAGTGCTCCCACTCACTTCTTTGGAAATACAAGTTTCTCATAAACTTTGTATAAACCCAAAATCTCTGATCATCTCATAAAAGCGTACATTCCAACTCCGAGATGCTTACTCCAGTCCTTAGAAGGATTGCTGGAGCTTTGCATACTTGTCAGCATCTTTCAGGATCGACAAAACCTTCTGGTTGTATCACATACAACCTTTCCTCAAGAAAAACATCGAGGAAACAATGTTTTGACATCCTATCTGCAAGATTTCATAAATAATGCAGTAACTGCTAACATAATTCCAACAGACTCTTAGCATCGCTACGAGTGAGAAAGTCTCATCGTAGTCAACTCCTTGAACTTGTCGGAAAACATCTTAATGAAAAGTCGAGCTTTCTTAATGGTGACACTTATCATCATTGTCCGTCTTCTTTTTAAAATCCATCTGCACCCAATAGCCTTACGACCATCAAGTAGTTCTTTCAAAGTCTATACGTTGTTTTTATACATGGATCCTCTCTCGGATTTTATGGCCTCGAGCCATTCGTCGGAATCTGGGCCCACCATCGCTTCTCCATAGCTCGTAGGTTCATTGTTGTCTAGCAACATGACTTCCAAGACAGGACTACGTACCACTCTGAAGTAGTACACATCCTTGTCGACCTATGAGGTTTGGTAGTGACTTGATCCGAAGTTTCATGATCATTATCATAAGCTTCCACTTCAATTGGTGTAGGTGCCACAGGAACAACTTCCTGTGCCCTGCTACACACTAGTTGAAGTGACGGTTCAATAACCTCATCAAGTCTCCACCATGCTCCCACTCAATTCTTACGAGAGAAACTTTTCCTCGAGAAAGGACCTGTTTCTAGAAACAATCACTTTTGCTTCTGGATCTGAAATAGGAGGTATACCCAACTATTTTTGGGTATTCTATGAAGATGCATTTATCCGCTTTGGGTTCGAGCTTATCAGCCTGAAACTTTTCACATAAGCGTCGCAGCCCCAAACTTTTAAGAAACGACAGCTTAGGTTTCTCTAAACCATAGTTCATACGGTGTCATCTCAACGGAATTGTGTGGTGCCTTATTTAAAGTGAATGCGGTTGTCTCTAATGCCTAACCCATAAACGATAGTGGTAATTTGATAAGAGACATCATGGTATGCACCATATCCAATAGGGTGCAGTTATGATGTTCGGACACACCATCACACTATGGTGTTCCAGATGGTATTAGTTGTGAAACAATTTCCACAGTGTCTTAATTGTGTGCCAAACTCGTAACTCAGATATTCATCTCTATGATCATATCATAGACATTTTATCATCTTGTCACGACAATCTTCAACTTCACTCTGAAATTACTTGAACCTTTCAATAATTCAGACTTGTGTTTCATCAATTAAATATACCCAGCATCTACTCAAATCATCTGTGAAGTAAGAACATAACGATATCCACTGCGTGCCCCAGCACTCATTGGACTGCACACATCAAAATGTATTACTTCCAACAAGTTGCTTTCTTGTTCCATCTTATTGAAAACGAGGCATTTCAGTCATCTTGCCCATGTGGTATGATTTGCATGTCTCAAGTGATTCAAAATCAAGTGAGTCCAAACGATCCATCTGTATGGAGTTTCTTCATGCATATCTACCAATAGACATGGTTTGCATGTCTCAATCTTTTCAAAAACGAGTGAGTCCAAAGATCCATCAACGTGGAGCTTCTTCATGCATTTTACACCAACATGACTCAAATGGCAGTGCCACAAGTATGTGGTACTATCATTACTATCTTATATCTTTTGGCATGAACATGTGTATCACTATGATCGAGATTCAATAAACCATTTATTTTAGGTGCAAGACCATTGAAGGTATTATTCAAGTAAATAGAGTAACCATTGTTCTCCTTAAATGAATAACCGTATGGCGATAAACATAATCCAATCATGTCTATGCTCAACGCAAACACCAAATAACAATTATTTAGGTTTAACACCAATCTCGATGGTAGAGGGAGCGTGTGATGTTTGATCACATCAACCTTGGAAACACTTCCAACATATCGTCATCTCACCTTTAGCTAGTCTCCGCAGCCTTTTATTTCGAGTTACTAACACTTAGCAACCGAACCAGTATTTATTACCCTGGTGCTACTAGGAGTACTAGTAAAGTACACAATAATATAATGTATATTCAAAATACTTCTGTCGACCTTGCCAGCCTTCTCATCTACCAAGTATCTAGGGTAGTTCTGCTTCAGTGACCTTTCCCCTCATTATAGAAGCACTTAGTCTCGGGTTTGGTTCAACCTTGGGTTTCTTCACCAGAGCAGCAACTGATTTGCCGTCTCATGAAGTATCCCTTCTTTCCCTTGCCCTTCTTGAAACTAGTGGTTTTACTAACCATCAACAATTGATGCTCCTACTTGATTTCTACTTTCACGGTGTCAAACATCGCGAATTGCTCAAGGATCATCATGTCTATCCCTTATATGTTATAGTTCATCACTAAGCTCTAATAGCTTGGTGGCAGTGACTATGGAGAACTATCACTATCTCATCTGTAAGATTAGCTCCCACTCGATTCAAGCGATTGTAGTACTCAGACAATCTGAGCACATGCTCAACGATTGAGCTTTTCTCCCTTAGTTTGCAGGCTTAAGAAACTTGTTAGAGGTCTCATACCTCTTGACGTGGGCACTAGTCTGAAATCCCAATTTCAGTCTTTGGAACATCTCATATGTTCTGCGATGTTTCAAAAACGTCTTTGGTGCCACAATTCTAAACCGTTAGTATTACGCAGTGAACTATCACGTAGTCATCAAAATGTGTATGTCAGATGTTTCCCAACATCTACAGACGATGCTCGAGGTTCAACGCACTGAGCGGTGCATTAAGGACATAGCCCTTCTATGCAGCAATGAGGACAATCCTCAGTTCATGGACCCAGTCCGCATAATTGCTACTGTCAACTCTCAACTAAATTTTCTCTAGGAACATATCTAAAATAGTAGAACCAAAGCGTGAGCCACGACATAATCTGCAAAGACCTTTTGACTATGTTCATGATAATTAAGTTCATCTGGTTATTTAATGAACTCCCACTTAGATAGACATCCCTCTAGTCATCTAAGTGATACATGATCCGAGTCAACTAGGCCGTGTCCGATCATCACGTGAGACGGACTAGTCATCATCGGTGAACATCTTCATGTTGATCGTATCCACTATACGACTCATGTTCGACCTTTTGGTCTTCCGTGTTCCGAGGCCATGTCTTTACATGCTAGGCTCGTCAAGTTAACCTAAGTGTATTTCGTGTGTAAATCTGGCTTACGCCCGTTGTATGCGAACGTTAGAACCTATCACACCTGATCATCACGTGGTGCTTCGGAACAACGGACCTTAGCAACGGTGCACAGTTAGGGGGAACACAATTCTTGATATTTTAACGAGGGATCATCTTATTTATGCTACCGTTGTTCTAAGCAAATAAGATGTAAAAACATGACAAACATCACATGCAAATCATAAAGTGACATGATATGGCCAATATCATCTTGCGCCTTTTGATCTCCATCTTCGAGGCGCGGCATGATCACCTTCATCACCGGTATGACACCATGATCTCCATCATCATGATCTCCATCATTGTGTCTTCATGAAGTTGCCTCATCAACTATTACTTCTACTACTATGGCTAACGGTTAGCAATAAAGTAAAGTAATTACATGACGTTTATGTTGACACGCAGGTCATAAATAAATTAAGATAACTCCTATGGCTCCTGCCGGTTGTCATACTCATCGACATGCAAGTCATGATTCCTATTACATGGACATGATCAATCTCATACATCACATATATCATTCATCACATCCTTTTGGCCATATCACATCACAAAGCAAACCCTGCAAAAACAAGTTAGACGTCCTCTAATTGTTGTTGCATGTTTTACGTGGCTGCTATGGGTTTCTAGCAAGAACGTTTCTTACATACGCAAAACCACAACGGTGATATGACAATTGCTATTTACCCTTCATAAGGACCCTTTTCATTGAATCCGATCCGACTAAAGTGGGAGCGACAGACACCCGCCAGCCACCTTATGCATCAAGTGCATGTCAGTCGGTGGAACCAGTCTCACGTAAGCGTACGTGTAAGGTCGGTCCGGGCCGCTTCATCCCACAATGCCGCCGGATCAAGATAAGACTAGTAATAGTAAGCAAATTGAACAAATCATCGCCCACAACTGCTTTGTGTTCTACTCATGCATAGAATCTACGCATAGACCTAGCTCATGATGCCACTGTTGGGGATCGTAGCAGAAATTCAAAAAATTTCCTACGTGTCACCAAGATCAATCTATGGAGAGACTAGCAACGAGAGAGAGGAGTGCATCTTCATACCCTTGAAGATCGCAATGCAGAAGCATTGCAAGAACGCGGTTGGTGGAGCCGTACACGCAGCGATTCAGATCGCGGTCGATTCCGATCTAAGCGCCGAACAACGACGCCTCCACGTTCAACACACGTACAGCCCGGTGACGTCTCCCGCGCCTTGATCCAGCAAGGAGAGAGGGAGAGGTTGGGGAAGACTCCGTCCAGCTGCAGCACGACGGCGTGGTGATGGTGGAGGAGCATGGCACGCCAGCAGGGCTTCGCCAAGCACTGCAAGACACGAGGAGGAGAAGGTATTGGAGGGGAGGGGGCTGCGCCAAGTGCAAGGGTCTGGCCGCCCTCCCACCCCTCCACTATTTATAGGTGGGGGGAGAGAGGGGGCCGGCCCCCCTAGATCCCATCTAGGGTTGGGGCGGCGGCCAAGGGGGGAGGAGTGCCTCCCAAGTCAAGTGGAGGCCCTCCCCCTTAGGGTTTCCCCTCTCCCATGCGCATGGGCCTTGGGGGGCTGGTACCCCTGGCCCATTAAGGCTAGGGAGCCCCCTACAGCCCATGCTGCTGTATTGGACGTGGTGGAACATTTTCCGGACTTCCGGACCCCTCCGGAATCCTCCAGAACCTTTTGGAAGCTTCCCGGTACAATACCGGAAAAACCGAACTTTTCCTGGAACCCGAACAACAACTTTCCATATATAAATCTTTACCTCCGGACCATTCCGGAACTCCTCGTGATGTCCGGGATCTCATCCGGGACTCCGAACAACATTTGGTAACTACGTACATACTTTCCCTATAACCCTAGCATCATCGAACCTTAAGTGTGTAGACCCTACGGGCTCGGGAATCATGCAGACATGACCGAGACATCTCTCTGGTCAATAACCAACAGCGGGATCTAGATACCCATGTTGGCTCCCACATGTTCCATGATGATCTCATCGGATGAACCACGATGTCAAGGATTCAGTCAATCCCGTATACAATTCCCTTTGTCTACCGGTATAGTACTTGCCCGAGATTCGATCGTCGGTATCCCGATACCTTGTTCAATCTCGTTACCGGCAAGTCTCTTTACTCGTTTCGTAACACATCATCCCGTGATCAACTCCTTGGTCACATTGTGCACATTATGATGATGTCCTACCGAGTGGGCCCAGAGATACCTCTCCGTTTACACGGAGTGACAAATCCCAGTCTCGATTCGTGCCAACCCAACAGACACTTTCGGAGATACCTGCAGTGCACCTTTATAGCCACCCAATTATATTGTGACGTTTGGTACACCCAAAGCATTCCTACGATATCTGGGAGCTGCACAATCTCATGGTCTAAGGAAATGATACTTGACATTAGAAAAGCTTTAGCATACGAAGTACACGATCTTGTGCTAGGCTTAGGATTGGGTCTTGTCCATCACATCATTCTCCTAATGATGTGATCCCATTATCAATGACATCCAATGTCCATGATCAGGAAACCATGACCATCTATTGATCAACGAGCTAGTCAACTAGAGGCTTACTAGGGACATGTTGTGGTCTATGTATTCACACATGTATTACGGTTTCCGGATAATACAATTATAACATGAACAATAGACAATTATCATGAACAAGGAAATACAATAATAACCATTTTATTATTGCCTCTAGGGCATATTTACAACAACGTCTTCTATCTAAAACCACCCAGTTGGCCAGACATCCGTATCCTCCCGCGGTGTGGCTGATGGCTATTCGGTCCCATCGATCCGGCAGACTTCGGCTGTCCCAACCTCGTATAACTCCTCGACAGGAGAGCAGGGCGCTATGCAGAAATACTTCCTCCATAGCCCGAAGTGTGCCTTGCACCTAAGGTGCATCTCGCAAAGGGCGACGTACCCCGCGATATGTAAAATCGAGTTGGGGTGAAGTGGTGATGCTGCAACCCATAGAAATCCAACAGGCCCCGAAGGAAGGGGTGAATAGGAAATCCTAGGCCACGCAATAAGAAAGACACGAAGCATACCCTTTCGTCCTTTCGAGGGAAGGACAACTCTCCACGTGTACCTGCCTGTTGATTGACGTTAATCCTGCGCGCGTTGCTATTAGATCTGAATCTGACAGGTATCCTTGGGTAGCACTACTGCAGGATGCTACTAAAGCGACACTACGATCAGAGACCCTTAGACGAAACTGTGTGCGATGCAATAATCTCAAATGGTGGTGTAAAATAACCGTCAAAAAAGGTGCAAGCCGTTTGCGATGGCGGGCACATCAAACACAGTTCAGATTTTAGTTGCGTGTGCGATGCTGAGCATACGATTGATCCATACGAACTATTTGCGATTAGACAGAACAACAGAAACGGGCAGCCATATCAATGTGTGTGAAATATATGGCATATAGTTCGCTCCGATGAACTATTTGTGATGATCGAGGCGAACACAAACGATTCAACGTAACAAGATGTGTGTGATATCCGACAAACAGGCCGGTAATCAGAATTGTGTGCGGTCATTATAGACAGCTCATGCTGTCTTTTTTTGTGAATTGTGTGCTCGTCAGGGCACACAGTTCAACAAACCAACCTGTGGGCAATAATGTAGAAGATCTCTGTCGAATACTTATTACCAACCGTCTGCGATGAGATTGACAGGATAAACAGAGATAACAAATTAATATGAGCGAACGGAAACAAAGATATGTACAGTCTGCTTAATTTAGTCCTTCTTCTTGTTGTTGTTGTTGTTCGATGTCCCCGCGACATCGTCTTGGCGAGGACGCTTCTTGCCACCGACGGCTGGCTTTTCATCGTCGTCGTCATCGTCGTTGTTATCATCCTCCTCCTCCTCCTTGTTCGACCATTCCTCCACCTCATCATCGTTGTCCTCTTCTCCGTCCTCCGACGGCTCCTCGTCTGTCTGGTTATCATCTGACAACTCCGGAGGCGGCATCCCTTCCATGATCCGGATATAATCGAGGTCTGGACTCGACGCCGGACTCACGGAAGACGAGCGGGATGATTCCAATGTTGACCTATCATCGGGCGCCAGACTGCTGGCCGAACTATTGTCCTTGTTGTCGCTCAACATGGCTGCAGAGTGTGTGCCAGTGTGTAGCACGGCCTGCCGGGGACGATGAAGATGGTGGACACTTAAGCGGGGTATGCAGAGAAGAGGAAATGCCAATTGAAGCGGGGGTTGACGTATTATCTAACCGCTGATATAATCAACCACAATTATTTGTACCCAGTCGCTCCAAATTTCTGGGGTTGCGCATGACTCCTATTGGCTAGTTTATTTTTTTAGGACAAAAAGAAGGAACGAGTTTTGGGATTATGCACCGATATCGGTACGAACAGAGTAGGACAGTTGGCAAGCAATACATTGAGCTCTTCTTATTGATAAAGCCAGTAATAATCAAACTACAAAGGAAAAGAAAAAAGACAAAGGAAAATATCTGCACGAATCTTCGCGTAACATCAATGGCATATGACCTAGATGTGCATTACTTAGAGCACATCTAGATGTGCTTTAGCAATACTATAAAAAAACCTAATCACCATTGCAAACAACGCATAGAACATGGCCAATGCGACAACCCGAACTACACATGCTAGTTCCTTCTTGTCTCTTGCTTTCATCTGTTGCTTGTGATTGATTCTTTCTTGCTTCATCGTACTGATTGTACATTCCAGATCAGCCAGTTTCTTCTTCAGCTTTACGTTATCTTTTGCGAGCTTGGTAAGAACACTCTGAGCCCTGCCATGCCATTCTTCATCCAGCCAGTTAACAAAGGCACATGCCTCATATCCCGGCCAATGTTAAATAGTATTCAGGATGAGCGGTGGCATTAACTGAAGTAAAATGATGAACTTAGCACTAACCTCTAAGGGGCAACCGAGAAACCGCCTGCCAATGTCGAATCTTTTTGTGCATACACGTTGAGCGGGAGTGTGCCCGTGCACACAACTCAACTTTTGGTACTTCTTGGTGGCGCAAAACTTGGAATCAAACTCGTGTTGCGGGAGTCTGGAGTCATGCTTCGGATCCAGTGGCATATTGCTTTCCTGGGGGGTGGGGGTGTCATTCAGGACGGATTCAGCAAGGAGTTATACTTTGGACATGTTAAAAAAGATCGGGATAGATTGGAACCTGACAGGACGATTCGGATCCATAGTACACATGCCTTCTGATGACCTTAGGCAAGTGCTCGGCGGCGACTGTCGTCGTAGCGGTGATACGAGCAAGAGCAGCCGCACCGAAACCATCAGCACCACTCATCTGCATTCCCCCAATGTCAGCGCCACGCGAGGGAATTTGGAGGCTATGTAGGGATTTGGGGGAAATGGGAAACTGTGGGGATAAGCTAACAGCCGGGAACTACCTATGGCACTATATGTTGTATACGGCACACTGTTTATACATGTCATTTTAGTTAGGTATTACAACATCACACACGATTTCCACACCAAACCGTGTGAGAAGACAACGTAGGTTAGACACGGTTGCCATTACATAACCGTATGTGATGTACTACCATGTCCATATAATTGAGTTACAGTGATACTGTGTAAACAGCCGCTCTGCGGATATCCATAAAAAAACAGCCGCTCTGCATATAGAGATGGCGGCGGTGGCCTAGGCAGCGGCTACCGGAGAAGAGGTCAATCCTCGGTCGGTGGGCGGTGGCAGCGTCATAGGAGGTCAATCCCCGGTCTACGGCGGGAGATAGGAGGAGCTCAACCATCGAGGTCGGCGGCGGCGTGATTCGAGCACATCCATCGCGGTCAATGGAGGGATAGTGGAGGTCGAACTTCAGGCGGTAGCCGCACTAAGCTTTGCTCCTCGGCCCTGCTATCTCGGTGTGCCGCCGCATCGCGCTTCTCTGTTTGCTGGGTGGAGGTCGCCCCGTGGCTAATTAATTAAGTATTCTTTTCGTGAGTGGCTTAATTAAGGTATTCAATTCCTAAGGGTAGTGTTGTACTAGTACTCTGCGTGTAAATTGACTGGCCATTAATTTTTGTCATTGCATGTCTGGATAACAACATGAAGCGCCCTCAGTAATTATGAAAATAAAACCTTGTGATTTATGCACGCATCTTTGGGAAGCAGTTAATCCGTGTATTAATATTGTTGTTTTGTTTTTAATTTCCATTCGTGTGGTGCGGATGGAACGATCTCGATGGATGAAGAATCGGAAAACCATAGATTTTATCAGTGGTGTGACAGAGTTCATGAATTTGGCTGAAAGTATAAAGAGGAGAATTGGTGATGCGGATTACATCCCGTGTCCATGTACTGATTGTGCCAACACAGACTCACATGAAGTTTCAGATGTCCAGTTGCACTTAGTCTCTAGGGGATTCATGGATGGATATACACGTTGGACCAGACACGGTGAAGAGGAGGTCATGGATGAAGATACCCAGGGCAGCGAGATGCCAAACCCTGACCAGTGTCACATGGATGTTAAATCTAACATCGGGGCAGAGGCGTCAAGCTACCAATGGAACACCGGAAAGCCGAAACACCCACCGGAAAACCAAGACGTCGACGCAGATGACGATGATCTTGATATGCCAGATTTTGCTGCTATGTTTGCAGATTTCGAGGGCCCAAAAAAGGATATGATTGGGTACAAGGATCTGCCAACCATTGTTGCGGACTCCAAGAAAGAATTGTATCCAGGTTGCAAAAATATATATTCCAAGTTGAGTGCCACCCTAGCGCTTCTCAGATTCAAAGCAGCAAACGGTCTATCAAACAAGGGCTTCACAGAGATGTTAGGTCTTTTCAAAGAAATTCTTCTAGAAGATAATGTGCTCCCTAGAAGCATTAATGAAGTGAATAAAATTGTTTGCCCATTGGAACTTGAAGTACAAAAGATACACGCTTGTGTGAATGATTGTATATTGTACCGTGGTGAGTACAAAGATTTGTGTGCATGTCCCACATGCAAGCATGCAAGATACAAGTGCAGGAGAACAAAGGACAAGTACAAATTGGATGACGAGATCAAGACAAGAATCTCGTCCAAGGTTGTTTGGTACTTGCCTTTAATTCCAAGGTTGAGGCGTTTGTTTGCAAACCCTAGAGAGGCAAAGAGGTTGCGGTGGCATCATGATGAGCGAATTGCGGATAAGTTTATGAGGCACCCGAAAGATGGGGCTCAGTGGGAATTAATCGACAATAAGTTTGTAGACTTTGCCAAGGAGCCTAGAAGTATAAGGCTCGGGGAGTGTACTGACGGGATGAATCCTTTTGGCGATATGAGCACCAATCACAGCACATGGCCGGTGCTTCTGTGCATATATAACCTAGATCCTTGGTTGTGTATGAAGAAAAAATACATTATGATGTCAATGATTATACAAGGCCCGAAGCAACCTGGAAATGACATCGACATTTACTTTCAGCTACTGGTAGAAGAACTGCTAATAGTGTGGATAGATGTGCCTGCTGTAAAATGTTATGATGCTTACAGAAAGGAGATTTTTGATCTACATGCGATGCTGGTGCACACCATTCAAGATATGCCGGCATTAGGCAACACATCGGGGCAGAAAACAAAGGGAGATGTAGGGTGTGTCACATGCATGGTTAGGACAGCTAGCAGAAGACTTCCCAACTCGCACAAAACCATGTATTTGCGTCATCGTAGGTTCTTACAAAAAAAATCACCCATACCAAAAGATGAAAGCTGAATTTGATGGTACAACAGAGGAAGATGTGGGCCCAAGACCCTATGAAGGGGAGGTGGTCCACAACATGGCTAAAAAATTAATGTTGTGCTTGGCAAGAACTACTATTTGACGGTGAAACAAACACCCAAGGGCCAAGTGTTTAAGAAGAAATCGGTGTTCTGGAAATTACCTTACTGTGAGATTCTACATGTACGTCACTGCATCGATGTCATGCACGTAGAGAAGAATGTATGTGAAAGCATCCTTGGTACTCTGCTCAAGATTAAAGGTAAAGAAAGGATGGTGACGGTTCACGGCTCGATATGCTTGCTAATCAATCAAAACACAAGAGTGTAGCAGAAGATGATGACAAATTCATCAAATCTCGCAAGAGCTACAATTTCAGTACAAAAGAAGCAACATCAGAAATCTTGTGGATGTGAGCTCAGGTAAAATGAAATTGGGACACATAAACTCACATGATTGCCACACAATGTTGACACAAATCCTCCCGGTGGCCATCAGGAATCTTATGGACAAAGATATAAGAAACACACTCATTGACCTCTGTGATTTCTTCAACCAACTATGGCAGAAAGTTATAGATCCTGAAGAGTTGGATCATATGCAAGATGATATTGCAAGAATATTGTCCAACCTAGAGATGTTTTTCCCACCGTCATTCTTTGATGTCATGGTCCATCTCACTGTGCACCTTGTCGATGAGATAAAGTATTGTGGTCCTGTGTTTCTTCGCAACATGTATCCCTTCGAGCGGTTCACGGGAATACTGAAGCACTTTTGTCGGAACTGAAACCATCCAGAGGCAAGCATCCTACAAGGTTATACCGCGGAGGAGGTGGTTGAGTTTTGCACTGAATACATGAAACAAAGACCTATAGGTTTGCCCCTCTCTCGCCACGAGAGAAGGATGAAAGGTAAGCCGGTCCTTGCTGGCACGCAAATGGCTGCACCCAGAGAATTGGCAGAGAAAGCCCATTTGACGGTACTGCTTAACAGCCCAGTTCTCAACGCTTATGCCGAAGAACACTTGGCGGAGATACGCCAAAGCTTCTTACCAATTGTGCCTTCATCAGATGTGGAGATGAAGGAGCACACTAAGAACTATGTCGAATGGCCGAAGAATCGTTTGGCACAAGGATCCATCGATGACATTGCTACGTGATTGGCACAAAATCCATCACCTATGGTGTAGACGTACCAAGCATCTGACATAAATGGATACACGTTCTACATTGAGGAACGTGATCAAAAGACCTCATATGAGAACAGCTCTGTTCGAATAGAATGCATGACTGTAAATGAAGCTGATAAAAGGGTATACTATGGAACCATCAAAGAGATTTGGGAGCTTGACTATGTGAAAGTTAAGGTGGCATTATTCAGGTGCGCATGGATCCCTCTTGGTCATGTAAGTATTGATGAGTACAGGAAGACCTGTGTTAACAGGACAACGATGGCATATCACGCGGACCCATTCATTCTTGCCAGTGATGCTACCCAGATTTTCTTTATGGAAGACCCCTTGCATAAGAACTGCCATGTAGTGATGCATGGGAAGAGAAGGGTACTGGGTGTCGACGATGTTGCTGATGAGGACGAGTACGATGAATTTGATGAGTTGCCAGCCAAAGGATCACGCACCGGTGTAACAGAGAAGCATAAAATCATCAGAAAACCCAAGTTCATTCGGGGTTAACTATAGGACCAAAAGTATGGCTAGAGGGGGGGGGTGATTAGACTACTTGACCAAATAAAAATCTAGCCTTTTCCCAGTTTTAAGTCTTGGCAGATTTTAACAACTTAGCACAAGTCAAGCAATCAACCTACACATGCAAGTCTAAGAGTATAGCAGCAGAATGTAAAACATTGCACATGAAGGTAAATGGAGGAGTTTGGAGGGAGCAAACGCAATGTAGACATGAAGATTTTTGGCGTGGTTCCGATAGGTGGTGCTATCGTACATCCACATTGATGGAGACTTCAACCCACGAAGGGTAACAGTTGCGCGAGTCCACGGAGGGCTCCACCCACGAAGGGTCCATGAAGAAGCAACCTTGTCTATCCCACCATGGCCATCGCCCACGAAGGACTTGCCTCACTAGGGTAGAGCTTCATGAAGTAGGCAATCTCCTTGCCCGTACAAACTACTTGGTTCAACTCCACAATCTTGACGAATGTTCCCAAGTGACACCTAACCAATCTAGGAGACACCACTCTCCAAAAGGTAATAAATGGTGTGTTGATGATGAACTCCTTGCTCTTGTGGTTCAAATGATAGTCTCCCCAACACTCAACTCTCTCTCACTGATTTGGATTTGGTGGAAAGATGATTTGAATGGAAAGCAACTTGGGAATGGCTAGAGATCAAGATTCATATGGTTGGAATGGAATATCTTGGTATCAACACATGAGTAGGTGGTTCTATCTCAGAAAATGAATGTTGGAAGTGTAGGCATGTTCTGATGGCTCTCTCCACGAGTGAAGAGTGGGTGGAGGGGTATTTACAGCCTCCACACAAAATCTAATTGTTACACACAATTCACCAAACTCGGTAGGACTGAATCAGAAAACTTGGCGGGACCAATTCAGTTCAAAATGTGAACGTTAGGCTTTTCGATGGGACCGACATGTCGACTCAGTGGGACCGATTTGATTAGGGTTAGGGCATAACGTAATCTCAGTGAGACCGATTACACAAACTCGGTGGGACCGAATCACTCATTTCGGTGAGACCGAAACGTTACAAAAGGGAAATAGAGAGTTTGCATTGGGAACTCGATGGGACCGATCGCTCATCTCGGTTGGACCAAAATGTTACGAAGGGAAACAGATAGTTTGCAATCCCATCTCGGTGAGATCAAGATCCCTATCGGTACGACCGATATGACTAGGGTTTCTGGCAGTGGCTATGTCAAGTGAACTCGGTGGCGCTGGATAGAACACTTCGGTGGGGCCAAGTTTGACTTTTTGGTTTGGGAGATATGTGGATATGAGAAAGTGGTTGATGGTTTTTGGAGCATATCACTAAGCATTTTGAGCAAGTAAGCCATTAAGAAACACCTCATCCCCTTTTAATAGTATTGGCTTTTCCTATGGACTCAATGTGATCTTGGATCACTAAAATGAAAAAAGGTAGAGTCTTGAGCTTGAGCCAAAATGTGTCCTTAGCATTTTGAGGGGTCCACATTCTTAATCCATGCCATGCCAATCATTGAACTTTCTGAAATGATCATCTTGAAATAGTATTAGTTCAATGAGCTATATGTTGTTAATAATTACCAAAACCACCCAGGGATAGTTGCACTTTCATTAACGTAATGATCCCAGTTCCTCCATGTACATGGGAATTAAGCCGTAATACTAGTCTTTATGCCTACCCTGCAACTTAATTCGTTCAATTTAGAACTATCACATGTACTGAATTTGTAAAGTTATGCCCGGTTTTCTATTGATGTAAGGACCGCTAATATGTTGACCTTGATATGTTGTCAGCTCAGGCAATGAATATGAACTATTTGTTGTTGTTGTTGTTGTTGTTGTTGTTGTTGTTGTTATTGTTGTTGTTGTTGTTGTTGTTGTTGTTGTTGTTGTTGTTATTGTTATTATTATATCATAGAGGTAGCACACTCAATTGATCTCACTACAGTATGTGTGAACAAAAATATGCAATCTGGGTTGTGAATAACACACGGTTCATTGATGAAAGTCGTGTGCCGACCAAACCCCACCCACGATCTGAGTCATGCTTTTTGATTGGCCAGAACCCAAACCCCACGGATCGTACGTCTGCACCGTTGGATGCTCCCAGATCGAACAGTGATCCTCATCCCTTTCGACATCACATGCAGTTCCGATTGTAATTTTATTTTTATGCACAAAATGCACGTTAATCTCAAAAAATATCTTAAATATAGCTAACGATACCTGAAATGCGGCAGAAAATCAAACCTGTGGTATAATGGTGATTGCGTACCGTGGAAATTTTTATGAGGCCAAACGATGAAGTCACCGGCCACAGGAGTTTGAATTGACACGTCTCCTTTTGGAAACCATGATCCTTCATGTGAGATGCTCTGGTTTGGAAGGAGCGGTCATCAAAACTTGTGCCAAACTGATAATTCGAAGAGACTTGCAAAGATATCAAATCATGCATATAAGAATTCAAAGAAGAATCAAATATTGTTCATAGATAATCAAATTCATAAACCCACAATTCATCGGATCTCGTCAAACACACTGCAAAAATAATTACATCAAATAGATCTCCAAGAACATCAAGGAGAACTTTGTATTGAGAACCAAAGAGAGAGAAGAAGCCATCTAGCTAATAACTATGGACCGGAAGGTCTGTGGTAAACTACTCACACATCATCGGAGAGGCTATCGTGTTGATGTAAGCCCTCCGTGGTCGAATCCCCCTCCGACAGATCACCGGAGAAGGTCCCAGATGGTATCTCATGGGTACAGAAGGTTGCGGCGGTGGAAAAGTGGTTTCGTGGCTCCCCTGGATGTTTTTAGGGTATAAGAGTATATATAGGCAAAGGAAGTAGGTCGGTGGAGCTACGAGGGGCCCACGAGGGTGGGGGGCGCGCCACCCTACCTCGTGGCCGCCTCGTTGCTTCCTTGACCTCCACTCCAAGTCTCTTGGATTGCGTTTGTTCCAAAAAAGATCCTCGCGAAAGTTTCATTCCGTTTGGATTCCGTTTGATATTCCTTTTCTGCGAAACACTGAAATAGGCAAGAACAACAACTGGCACTGGGCCTCCGGTTAATGGGTTAGTCCCAAAAATCTTTACCTAATAATAAAGCAAATTGGTTTTCTTTCGTCCGTCATGGCATTTTTCAGAAAAGTCCCTCTGTTTCAGAGAATTCAACCCGCAGTCCTATTTTAAGTTAAAACGAATCGTTATTTTCGTATTTTACACAAAAGTCCCCATCTTTTCTTGAAATCAACCCACCGTCCGGATTTAAGTCACACCCGAACCATTATTTTACATTTTTCGAAAAACCCCTGATGTTTTATGTAATTCATCCGCGGATCATATTTAATTCAAACAAATGCTTTTTAAAATCATCCATATCTTTTAAGCCGTAACTCCGATTTGAACATGTATATATGAAATTTGATTAGAAAAATATGTAAAATATGAATATGAGATTATTTTTACCTGTTAAGTATTTTTAAATATTATTTTAGAATATATTTGATTCAAACCAAATGATTTTCTAAATTATCTATATCTTTTAAACCGTAACTTTGATTTTAACATATTATATATGAAATTTTATTAGAAAAATGTGTGGAATCTAAATATTATGTTAATTTTACCTGTTAAATATTTTTAAAATATTGTTATGGAAGCAAACTTATAATTTATAGTGCAAGATCCGTTTTTTCATGCCGGCGGTGATCTAGATTGCAAATAAACACCCCACTATAACCATATAGGGAGAAGAAAACATCGATAACTACACATGCATACCTCTGAAAAATGTCGCAGGGGAAAACAACAGATTTCTCATCGGATAGTGAGAGAAAGAGAGAGAGAGAGAGGGAGAGGGAGGAGAGAGGGAGAGGGAGGAGAGAGGGAGAGAGAGACGTCTTAGGATTAACCATATTCAACACACGTTTGTTGTTGTTTTGTGTGAACACCGAGGCCATCACCGGCGAGGGTGAGAAGGACGATAAGTGGCAACACAAATATGATGCCTCGCAAAAATAAAGGAGATGAACCTATTGTGGTCTTGAGTGATGGTTGTTGAGTTAAGTTCGTGTGTTATGTTTTCTCTCCCGTTGCGACGCACGGGCTCTTTTGCTAGTAATATAAAAGTGCATATTAAAGCCCATTAAACATACAAAATAGATAATATAATAGCATGGAACAATCAAAAATTATAGATATGTTGGAGACGTATCAGCATCCCCAAGCTTAATTCTGCTCGTCCTCGAGTAGGTAAATGATAAAAACATAATTTTTGATGTGGAATGTTACCTAGCATAATTTTCAATGTAATTTTCTTTATTGTGGCATGAATATTCAGATCTGAAAGATTCAAGACAAAAGTTTAATATTGACATAAAAATAATAATACTCCAAGCATACTAACAAAGTAATCATGTCTTCTCAAAATAACATGGCCAAAGAAAGTTATCCCTACAAACTCATATAGTCTGGCTATGCTCTATCTTCATCACACAAAATATTTAAATCATGCACAACCCCGATGACAAGCCAAGAAATTGTTTCATACTTTTGATGTTCTTAAACTTTTTCAATGTTCACGCAATACATGAGCGTGAGCCATGGACATAGCACTATAGGTGGAATAGAATGGTGGTTGTGGAGAAGACAAAAATGAGAAGATAGTCTCACATCAACTAGGCGTATCAACGGGCTATGGAGATGCCCATCAATAGATATCAGTGTGAGTGAGTAGGGATTGCCATGCAACGGATGCACTAGAGCTATAAGTGTATGAAAGCTCAACAAAAGAAACTAAGTGGGTGTGCATCCAACTTGCTTGCTCACGAAGACCTTGAGCATTTTGAGGAAGCCCATCATTGGAATATACAAGCCAAGTTCTATAATGAAAAATTCCCACTAGTAAATGAAAGTGACAAAATAGGAGACTCTCTATCATGAAGATCATGATGCTACTTTGAAGCACAAGTGTGGAAAAAGGATGGTAGCATTGCCCTTCTATCTTTTTCTCTCATTTTTTTATTTGGGCCTTGTTTCTCTTTTTATGGCCTCTTTTTTTATATATTTTTCGTCCGGAATCTCATCCCGACTTGTTGGGGAATCATAGTCTCCATAATTCTTTCCTCACATGGGACAATGTTGTAATAATGAAAATAATCACACTTTTATTTACTTACAACTCAAGAATTACAACTCGATACTTAGAACAAAATATGACTCTTTTTGAATGCCTCCGGCGGTGTACCGGGATGTGCAATGAATCAAGAGTGACATGTATGAAATTATGAAGGGTGGCTTCGCCACAAATACGATGTCAAATACATGATCATGCAAAGAAACATGACAATGATGAAGCGTGTCATAATAAACGGAATGGTGGAAAGTTGCATGGTAATATATCTCAGGATGGCTATGAAAATGCCATAATAGGTAGGTATGGTGGCTGTTTTGAGGAAGGTATATGGTGGGTTTATGGTACCGGCGAAAGTTGCATGGTACTAGAGAGGCTAGCAATGGTGGAAGGGTGATAGTGCGTATAATCCATGGACTCAACATTAGTCATAATGAACTCACATACTTATTGCAAAAATCTATTAGTTATCGAAACAAAGTACTACGCGCATGCTCCTAGGGGGATAGATTGGTAGGAAAAGACCATCGCTCATCCCCGACCGCCACCCATAAGGAAGACAATCAATAAATAAATCATGCTCCGACTTCATCACATAACGGTTCACCATACGTGCATGCTACGGGAATCACAAACTTTAACACAAGTATCTCTCAAATTCACAACTACTAAACTAGTATGACTCTAATATCACCATCTTCATATCTCAAAACAATCATCAAGTATCAAACTTCTCATAGTATTCAATGCACTCTATATGGAAGTTTTTATTATACCCATCTTGGATGCCTATCATATTAGGACTAATTTCATAACCAAAGCAGATTACCATGCTGTTCTAAAAGACTCTCAAAATAATATAAGTGAAGCATGAGAGATCAATAATTTCTATAAAATAAAACCACCACCGTGCTCTAAAAAGATAAAAGTGAAGCACTAGAGCAAAATTATCTAGCTCAAAAGATATAAGTGAAGCACATAGAGTATTCTAATAAATTCCGATTCATGTGTGTCTCTCCAAAAGGGTGTGTACAGAAAGGATGATTGTGGTAAACTAAAAAGAAAAGACTCAAATCATACAAGACTCTCCAAGCAAAACACATATCATGTGGTGAATAAAAATATAGCCTCAAGTAAAGTTACCGATAGACGAAGACGAAAGAGGGGATGCCTTTCGAGGCATTCCCATGCTTAGGCTTTTGGTTGTCCTTGAATTTTACCTTGGGGTGCCTTGGGCATCCCCAAGCTTAGGCTCATTCCACTCCTTATTCAAAAATCCATCAAATCTTTACCCAAAAACTTGAAAACTTCACAACACAAAACTCAACAGAAAATCTCATGAGTTCCGTTAGTACAAGAAAACAAACCACCACCTTAATGTACTGTAATGAACTCATTCTTTATTTATATTGGTGTTAAACCTACTGTATTACAACTTCTCTATGGTTCATACCCCCCGATACTAGCCATAGATTCATCAAAATAAGCAATCAACACACGAAAAACAGAATCTGTCAAAAACAGAACAGTCTGTAGTATTCCGTAGGTTTCGAGTACTTCTGTAACTCCAAAAATCCTGATAAATTAGGACGTCTTAAATAATTTGTATATTTATCTATTGCAGTTCGAATTGGTATTTGGTCGCTCTCCGGTAAAAAATGAAAATTATTCGCATGAGCGCATACTTTCTGTTTTTTACAGCAAGATCAAATAACAATCATCCAAGAAGACCCTAAAGGCTTTACTTGGCACAAAGACTAATTAAAACATAAAAAACACAATCATAATAGAGGATACATGATTTATTTATTACTAAACATGAACAAAAAGCAAGGAACAAAAATAAAATTGGGTTGCCTCCCAACAAGCGCTATCGTTTAACGCCCCTAGCTAGGCATAAAAGCAAGAATAGATCCAAGTATTGTCATCTTTGGTATGCAATCCATATGTGGCTCTCATAATAGATTCATAAGGTAATTTAATTTTCTTTCTAGGAAACTGTTCCATGCCTTTTCTTAACAGAAATTAGAATCTAATATTTCCTTGTTTCATGTCAATAATTGCACCAATCGTTCTAAGGAAATGTCTACCAAGAATAATAGGACATGTAGGATTGCAATTTATATCAAGAACGATGAAATCTACGGGCACATAATTCCTATTTGCAACAATAAGAACATCATTAATCCTTCCCATAGGTTTCTTAATGGTGGAATCCGCAAGATGCAAATTTAAAGAACAATCATCAAATTCACGGAAACCTAACACATCACACAAAGTTTTTGGAATTGTGGAAACACTAGCACCCAAATCACATAAAGCATAGCATTCATAATATTTAATCTTAATTTTAGTAGTAGGTTCCCACTCATCATAAAGTTTTCTAGGGACATAAACTTCTAATTCAAGCTTTTCTTCATGGGATTGCATTAAAGCATCAACGATATGTTTGGTAAAAGCTTTGTTTTGATCATAAGCATGAGGAGAATTTAACACGGATTGCAACAAGGAAATACAAGCTATCAAAGAGCAATTATCATAATTAAATTTCTTGAAATCGAAAATAGTGGATTCATTGCTATGTAAAGTTTTGACCTCTTCAATCCCACTTTAATTAATTTTTGCATCAAGATCTAAAAACTCCAAATCATTGGGATGCCTTCTAACTAAATTTGACTCATCTCCAGTTCCATCTTTATCAAGATTCATATTGGAAAACAAAGATTTAATAGGAGACACATCAATCACTTTTAGATATTCATCATTATTATCATGAAAACTAGAAGAACACGCTTTCACAAAGCAATCTTTCTTAGCACGCATCCTAGCGGTTCTTTATTTGCACTCATCAATGGAAATTATCATGGCTTTGAGAGACTCATTGATATCATGCTTAGGTGGAATAGATCTAAGTTTCAAAGAATCAACATCAAGAGAAATTCTATCCACGTTCATATCCAACTCATCAATCTTAAGCAATTTTTCTTCAACCAAAGCATTGAAATTCTTTTGTGAATTCATAAATTCTTTAACACTAGTCTCAAAATCAGAGGGCATCTTCTTAAAATTTCCATAAAAGTTGTTGTAGGAATTACCATAATTATTAGAGGAATTACTATGGAACATCTAGAAATAAAGTTTCCTCTATACGCGCTATTACCAAAATTGTTCCTACCAACAAAATTCACATCCAAGGATTCATTATTATTCTCAATCAAAGTGGACAAAGGCATATCATTAGGATAAGAAGAAACACTATTATTAGCAAACAATTTCATAAGTTCATCCATCTTTCCACTCAAAACATTAATCTCTTCTATCACATGACTTTTTTTACTAGTAGATCTTTCGGTGTGCCATTGAGAATGATTAACCATAATATTATCTAGGAGTTTAGTAGCTTCTCCTAAAGTGATTTCCATAAAAGTGCCTCCCGCGCCGATTCTAAAAGATTTCGAGAAGCAAAATTCAATACAGCATAATTTTTTTGTATAATCATCCATAAATTCAAACCATGTGTAGGGCAATTACGTATCATTAATTTCATCCTCTCCCAAGCTTGTGCAACATGTTCATGATCAAGTTGCTTAAAATTCATAATATCATTTCTAAGAGAGATGATCTTAGCGGGAGGAAAATACTTAGAGATAAAAGCATCTTTGCACTTATTCCATGAATCAATCATATTTTTAGGCAAAGAAGAGAACCAAGTTTTAGCATGATCTTTAAGCGAAAACGGAAATAGCTTCAATTTAACAATATTAGTATCCACATCTTTCTTCTTTTGCATATCACATAAATCAACAAAGCTGTTTAGATGGGTAGCTGCATCTTCACTAGGAAGGCCAGCAAATTGATCTTTCATGACAAGATTCAGCAAAGCAGTATTAATTTCACAAGATTCAGCATCGGTAAGAGGAGCAATCGGGGTGCTAATAACATCATTGTTGTTGGTATTAGAGAAGTCACATAATTTAGTATTAACTTGAGCCATCGTGACAAACAATCAATCCAACACACAATCACACAAGAGGCAAGCAAAAGAAGGCGAACAGAAAAAGGGCGAATGGAAAAGAGGTGAATAAAACGGCAAGGGTGAAGTGGGGGAGAGGAAAAAGAGAGGCAAATGGCAAATAATGTAATGCGAGGGATAAGAGTTTGTGATGGGTACTTGGTATGTCTTGGCTTGAGTGTAGATATCCCCGGCAACGGCGCCAGAAATCCTTCTTGCTACCTCTTGAGCATGCATTGGTTTTCCCTTGAAGAGGAAAGGGTGATGCAACAAAGTAGCGTAAGTATTTCCCTCAGTTTTTGAGAAGCAAGGTATCAATCCAGTAGGAGACTACACGCAAGTCGCCTAGTACCTGCACAAACAAATAAGAACCTTGCAACCAACTCGATAAAGGGGTTGTCAATCCCTTCACGGCCACTTGCAAAAGTGAGATCTGATAAAGATAATAAGATAAATATTTTTGGTATTTTTGTTGTATAGATTGGAAAATAAAGATTGCAAAATAAACAGTAAGCTAAAATTATAGATCGGAAACTTATATAATGCAAAGTAGACCCGGGGGCATAGGTTTCAGTAGTGGCTTCTCTCAAGATAGCATATATTACGACGAGTGAACAAATTACTGCCGAGCAATTGATAGAAAAGCACATAGTTATGATGATATCTAGGCATGATCATGAACATAGGCATTGATGTCTACTACACAACTTTCTTCTTGTAGACGTTGTTGGGCCTGCAAGTGCACAGGTTTGTAGGACAGTAGCAAATTTCCCTCAAGTGGATGACCTAAGGTTTATCAATCGGTAGGAGGCGTAGGATGAAGATGGTCTCTCTCAAGCAACCCTGCAACCAAATAACAAAGAGTCTCTTGTGTCCTCAACACACCCAATACAATGGTAAATTGTATAGGTGCACTAGTTCGGCGAAGAGATGGTGATACAAGTGCAATATGGATAGTAGATAATAGTTGTTGTAATCTGAAAATATAAAAACAGAAAGGTAACTAATGATAAAAGTGAGCGTAAACGGTATTGCAATGTGTTGAAACAAGGCCTAGGGTTCATACTTTCACTAGTGTAAGTTCCCTCAACAATACTAACATAATTGGATCACATAACTTTCCCTCAACATGCAACAAAGAGTCATTCCCAAGTCACTAATAGCGGAGAACGAACGAAGAGATTATGGTAGGGTACGAAACCACCTCAAAGTTATTCTTTCCAATCAATCCGTTGGGCTATTCCTATAAGTGTCACAAACAGCCCTAGAGTTTGTACTAGAATAACACCTTAAGACACAAATCAACCAAAACCCTAATGTCACCTAGATACTCCAATGTCACCTCAAGTATCCGTGGGTATGATTATACGATATGCATCACACAATCTCAGATTCATCTATTCAACCAACACATAGAACCTCATAGAGTGACCCAAAGTTTCTACCGGAGAATCACGACGAAAACGTGTGCCAACCCCTATGCATAGGTTCCTAATGTCACGAAACCCGCAAGTTGATCACCTCAACATACATCAAGTGGAACGTGGTATCCCATTGTCACCACAGATATCCACGACAAGACATACATCAAGTGTTCTCAAGTCTTTAAAGACTCAATCCGATAAGATTACTTCAAAGGGGAAACTCAATTCATTACAACAGAGAAGAGGGGGGAGGAGGAACATAAGATCCAACTATAATAGCAAAGCTCGCGATACATCAAGATTGTAACATCTCAAGAACATGAGAGAGAGAGAGAGATCAAACACATAGCTACCGGTACATACCCTCAGCCCCGAGGGAGAACTACTCCCTCCTCATCATGGGGAGCGCCGGGATGATGAAGATAGCCACCGGTGAGGGTTCCCCCCTCCGGCAGGGTGCCGGAACAGGGTCCCGATTGACTTTTGGTGGCTACGGAGGCTTCTGGCGGCGGAACTCCCGATCTATTTTTTGCGTTCTGGAAGTTTTAGGGTACGTGGATATATATGGGTGCAGGGAGGACGTCGGAGGAGCCACGGGGGCCCCACGAGACAGGGGGGCGCACCCTAGGGGGGGGCGCCCCCACCCTCATGAGCACCTCGTGTCTCGCCTGACGTGGGGTCCAAGTCCATCAGGTGTGTTTCCTTCCAAAAATAACTTCTCCAGTTGATTTCGTTCCATTTCGACTCCGTCTGATATTCCTTTTCTTTGAAACACTGAAATAGGCATAAAACAGCAAATCTGGGCTGGGCCTCCGGTTAATAGGTTAGTCCCAAAAGTAATATAAAAGTGGATAATAAAGCCCAATATTGCCCAAAACAGTAGATAATATAGCATGGAGCAATCAAAAATTATAGATACGTTGGAGACGTATCAAGCATCCCCAAGCTTAATTCCTGCTCGTCCTCGAGTAGGTAAATGATAAAAACAGAATTTCTGATGCGGAGTGCTACTTGGCATAATTTTAATGTAATTCTTCTTAATTGTGGCATGAATATTCAGATCCATAAGATTCAAGACAAAAGTTTAATATTGACATAAAAAATAATAATACTTCAAGCATACTAACTAAGCAATCATGTCTTCTCAAAATAACATGGCCAAATAAAGTTATCCCTACAAAATCATATAGTATGGCTATGCTCCATCTTCACCACACAAAGTACTTAAATCATGCACAACCCCGATGACAAGCCAAGCAATTGTTTCATACTTTTGATGTTCTCAAACTTTTTCAATCTTCATGCAATACATGAGCGTGAGCCATGGACATAGCACTATAGGTGGAATAGAATGGTGGTTGTGGAGAAGACAAAAAGGGAGAAGATAGTCTCACATTGACTAGGCGTATCAATGGGCTATGGAGATGCCCATCAATAGATATCAATGTGAGTGAGTAGGGATTGCCATGCAATGGATGCACTAGAGCTATAAATGTATGAAAGCTCAACAAAAGAAACTAGTGGGTGTGCATCCAACTCGCTTGCTCACGAAGACCTAGGGCATTTTGAGGAAGCCCATCATTGGAATATACAAGCCAAGTTCTATAATGAAAGATTCCCACTAGTATATGAAAGTGACAACATATGAGACTCTCTATATGAAGAACATGGTGCTACTTTGAAGCACAAGTGTGGTAAAAGGATAGTAGCATTGCCCCTTTTTATTTATTTTCTTGTTTTTTTATTTGGACTTCCTTTTTTTATTTGGCCTTTCTCTTTTCTTTTCTTTTTTTTATTTTTTATTGGGACAATGCTCTATTGAATGATGATCATCACACTTCTATTTATTTACAACTCAATGATACAACTCGATACTAGAACAAAGTATGACTCTATATGAATGCCTCCGGCGGTGTACCGGGATATGCAATGAATAAAGAGTGACAAGTATGAAGAAATTATGAACGGTGGCTTTGCCACAAATACTATGTCAACTACATGATCATGCTAAGCAATATGACAATGATGAATGTGTCATGATGAATGGAATGGTGGAAAGTTGCATGGCAATATATCTTGGAATGGCTGTGGAAATGCCATAATAGGTAGGTATGGTGGCTGTTTTGAGGAAGGTATATGGTGGGTTTATGGTACCGGCGAAAGTTGCGCGGTACTAGAGAGGCTAGCAAAGGTGGAAGGATGAGAGTGCGTATAATCCATGGACTCAACGTTAGTCATAAAGGACTCACATACTTATTGCAAAAATCTACAAGTTATCAAAGCAAAGTATTACGCGCATGCTCCTAGGGGGATAGATTGGTAGGAAAAGACCATCGCTCGTCCCCGACCGCCACTCATAAGCAAGACAATCAATAAATAAAGCATGCTCCGACTTCATCACATAATGGTTCACCATACGTGCATGCTACGGGAATAACAAACTTCAACACACGTATTTCTCAAATTCACAACTACTCAACTAGCATGACTCTAATATCACCATCTCCATATCTCAAAATGATTATCAAGTATCAAACTTCTCATAGTATTCAACACACTCATAAGAGAATTTTATTATTCTTGAATACCTAGCATATTAGGATTTTAAGCAAATTACCATGCTATTTAAGACTCTCAAAATAATCTAAGTGAAGCATGAGAGTTCATCTATTTCTTCAAAATAAAACTACCACCATGCTCTAAAAGATATAAGTGAAGCACTAGAGCAAATGACAAACTACTCCGAAAGATATAAGTGAAGATCAATGAGTAGTTGAATAATTATTCAACTATGTGGAGACTCTCTAACATTTAATAATTTCATACCTTGATACTCTATTCAAACAGCAAGCAAAACTAAATAAAATGACATTCTAAGAATGGCAAACATCATGTGAAGAAGAAAAAACTTAGGATCAACCGAAACTAACCGATAATTGTTGAAGAAGAAAGGTGGGATGCCAACCGGGGCATCCCCAAGCTTAGACGCTTGAGAATTCTTGAAATATTATCTTGGGGTGCCTTGGGAATCCCCAATCTTGAGCTTTTGTGTCTCCTTAATTCCTCTCATATCACGGTCTCCCTAAATGTCAAAAGCTTCATCCACACAAAACTCAACAAGGACTCATGAGATAAGTTAGTATAAACCATTGCAAAAAAACCTTATCATACTCTACTGTAGCAAATCACCAAAATTATTATTAAACATTGCATACTAAATGCCTCTACATATTTAATAGTCCTATACTCAAATATAATCATTAAAGAAGCAAACATATGCAAACAATGCAAACATAACAGCAATCTGCCTAAACAGGATAGTCTGTAAAGAATTCTGCAACATCCATACTTCCCTAGCTCCAACAATTATTAAATAAAATTCCCACTGTAGTAAATTTATCAGAGCTTAATATGCAAAAGGTTTCAACATTTTATCACACTCTGACTTTTCTAGGGAATTATTGCAACAGCGGTAAACTTTCTGTTTTCAAACAGCAACATGTATACTTGTAACATAGGCATAGTAAAGGCTATCACTGCCACTTTTATTGAAATAAAAGATGCAAAACATTGTTCAAAATAACAGCAAGCATATCCTAACAAAATAAATTGACGCTCCAAGCAAAACACATATCATGTGGCGAATAAAAATATAGCTCCAAGTAAAGTTACCGATGAACGAAGACGAAGGAGGGGATGCCTTCCGGGGCATCCCCAAGCTTAGGCTCTTGGCTATCCTTGAATATTACCTTGGGGTGCCTTGGGCATCCCCAAGCTTAGGCTCTTGCCACTCCTTATTCCATAGTCCATCGAATCCTTACCCAAAACTTGAAAACTTCACAACACAAAACTTAAAGTAGAAAACTCGTAAGCTCCGTTAGTATAAGAA
Organism: Triticum dicoccoides; assembly: GCF_002162155.2. Classification (NCBI taxonomy): domain Eukaryota; kingdom Viridiplantae; phylum Streptophyta; class Magnoliopsida; order Poales; family Poaceae; genus Triticum; species Triticum dicoccoides. The sequence goes on along the minus strand of NC_041380.1, from coordinate 523,039,072 downwards.
AATAAATCATCACTTCAAGGTACTGTAATGAACTCATTATTTATTTATTTTGGTGTTAAACCTAATGTATTCCAACTTCTCTATGGTTTATAAACTATTTTACTAGCCATAGATTCATCAAAATAAGTAAACAACACATGAAAAACAGAATCTGTCAAAAACAGAACAGTCTGTAGTAATCTGGATCAAACGTATACTTATGGAACTCATAAAATTCTCAAATAAATTGCTGGACCTGAGGAATTTATCTATTAATCATATTCAAAAACAATTAACTAAATATCACTCTCCAAATAAAAATGGCAGCAATTCTCGTGAGCGCTAAAGTTTCTGTTTTTGTCAACATGATCAACAAGACTTTCCCAAAGTCTTCCCAAAGGTACTACTTGGCACAAACATTAATTAAAAGCATAAAACCACATCTAAACAGAGGCTAGATGAATTATTTATTACTAAACATGAACAAAAAGTAAGGAACAAAAATAAAATTGGGTTTCCTCCCAACAAGCGCTATCGTTTAACGCCCCTAGCTAGGCACGATGATTTCAATGATGCTCTCATAAAGGATAGGAATTGAAACATAAAGAGATCATCATGAAGAATATGACAAGCACATTTAAGTCTAACATGCTTCCTATGCATAGGGATTTTGTGATCAAACAACTTGTGGGAACAATAATCAACTAGCATAGGAGGGCAAAACAAGCATAACTTCAGAACTTTAAGCACATAGAGAGGAAACTTGATATTATTGCAATTCCTACAAGCATATGTTCCTCCCTCATAATAATTTTCAGTAGCATCATGAATGAATTCAACAATATAACCAGCATCTAAAGCATTCTTTTCATGATCTACAAGCATAGAAAATTTACTACTCTCCACACAAGCAAATTTCTTCTCATGAATAGTAGTGGGAGCAAGCTCAACAAAATAATTATCATGTGAGGCATAATCCAATTGAAAACTAAAATCATGATGACAAGTTTCATGGATATCATTATTCTTTATAGTATACAAGTCATCACAATAATCATCATAGATAACAACTTTGTTCTCATAATCAATTGGAACCTCTTCCGGAATAGTGGATTCATCACAAAATAAAGTCACGACCTCTCCGAAACCACTTTCATCAATATAATCATCATAAATAGGAGGCATGCTTTCATCACAATAAATTTGTTCATCAAAACTTGGGGGACAAAAAATATCATCTTCATCAAACATAGCTTCCCCAAGCTTGTGGCTTTGCATATCATTAGCATCATGGATATTCAAGGAATTCATACCAACAATATTGCAATCATGCTCATCATTCAAATATTTAGTGCCAAACATTTTATAGATTTCTTCTTCTAGCACTTGAGCACAATTATCCTTTCCATCATACCTACGAAAGATATTAAAAAGATGAAGCGTATGAGACAAACTCAATTCCGTTTTTTATAGTTTTCTTTTATAAAATAAACTAGTGATAAAACAAGAAACTAAAAGACTCGATTGCAAGATCTAAAGATATACCTTCAAGCACTCACCTCCCCGGCAACGGCGCCAGAAAAGAGCTTGATGTCTACTACACAACTTTCTTCTTGCAGACGTTGTTGGGCCTGCAAGTGCACATGTTTGTAGGACAGTAGCAAATTTCCCTCAAGTGGATGACCTAAGGTTTATCAATCCGTAGGAGGCGTAGGATGAAGATGGTCTCTCTCAAGCAACCTTGCAACCAAATAACAAAGAGTCTCTTGTGTCCCCAACACACCCAATACAATGGTAAATTGTATAGGTGTACTAGTTCGGCGAAGAGATGGTGATACAAGTGCAATATGGATAGTAGATAATAGTTTTTGTAATCTGAAAATATAAAAACAGCAAGGTAACTAATGATAAAAGTGAGCGTAAACGGTATTGCAATGTGTTGAAACAAAGCCTACGGTTTATACTTTCACTAGTGTAAGTTCCCTCAACAATACTAACATAATTGGATCACATAACTTTCCCTCAAAATGCAACAAAGAGTCACTCCCAAGTCACTAATAGCGGAAAACGAACGAAGAGATTATGGTAGGGTACGAAACCACCTCAAAGTTATTCTTTCCAATCAATCCGTTGGGCTATTCCTATAAGTGTCACAAACAGCCCTAGAGTTCGTACTAGAATAACACCTTAAGACACAAATCAGCCAAAACCCTAATGTCACCTAGATACTCCAATGTCACCTCAAGTATCCGTGGGTATGATTATACAATATGCATCACACAATCTCAGATTCATCTATTCAATCAACACATAGAATCTCATAGTGTGCCCCAAAGTTTCTACCGGAGAATCACGACGAGAACGTGTGCCAACCCCTATGCATAGGTTCCCAATGTCACGAAACCCGCAAGTTGATCACCTCAACATACATCAAGTGGCACGTGGTATCCCATTGTCACCACAGATATCCACGGCAAGACATACATCAAGTGTTCTCAAGTCTTTAAAGACTCAATCTGATAAGATTACTTCAAAGGGGAAACTCAATTCATTACAAGAGAGAAGAGGGGGAGGAGAAACATAAGATCCAACTATAATAGCAAAGCTTGCGATACATCAAGATCGTAACATCTCAAGAACACGAGAGAGAGAGAGATCAAACACATAGCTACTGGTACATACCCTCAGCCCTGAGGGAGAACTACTCCCTCCTCGTCATGGGGAGCGCCGGGATGATGAAGATGGCCACCGGTGAAGGTTCCCCCCTCCGGCAGGGTGCCGGAACAGGGCCCCGATTGACTTTTGGTGGCTACGGAGGCTTCTGGCGGCGGAACTCCTGATCTATTTTTTGCGTTCTGGAAGTTTTAGGGTACGTGGATATATATGGGTGCAGGGAGGACGTCGGAGGAGCCACGGGGGCCCCACGAGACAGGGGGGCACGCCCTAGGGGGGGCGCCCCCACCCTCGTGAGCACCTCGTGTCTCCCCTGACGTGGGGTCCAAGTCCATCAGGTGTGTTTCCTTCCAAAAATAACTTCTCCAGTTGATTTCGTTCCGTTTCGACTCCGTCTGATATTCCTTTTCTTCGAAACACTGAAATAGGCATAAAACAACAAACCTAGGCTGGGCCTCCGGTTAATAGGTTAGTCCCAAAGTAATATAAAAGTGGATAATAAAGCCCAATATTTCCCAAAACAGTAGATAATATAGCATGGAGCAATCAAAAATTATAGGTACGTTGGAGACATATCAGGCATCACGTCCGTGTCAAGTAGACCGAAATGATTCTACATCTACTACTATTACTCCACACATCGACCGCTATCCAGCATGCATCTAGAGTATTAAGTTCATAAGAACAAAGTAATGCATTAGGCAAGATGACATGATGTAGAGGGATAAACTCAAGCAATATGATATAAACCTCATCTTTTTATCCTCGATGGCAACAATACAATACGTGCCTTGCTGCCCTACTGTCACTGGGAAAGGACACCGCAAGATTGAACCCAAAGCTAAGCACTTCTCCCATTGCTAGAAAGATCAATCTAGTAGGCCAAACCAAACTGATAATTCGAAGAGACTTGCAAAGATATCAAATCATGCATATAAGAATTCAAAGAAGAATCAAATATTGTTCATAGATAATCAAATTCATAAACCCACAATTCATCGGATCTCGGCAAACACACCGCAAAAAGAATTACATCGAATAGATCTTCAAGAACATCGAGGAGAACTTTGTATTGAGAACCAAAGAGAGAGAAGAAGCCATCTAGCTAATAACTATGGACCCGAAGGTCTGTGGTAAACTACTCACACATCATCGGAGAGGCTATAGTGTTGATGTAGAAGCCCTCCGTGATCGAATCCCCCTCCGCAGATCACCGGAAAAGGTCCCCAGATGGGATCTCATGGGTACAGAAGGTTGCGGCGGTGGAAAAGTGGTTTCGTGGCTCCCCTGGATGTTTTCAGGGTATAAGAGTATATATAGGCAAAGGAAGTAGGCCGGTGGAGCTATGAGGGGCCCACGAGGGTGGGTGGCGCGCCGCCCTACCTCATGGTCGCCTCGTTGCTTCCTTGACCTCCACTCCAAGTCTCATGGATTGCGTTTGTTCCAAAAAAGATCCTCGCAAAAGTTTCATTCCATTTGGATTCCGTTTGATATTCCTTTTCTGCGAAACACTGAAATAGGTAAAAACAGCAGCTGGCCGTGGGCCTTCGGTTAATAGGTTAGTCCCAAAATAATATAAAAGTGCATATTAAAGCCCATTAAACATCCAAAACATATAATATAATAGCATGGAACAATCAAAATTATAGATACAGGCACACATCGATGTTGATGATGTATGAACTCCATCTGAATTTCCTGTAATTAAAATACCAACTAGGCCTACGCCTGTGTGCACACCTCGCGGCCGAAATGTTTGAAACTTCTCTCCGCTTCTCAAACAAACGGATGAAAACTCACAAAGCAACACACAAATGATCTATACACCTTCTTTGCTAGGCTGATAGTAATGGGGTATCATAGCTAGCTTCATGCATGCCAACTAGGCAATTTTGATGAGCTGTCATAGAATTAAATGAAGAAAGAGAGGGTTAAGTAGCATATCATGAAACCATATCATAATAAATGATATGCTACTATGTGTCATGCATGACAATAAATAAAGTACTACATGATACTACTCTATGATACTATGCATTAGAGCAAGTACAATAGAGTGACATAAGCAGACTATAAGGAATAGAATAATATATATGTGCTTATTAGTTGGAGGAAAGAGAAGAGGAGAGAGAAGAGAAGCGTGCTCTTGGTTAGTAGAGCCAATTGCAACACGAGACCCAAGACACTTTTTGAGGATGTAAGGTGGGCCAACTATTGATAAACTAGTACGTATTTAAAACTTATTATTGTACATGCCGGCTAAGAGGTTGGTTGGATATGACATGGCAACTTCTTATAGCCGACCGTTGGCTGTATTATTAACCATGCTCTTAGTGAGGTAGCTAGTATAATACTAGCTAGTATCATACTCCATCCTTCCCGTTTTATAGGGCTCAATTCAAAAATCTGACCAACCAAGGTAGATGGTGAGTGGTGGAATACTTTTTGTAGTTTGCAAAAACACCCAATTAATGCTTTTGTTTTCCTCAAAAAATTATGTTTACCAATGTATTAATTGCAATACATGCATGCATAAAGTACATGCATTGGTCAATTTTCTCTTAATACGTGCATGCAATGATTAATGCACCTTGGAATCTAAACATGTGATGTGAAACAACCAAATTGAGTCTTATAAAATGGAAAAACTAAAATTTTAAGATAAGCCTATAAACCGGAAAGGAGGGAGTATATATGCATGATACTAGTATATGATCGGTAATACCTCCGTCATGCGCGCATGCATAGTATCATAAGTTAGTATCTCAGGTTGCCTTATTAATTGCCATGCATGACACAAAGTAGTACATCATTTAATATGAAACGGTATCATGATATGATACCACACCCTCTCTTTCCTCATTTAACTTTGTGCCACATCATCCAAAAAGTCTAGTTGGCATGCGTGATACCGCTTGATACTCCCATATTATGACCAGCCTTAGGGTGGTCATAGTGGGGGTATCATAGCTGGTATCATGCATTCGGGAATAGCAAATATGATGATGTGGCAAAGAAGCAGTAACATAGGTAGATACCGTAACATATATAATAAATGCTATACTACTTTGTGTCATGCATGGCCATAAATACAATAATCTATGATACTATATATGCACTATGAAGGTACGTACGTAGTATCATACACAAGTATCATATGCATGATACTATATATAGTATATGATACTTCCCACTATATAAGGCTGGCCATAGTGGTGGTATCATAGCCGACGATATCATGCACTCGAAAATAGCAAGTATGCTGATGTGGCAAAGAATTATATATATATAGTTAGAGTAACATATATGTAGATACTGTATCATGTTAAATGCGATGCTAATTTATGTCATGCATGGTAATAAATATGATCCATGATACTATATTCTATATATTATACTCTATGCTATAATTAATTAAAGGTTGTATCATACACTAGTATCATATATATATATATATGCATGATACTAGTATATGACACTCTCCACTATGAGTAGCCTAAGTATATATATAGCCTAACTAAAACACCCACATGTAGTTGTAGTATGGTTTTTGACTTTAATTAATTATATGCACTAAAATGCAATGCAAGGTAAATGCAAAGAATGACTTAAACATAGAAGATGACCTGAAATGAGCCGGAACGATGTAGTAACTGACGATTTGTAGTCCGAACTGTCGCATCTCCTTTTGGAAACTATGATTCTTCTTGTGAGATGCTCCGGTACGAAAGGTGCGAGCACCAAAACTTGTGCCAAACTTTACCAAATTTTTTCCATGCGATCGTGAGAGCACGCGGCAGTGACACATTGATTTTTGTTATTTTCCAGACTCTATATGCATTTCCTGAAATTAAAATACCAACAAGGCCTACGCCTCTGGCCGCACCCTACGGTCGAACTATTTGAAGTTTTTCCCCGTTTCTCGCACAATGAATGAAAACTCGCAAAGTGACACACAAATGATCTTGCTAACATGCACGTGTAGTTGCGACTATATATATACACATACAAATGAGATCTCTTTTTTGCATATTCAAAGTTTTAGATTGCTAGCGAGGCCTGCCGCCTGGTAAAATATACCAGAAAATCGAACCATAGGGTACAATCGTGATTTCGTACCGTGGAAAAAAATTGGAGGCGAAATGATGAACTCATGTTTTCATTCAAACAAAAATATGATGTTAGATAATGTAAATGTTTTCAAATAGCACACGGTTCACTCACGAAAGCCATATGTCCACTAAACCGTGGCTGATGCCCCCCTCTGCCACACGCGCGATCTGAGTCGTGTGTTCTGATTAGCCAGAACCCAAACCCCACGGATCGTACGTCTGCATCGTTGGATTCTCCTTGATCGAACGGCGATCCTCACCCCTTTCGACAACACATGTAGTTCCGGTTGTGATTTTATTTATATCCATAAATTGCATGTTAAATTCAAAAATGCCTTAAATATAGCAAACAATTCCTGAAATGCATTAGAAAATCAAACCCGTGGTATAATGGTGAATGTGTACCATGGAAATTTTTATGAGGCCAAACGATGAAGTCACCGACCACTGGAGTTTGAATTGACACATCTCCTTTTGAAAACCATGGTCCTTCATATGAGATTCTCCGGTTTGGAAGGAGCGATCATCAAAACCTGTGCCAAACTTTACCAAAAAAATTCCCCGGGGTCGTGAGAGCACACCACGGGCACACACCGATTTTCATGAAGTATGGACTCCATCTGAATTCCCAGTAATTAAAATACCAACTAGGCCTACGCTGGTGGCTGCATCTCGCGGCCGAAATGTTTGAAACTTCTCCCCGTTTCTCAAACAATGGATGAAAACTCGAAAAGCGACACACAAATGATTTGTACACCTTCTTTGCTAACTAACACCCCAGATGTAGTTGTAGAATGGTTTTGAATTTAATTATAATATGCACTAAATGCAAGGTAAGTGCAAAAAATGACTTGAATATAGCAACGGGACCTGAAATGGGCCAGAAAATCAAACCTAGGGTATATACATGATTGTTTACCGTGAAAATAATTCAAAGCGAAAACTGACGATTAGAGTCCGAAGTGCCGCGTCTCCTTTTGGAAACTATGATACTTCTCGTGAGATGCTCCGATTTGGAAGGTGTGAGCATGAAAACTCATGCCATCTTTACCAAAAAATTCCCATGTGATCCTGAGAACACGGCACGGTGACACCCCAATTTTTGTTATTTCCAGACTCTATATGCATTTCATGTAATTAGAATACCAACAAGGCATACGCCTCTGGCTGCACCCTATGGCCGAACTGTTTGATTTTTTTCCTGTTTGTCGAACAATGAATGAAAACTCCCAAAGCGACACACAAATGATCTTGCTAGCTAGCACCCACGTGTAGTTGTGACTATAGCAAACGACTCAAATATAGCAAACGATACCTCAAATGCATGAGAAAATCAAACCATAGGGTACAATAGTGATTTCTTACCGTGGAAAACAATTTGGAGGCGAAACGATGAACTCTTGTTTTCATTCAAACGAAAATGTGCTATTAGTTCATGCAAATGTTTTCAAATAGCCCCTCGCAAAAAATGTTTTTCAAATAGAACACGGTTCACTCACGAAAGCTGTGTGCCTACCAAACTGTGGCCGATGCCCCCCCTTTGCTGCGCGCGCGATCTAAGTCATGCGTTCTGATTTGCCAGAACTGAAACCCCACGGATCGTACGTCTACACCGTTGGATGCTCCTAGATCGAACGACAATTGATGTCTACTACACAACCTTCTTCTTGTAGACGTTATTGGGCCTCCAAGTGCAGAGGTTTGTAGGACAGTAGCAAATTTCCCTCAAGTGGATGACCTAAGGTTATTAATCCGTGGGAGGCGTAGGATGAAGATGGTCTCTCTCAAACAACCCTGCAACCAAATAACAAAGAATCTCTTATGTCCCCAACACACCCAATACAATGGTAAATTGTATAGGTGCACTAGTTCGGTGAAGAGATGGTGATACAAGTGCAATATGGATGGTAGATAAAGGTTTTTGTAATCTGAAAATATAAAAACAGCAAGGTAGCAAGTGGTAAAAGTGAGCGTAAATGGTATTGCAATGCTAGGAAACAAGGCCTAGGGTTCATACTTTCACTAGTGCAAGTTCTCTCAATAATAATAACATAATTGGATCGTATAACTATCCCTCAACATGCAACAAAGAGTCACTCCAAAGTCACTAATAGCGGAGAACAAACGAAGAGATTATTGTAGGGTATGAAACCACCTCAAAGTTATCCTTTCTGATCGATCTATTCAAGAATCCGTAGTAAAATAACACGAAGCAATTCTTTCCGTTCAATCTATCCTAGAGTTCGTACTAGAATAACACCTTAAGACACAAATCAACCAAAACCCTAATGTCACCTAGATACTCCAATGTCACCTCAAGTATCCGTGGGTATGATTATACGATATGCATCACACAATCTCATATTCATCTATTCAACCAACACAAAGAACTTCAAAGAGTGCCCCAAAGTTTCTACCGGAGAGTCAAGACAAAAACGTGTGCCAACCCCTATGCATAAGTTCACGAGGTCATGAAACTCGCAAGTTGATCACCAAAACATACATCAGGTGGATCACGTGAATATCCCATTGTCACCACAGATAAACACATGCAAGACATACATCAAGTGTTCTCAAATCCTTAAAGACTCAATCCGATAAGATAACTTCAAAGGGAAAACTCAATCCATTACAAGAGAGTAGAGGGGGAGAAACATCATAAGATACAACTATAATAGCAAAGCTCACGATACATCTAGATCGTGCCGAATCAAGAACACGAGAGAGAGCGAGAGATCAAACACATATCTACTAGTACATACCCTCAGCCCCGAGGGTGGACTACTCCCTCCTCGTCATGGAGAGCGCCAGGATGATGAAGATGGCCATCGGAGAGGGATTCCCCCCTCCGGCAAGGTGCCAGAACGGGTCTAGATTGGTTTTCGGTGGCTATAGAGGCTTGCAGCGGCGGAACTCCCGATCTAGGTTTCTTTTTGGAAGTTTGGGTATATATAAGAGGTGTTTGAGTCGGGAACAAGTCAGGGGGTCCCCAAGGCGGCCACGAGGTAGGGGGGCGCACCCAGGGGGTTAGGGCGTGCCCCCACCCTCGTGGGTGCCTCGGGACTCTTCTGGCCCATCTCCGATCTTCCGTGGGCTTCTTCTGGTCCAAAAAATGATCTCCGTGAAATTTTAGGTCAATTGGACTCCGTTTGGTTTTCCTTTTCTGCGATACTCAAAAACAAGGAAAAAACAGAAACTGGCACTGGGCTCTAAGTTCATAGGTTAGTCCCAAAAATCATATAAAATAGCATATAAATGCATATAAAACATCCAAGATTGATAATATAATAGCATGGAACAATCAAAAAAATTATAGATACATTGGAGACGTATCAGCAATCCTCATCCCTTTCGACAGGAAATGCAGTCCGGCTAGGAATTGATTTATATGCCAAAATGCACGGTAAATGCCAACAAATGTCTTACATATAGTACACGAGACCTGAAATGCACCAACAAATCAAACCCGTGGTATAATTGTGATTGCTTTACGTGGGAAAAATTTAGAGGCGAGACGATGAACTCACGTCTTCGTTTCAAAATTAGTATGTCTTCATTTCAAACGAAATTATTCTCTTTGTGCACATGAGCGCTTAGAGGCAACCGTTTGCATAGGCCTTTCCGCACGGCGACCGGGGATATTTTTCACCCTTTTCACCTAGGCCGCCAACATCCCCCACCGCCCGCCCGCGTTTCACTCAACCAGCTCCCCCCTCCCCCAGATCCACAACAAAACCCTCTCGGTGCCGCCATGCTCACCCCGGCCGTGTGCCCACTCTTCGGCATCAAGCCTACCTCCACTGCCGTTCCCAACACGCAGCGGCCTGCGCCTCGCCATCTTCGTTTGCTCGCCAGCCACCCTTGAGCATATCGATGCTGTAACCCTTGCCTCTCCTGTGGTCCGACCGGGTTTGCATTAAGAAGCCTGCTAGTTACTGCTCTCCATCACGGTGAGGCATATTTCCTCGCAATCCCTCTTCCTATTTTGTTCCGTATGTTCCCAAATTGGCTATAAAATAACGGAGACCGTATATATGTTCACTATCTACTGCTACCTCTTGAGCTTGCGTTGGTTTTTCCCTTGAAGAGGAAAGGGTGATGCAACAAAGTAGTATAAGTATTTCCCTTAGTCTTGAGAACCAAGGTATCAATCCAGTAGGAGACTACGCAACAAGCCACCGAATACATGCACAAACAAACACCAATGACAAAGAGGTTGTCAATCCCTTCACGGTTATTCGCAAAGTGAGATCTGATAGAGATATATAAATGGTAAAGTAATATTTTTGGTATTTTCAGTGTATGGAACGGAAAGTAAAGATTGCAAAAGAAAGTAAACCGGAAACTAGAATTGTAGCTCGAAATCTTATATGATGGAAACTAGACCCGGGGGCCATAGGTTTCACTAGTGGCTTCTCTCAAGATAGAAATTATTACGGTGGGTGAACAAATTACTGCAGAGCAATTGATAGGAAAGCGCAAAGTTATGACAATATCTAAGGCAATGATCATGAATATAGGCATCACGTCCGTGTCAAGTAGATCGAAGTGATTCTGCATCTACTACTACTACTACTACTACTCCACACATAAACCGACTCCTGCCTGCATCTAGATTATTAAGTTCATAAGAACAGAGTAACGCATTAAGCAAGATGACATGATGTAGAGGGATTAACATAAGCAATATGATGAAAAACCCATCTTGTTATCCTCGATGCAACAATACAATACGTGCCTTGCTGCCCCTACTGTCACTGGGAAAGGACACCGCAAGATTGAACCGAAAGCTAAGCACTTCTCCCATTGCAAGAAAAACCAATCAAGTTGGCCAAACCAAATCGATAGTTCGAAGAGACTTGCAAAGATATCAAATCATGCATATAAGAATTCAGAGGAGATTCAAATAATATTCATAGATAAGCTGATCAAAAATCCACAATTCATTGGATCTCGGAAAACATACCGCAAAAGAATATTACATCGAATAGATCTCCAAGAACATCGAGGAGAACTTTGTATTGAGAATCAAAGAGGGAGAAGAAGCCATCTAGCTACTAGCTATGGACCCATAGGTCTGAGGTAAACTACTCACGCTTCATCGAGAGGCAATGGTGTTGATGTAGAAGCCCTCCGTGATCGATTCCCCCTCCGACAGGATGCCGAAAAAGGCCCCAAGATGGGATATCATGGGTACAGAAGGTTGCTGCGATGGAAAAGTGGTTTCGTGGCTCCCCTGGATGTTTTGGGGGTATAAAAGTATAAATAGGTGAAAGAATTAGGTCAAGGGAGCTACGAGGGGCCCACAAGGTCGGGGGGTGCCCCCACCCCCGGGCACGCCCTCCACCCTTGTGGCCGCCTCGAGGCTCCTATGATTTGTACTCCAAGTCTCCTAGGTGTCTTCTGGTCCAAGAAAAATCATGGTGAAAGTTTTATTCCGTTTGGTATTCCTTTTCTGCGAAGCTCTAAAACAAGGAAAAAACAGAAACGGGCACTGGGCTCTAGGTTAATAGGTCAGTCCCAAAAATCATATAAAATAACATATTAATGCATATAAAACATCCAAAACAGATAATACAATAACATGGAACAATAAAAAATTATAGATACATTGGAGACGTATCATCTACCTTCCTTACTACATATAAGCTGTATTTGTTCCAATAAGTTACTGTCTATTTACAGATCGCGGGCGCCCGAGTCACACAAACTTAACAAATTAGCCGTACATTTTCTAAATTATTGCATGACATGTTTAGAAAGCTTGATACCAAGTTGTTAGTTTTATGATTATCCTCCTTTCTTGAGTTTCACATGTGTTCTCTGTAGATGACGAGTAGCAGCGACATCACTCATGCTTCAGGCGATGTATCTTCATCTGATTCCGACAACCCTAGGTCTTCAGCAGATTGTGAGGGATCAAGTAATCTTGAATGGGATAGAGCTGCAGCAATTACCCTTTCGGTCAGGACACGGAGGAATGCTCCAAGGAAGCCCACACACCAGCCTAAAGGTGTATATGAAGTAACCGAGATTGATTTAAGGTCTTGGGCTCCAACTAAACCAGATAAAGCACGCACAAGGTTCAGGAGTGTGTGTGATGTAGGGTGGAACCCTAGATGGCCGATCTTTCACGAAAGGAGCGAATCCCGCGAAGAACACGAAGAACACGAGGGGAAACACGAGAGAATCACTAAAACCTACAAGAAATAGTCACACATATGCTAGATCCGAGTACACATAGAGATCACATGGTCCGCGGCCGACTAAGGACGATACAAGTAGCACAATCTTCTCCGTGAGGAGGTCTTGAGGTTCTTCTCCGTGAGGAGGTCTTGAATCCGCTTGGGGGATCTTCTTCGAGGAGGCGCGATCTCCGAGGAGAAGGTATCCAAGTGGATGAGCAAAGCTCTCACACAAATATGAGCTAATCCTTTGCTGACCTTAATTCGGAGCTAGGGGACGAGTACTTATAGTCCAAGAGGTAAGTTGGGGGTTACACAGGTCATTGCCCCTTTCACTGTGCACAGGCAGGCCGGTAGTACCGGTCATGGGGGCGGTTGTTCCGCTGGGAGCTCAGGTACCGGTTCCTGGAGGTGTTTTCGAAGGAGCTCATCGGTTGTAGCGGTGCTTGGGGCGGTAGTACCGGTCTTTTGGCTGTTACCGGTATAAACCGGGGTTGTACCGGTGTTGCACCGCTTGATTACATAAGGTTGACCGGTAGTTGGCCGGTAGTGGGGCGGTTGTACCAGTCGACAGGTAGTTGGCTGGTTGTACCGGTATTTCTGCGCTGGGAAGATGTTCTTCATGCTCTTGATGTCCATCTTGCATCGTAACTTCTCCTTGGTTGCTTACATGGTACCTAAGCACACAAAGCATCTCCGTTTGAGGTAGTAGCCATGTCTCAAGTGGGTCAAAGGGAAGTTCAACAAGGAGAGAGTTAACCTCATTCTCAATGGCTCTCGCACGGGCTCTTGTCATTGGTCCAAGTGGTGTCGTGGGAGATGTAGGTAGATCCATGGGGATGGCCTTGGGATGCTCCACATCATCTCCCCTCCCTTGGGAAAGATCCGACCTCGGATCGAAATCCTCATCACCATGGTACGGGGAGAGATCTTTGACGTTGAAGATGTCGCTCACGAAGTACTTGTCACGTGGGATGTCGATCTTGTAGGCGTTATTTTTGTAGCGTGCAAGCACCTTGAAGGGTCCATCGGCTCGTGGTAGAAGTTTGGACTTGCGTTCGTTGGGGAAGAGTTCCTTGTGAAGGTGTAGCCACACAAGATCTCCAATGTTGAATATCATGGGTTGCTTGTTGACATTGAGCTTGGTCGCGAGTCGTTGTACTTGGCGCTCGATGGTGTGCCTTGTTTCTTCATGCACCTTATTGAGATGATTCACATGTGCACTTGCGTCCATATTGATGCGCTCTTGTTGTGGTAGAGGGAGAATGTCCAATGGGTACAATTGATTGAATCCGTAGACGACCTCAAAGGGGGACTTGCCGGTAGTTGAGTGTCTTGCGCGGTTGTAGGCGAACTTGGCAATAGGTAGATACTCCTCCCACTCCTTGATGTTCTTATTGATTAGCACGCGAAGTAGAGCGAAGAGTGCGCGGTTGGTCACCTCCGTTTGGCTGTCAGTTTGTGGATGGTAAGCCATGGAGAAGAGTAGCTTGATTCCGAGCTTAGCGCATAGGGTCTTCCAAAAGTAACTCAAGAACTTGACATCACGGTCCGAGACAATCGTCTTTGGCACTCCATGTAGGCGAATTATTTCCCTACAAAAGAGATTGGCAACATGTGAAGCATCGTTTATCTTGTTGCAAGGAATGAAATGTGCCATCTTAGATAATCGATCCACAACAACAAATACCGAATCCTTTCCATTTCTAGTTCTAGGAAATCTAAGTACAAGATCCATGCTAATATCTTCCCATGGTTGATGTAGAATTGGGAGAGGCATATAAAGGCCATGGGATTGAGCTTTAGACTTAGCTTTGCGACATGTAGAGCATCGGTTGTGAAGCGGTTAACATCGCGAAACATCTTGGGCCAATAATAGTTCTTAGAGAGCGTAGAAGAAGTCTTGTCGCATCCAAAATGTCCCATTAGTCCTCCTCCATGAGATTCCTGCAAAAGCAACAAACGAAGAGAAGACTCAGGGATGAAAAGTTTGTTAGCTCTCATAAGATATCCATCTTTGATGTAATAACGATCCCAAGAGGTATGAGTCGAACATTTGGCATAAGGAATAGCAAAAGTAGGATCATGCGCATACAAGTCTTTTATGTGCTCAAAGCCAATGACATCCAATTCAAGTTGAGTAACAAGCATGCATATGCGGGAAAGAGCGTCCGCCACAACATTTTCCTTACCTTTGATGTACTTGATGACATAAGGAAAAGACTCAATGAATTCACTCCACTTAGCATGACGCTTGTTCGACTTAGTTTGAGCCTTAAGGTATTTAAGCGTTTCATGGTCGGTATGAATGATAAATTCATGAGGGCGAAGGTAATGTTCCCATTCATGCAAAACTCGCACTAAAGCATATAACTCTTTGTCATAGATGGGGTAATTGAGTTGCTCTCCAGAAAGTTTCTCACTAAAGTAAGCTATAGGGCGCTTCTCTTGCGTTAACACACCTCCTATGCCATTACCACTAGCATCACAATGAATCTCAAAGGATTTGTCAAAGTTGGGTAATGCAAGCATGGGAGCATGAGTAAGCATATTCTTAAGCTCATTGAAAGCGGCATCTTGGGATGGTCCCCAAACAAAAGGTGCATTTTTCTTGCTCAAAGCATGCAAAGGTGAAGCAATGGTGCTAAAGTACTTCACAAATCTACGGTGGAAACCGGCTAAACCAAGGAAGCTACGCACTTGATGTAAGTTGGTTGGTTGTGGCCAAGTTTTAATAGCATTGATCTTAGAGTCATCAACATGAACACCCTTAGAGGAAACAACAAAACCCAAGAAAACGAGCTTATCAATGCCAAAAAGGCATTTTTCCATATTAGCATAGAGATGCTCTTTTCGAAGAGTTTGCAAAACGGTTCTAACATGGGTGACATGATCTTTAAGAGATTTGCTATAAACAAGGATATCATCGAAGTAGACCACAACAAACTCACCAATGTAAGGGCGAAACACATAGTTCATAAGATGCATGAAAGTACCCGGTGCTTTCGATAAACCCATAGGCATGACTAACCACTCATACAAGCCAAACTTTGTTTTGAAAGCGGTTTTTCATTCATCACCCTCTTGTATGCAGATTTGTTAGTAACCACTTTTAAGATCAATTTTGGAAAATATAGTGGCACCACTAAGTTCATCAAGCATATCATCAAGGCGTGGAATGGGATACCTATAGCGAATGGTGATAGCATTGATGGGTCTACAATCGGAACACATGCGAAAGCTACCATCTCTTTTTGGCACAAGAATGACCGAAACGACACAAGGACTCAAACTTTCATGCACATGTCCATGGTCTATGAGATGCTTTACTTGCCTTTGTATTTCTTTGGTTTCTTCTGGGTTGACGCGGTAGGGAGCTTTGTTCCGAAGAGGTGCTCCGGGGATGAGGTTGATGCGGTGCTCGATGCCTCGTAGTGGAGGTAGTCCCGGAGGTAGTTCATCGGGGAAAACATCTTGGAACTCCTGCAAAAGAGAAGACAACACTAAAGGTAGAGTGTGAGAGGTGTTAGTTTTTGGTGCGTCGTCCTTGCACAAAAGGACATAGTGCATGGCACTAGATGGGTTCTCACACACTTCTCTTATCTCACTTTTGGTGGCAAATAGAACTGAGTTCTTCTTTTCGCTCATCATGGAGGCACTCCATTTGGGCTTGTGGTTCTCACTCTCTTTCGGGTGGTTCGCTCTCTCACTATTCTCTCCACGATGGGTGGCTTTCTTGTCGGTGATCACTTGGCTTGGAGACATAGGGCGAAGTACGTACTCCTTTCCTTTCATCTCGAAGATGTAGTGGTTCATTCGGCCGTTGTGCAAACAGTCATTGGAACGACATCACACTCCAAAGTGTCTTCGTCAGCGCCAATTTTGAAGGAGACTTGTACTCGATGCTCTACTTGAATAGTGCCAGAGTCGCTAAGCCATTGAACTTTGTAGGGATGTGAGTGCTTCGTCTTGGGAAATTGGAGCTTGGTTCTTCACTTGCGAGGTTATGACAACTCCCTCCATCGATGATGACCTTGACGGACCTTCCCTTGATTCCGGCCTTGGTATGAAATATGTGGCATCTTTGGTCTTCTTCTTGGTGATGTTGAAGAGTCAAGACCTTGGAGACAACTAGAGCGGGACTTGAATCTTCATCGTTCACTTGCCGGTGCATGGCGAGTTGCTCAAGTGCTTCCGTTTCTCCTTCGCTCATGGAGTCGTATGTACCATCATCGTTGAGGATCATGGTTCGCTTGTTGGTACACTCAAAGGACTTGTGGCCTCGGCCTCCGCATGTGAAGCATTTGAAGGAACTTGTCTTGACGGTCTCATCGGTTGGGGTAGATGAAGATGAAGCTCTTGGCTTGAAGTTGCTCGTTGTAGGAGGATGACTTGGGGCTGACGAAGCTTTCTTGTGACTCGACTTGTCAATGTTGCTTGTAGAAGGCTTTGTTGATGTAGAAGGTGTTGGATTCGTTGAAGCTTGGGTGTTTGAGAAGCCGTATGACCTGGATGAGAACTTGGCATAGTTGAAGTCTTATTGCACTTGACGTTCCACTTTGGTAGCTTGATGCACTAGCTCGATGAGGTTCGAGTATGGTTGGAAGTCGGTGATCTTCTTGATGGGATGATTGAGTCCATTCAAGAAACGTGCCATAGTTTGCTCATTATCTTCCATGACATTGGCTCGTATCATTGCAATCTCCATCTCTTTGTAGTACTCTTTAACGCTCTTGGTTCCTTGCTTGAGTAGTTGGAGTTTCTTGAAGAGGTCACGGTTGTAGTAGGTAGGCACGAAACGTGCTCTCATGACATCCTTCATTTGCGCCCAAGTAGTGATGGGTGGTTCACCTTTTGCTTCTCGTCGCTCAGTGACTTGTTCCCACCAAATGAGGACATAGTCTTCGAACTCAAGGGATGCCATCGCGATCTTCTTCTCTTCTTCATAGTTGTGCAAACGGAAGATTTTGTCGACCTTCAATGCCCATGAAAGATACTCTTCGGGATCATTGCTTCCATTGAACTTGGGCATGGTGAACTTTAGCTTGCCCTAGCGTTGCTCTTCATTGTGTTCGGGACGGGGATGATGACGTCCTTGACGAAGAGGATCGTCTCTCAAAATTTGCTCTTGCCATGGAGGATTTCCATTGTCTTCTTGTTCTTGTTGAACTTGATGTTCTTGGCGAGATTGTGGAGGAACTTGTTGAGCTTGACGTTGCATGCGAGCTTGATATCTTCGTTCGTGAACTTCTTCGCGAAGTGCTTCGTCATGTTCACGAGCTTGTCGGCCTCGGTTGGCTACGGCTCGACTTGAATCTCAGAGGGCTTGTTGCACCTCAAGTGCTTGAGCATCTCGCAGTTGTTGCTCTTGACATTGTGCCTCGTCATCTTGTGCTTCTTGGTGAAGATGCGCTCGCTCTTCCTCTTCATGTTGGCGTTGTCGTTGCCGTTCTCGTGCTTGCGCAAAGGTAGCTTGGTTTTGACGGTGTCGGTGCTCTTGAGAGTCGGTGTCGCATGGAGGATTGAGGCTTGCTTGACGATTGTTGCGCACGTCACGGCGAAGAGTGTTCGATGTCAGTGTACTTGAGCCGGAGAGAGTGAAGTAAGAGTGTCGACTTGAACGGCTCCTTCTTGAAGAGGACGAAGTGGAAGAAGAGCGGTTGAGTAACAAAGCACGAATCTCGTCCATTCTTGCGTCGTTCTCTTGCTTGTGATCATCGAGCTTGTGGTCGAAGTAGTCTCGTGTACGTTACTCGGATAGTCGCAAGTCGGTGGCGAGATGGTCGATGCATTCACTCATTGCTTGTTGCTCTTGATGCAAAGCACGTTGTGCACCAAAGAGGTGGCTCTTTGTGACGTAGGAGTTCATATCGTCGTCTTGCCTGATGAAGAGTGGGTTGGTAGAAGTACTTTGCCTATCCATCATTCCAAAAGAAATGTGTGAGTGGGAGAAAGAGAAGAACGTATACCAAATGTACCTTGACCAAAGTTTAAGGTGGATCAATGATCACTCCAATGTGAACAAGGAAATAACACAATTGGTACCAATTCTTGTCGGTTCTCACACCTACACAAATAAGAGCTTATGGTGGAGCTTGGATAGGATGGTGGCACAAAATTTGATGTGAAAGTAAGCAAGACTCAATAATGTTGGAAATGATTCACAAATTCGTAAATGCAACAAGTAGACCAAGCAATATAAGGTACACGGAAACACACATGCAAAGAGACAAGTGGGGTTGTGCAACCAAGGATGAGCCAAAATGTGGAATCCACGAAAATGCTCTTGTTGCACAACACTAGAGAGACGCTAGCACGATTGCACAATAGGCGGGTACGAATACTTGTGCACAACCTACTAAGAAAAAAATGCAATGACTACTATCCCAAGTATGCTCTATGTATGGTGTTTTGATGATATGATCCAAGATGATCTAGTATGACAATCTTAATGTTGTATGATGCTATGGTTCTTGCTTAAAGGCTCTTTGCTTATCTTTCCCTTTTTGCTTAAAAGCTTGTTTGGCTCTTTGTTGTTTTAGCTCTTTTCTCATGCAATGCTTCACGAACCAAGATAGCAATTGTGTATGCAATGACAACCTTGTGATACAAAAGATGATACCAAGATATGCACCAATGGTATGTATTTATGTATGCTATGAGAAGTATGATCACTAATGTGCACAAGTCACATTGCTGGCAATACTCAAAGGCTAGTCTCGATGGGTAAGCGACGCAAAAAGTAAGGCTATGGGGTTATCAATGCAATTGCAAGAATGTATGATGATATCACGATACCACGATGAGGTTACCATTGATGACGAGTCCTTTGCGAAGATGAGCGTCGGTGATGTCGATGTCGAACCGTTCCTAGTTAGCCGAAACACCCTAGGAAACTATGAACCACAACTCAAAGTGTCAAAACCAAAGTCAAAATTGTGGTATCGAAGTTGGCAATGCGGAAGTGGGATTGTTTGCGGAAAGCGGTGGTGGTATGTGGATGATATGGTGGAGGGCCTAGGCAAAGATGCCAAAATGACAAAAGTTTGAAGGTTTCAAATTGTGTTTGAACCTATCTATGTGGACGGGGAATGTCAATAGCTACTCAACGAGCTAAAGAACGCGAAAATCAGACTCCGGATGTCGAAGTTATGGTCGAAACTGTCAATCAACCATGGCTGAAACTGGGAGGGGCGGATGTACCGCTCCTAGAGCTCAGTGGTAGTACCGCTTGGAGTGGGCGGAAGTACGGCTGGTGTCGGGACGAACTTGTGGCGGAAATGTATGATTTTGGGGCTAAAAGTGGATGGGTTTCGTGGATGGGAAGTGGTGAAACTTGGGGAGATGCTAGATCCACTCGAAACCAAGCAAATCCGCAGAGGAAATCCAACAAAACTTCATCACACCAACAAATCCCAAAAAAATTTGGGGCTATTTTTGGTGGGGATTTTTGAATTTAGGACAAAAACAACAAAATCAAGCTAGAAATCAAAGAGGGGAGGCGCCGAAATCGTGATCAACGTGAATACCAAGATGATGTAGGGTGGAACCCTAGATGGTCGATCCTTCACGAAAGGAGCGGATCCCAAGAAGAACATGAAGAGCACAAGGCGAAACACGAGGGGAAACACGAGAGAATCACTAAAACCAACAAGAAATAGTCACACATATGCTAGATCCGAGTACACATAGAGATCACACGGTCCGCGGTCAACTAAGGACGATACAAGTAGCAAGATCTTCTCCGTAAGGAGGTCTTGAGGTTCTTCTCTCTGAGGAGGTCTTGAGGTTCTTCTCCGAGGAGGTCTTGAGGTTCTTCTCCGAGGAGGTGCGGTCTTCGAGGAGAAGGTATCCAAGTGGATGAGCAAAGCTCTCACACAAATATGAGCTAATCTTTTGCTGACCTTAATTCGGAGCTAGGGGACGAGTACTTATAGTCCAAGGGGTAAGTTGGGGGTTGCACGGTTTGTTGCCCCTTTCACTGCGCACAGGCAGGCCGGTAGTACCGGTCATGGGGGCGGTTGTTCCGCTGGGAGCTCAGGTACCGGTTCCTGGAGGTGTTTCCATAGGTGCTCAGTGGTTGTACCGGTGCTTGGGGCGGCAGTACCGGTCTTTTGGCTGTTACCGGTATAAATCGGGGCTGTACCAGCCTTGCACAACTTGATTACAGAAGGTTGACCGGTAGTTGGCCGGTAGTGGGGCGGTTGTACCGGTCGACCGGTAGTTGGGCGGTTGTACTGGTATTTCTGCGCTGGGAAGATGTTCTTCATGCTCTTGATGTCCATCTTGCATCGTAACTTCTCCTTGGTTGCTTACATGGTACCTAAGCACACAAAGCATCTCCGTTTGAGGTAGTAGCCATGTCTCAAGTGGGTCAAAGGGAAGTTCAACAAGGAGAGAGTTAACCTTGTTCTCGATGGCTCTCGCACGGGCTCTTGTCATTGGTCTAGGTGGTGTCATGGGAGATGTAGGTGATCCATGGGGATGGTCTTGGGATGCTCCGCATCAATGTGTGGATTTGTTGGCAGGGCAAGGCTCAACATTAATCTGCTGGGGTTTTGGAAGGCTGACAAAGAAACATAGCGAAGAATAGTCTAAGAGATCATGGATCACTTCAACGTTCCAGAGCAGTGGAGAATGCAGGTGGAACACGCTGCATTGAAGAAGGCTAGGGATGCTTGGAGAAACTGGAAGCACGTGTTGTACAAGAAGTACTTGAGTGAAGGCAAGGTCCCAATCCCCGCATACCCCCAAATTACAAAGGCAGACTGGGCAAAATTCAAAAGGGTCAGGGAAACTAAAGAGTTTGCTGAGAAGAGTTTCAAGCAATCAAAACTTCAGAAGAAGAACATACACCCCCATCGTATGGGTGTGGCAGGATACTACGGCATGAAACTGATATGGGACCAGGAGGACAAAGAAGTAGTAGCGGCAGGTGGGAATCCGGCCTTTAGTGAAATCATGGGCCAATGCGCGAGAGACTACTTGCGGGCACGTGCAAAGAGGCGTGATGACGAAACTTATTACTTTGAAAACTCATGTGACGAAGGAATGTATCAAGTGACGTTAGAGGCTTCCAAGATCACTGGAAGGTTCTACAGGAACTCAGGGCCATGTGACATTTTATCCGTTGCTCTAGAAACAAAAGAGTCCCCTGGTCATGCAAGGGGTATAGGTGTTAATGTCCTGCACAAGAGGGCTTTCACACTCAACAAAGAAGAGAGGCTCGGCATGAAAAATGTGAGGCGTGGAATGAAGCAGAATGCATTGTATGAAAGGTTGAGGAAGGAGATTTATCCGGCTGTTTGAAAGGATGTTGAGGAGTCAATGATGATGCAGAAGACTCTAACACTGACAGATAGCCAGCAGATCGGAGGGGAGGCGGGCATGGAGGATGCTGCTTATTGCACGACAACACTGCACAAAAGTAGCTGTGCATCAGCTGACCCTAGCAACACTGAGACTGCAGCTCCTCGTGATGATGCTATATCTAATCTATCTGGAATGAAAGACAGACTGAAGGGCGTGCTCACACATTATAAAGGTACATTAAAATGTGTAACAGCCCGGGTTTGCCCACCCTTCTTGGAAGATGGCCTCTTGTTGGACAATGTGCCATTGAAGCCGGGCTGTGTGAAGTGCTATGTGACTGAAGTAAAGCATGGATTCAATGAATTTGCCCTAAAGAATGTCCTAGGAGACTTCGATGAGCAAAGGACCTTGGGAGGAACACTGTTACATCACATCCAGTGGCCACGAAAGGAAATAGAGTTCATCGATGAGATCCCTGAAGCCCCGCCGAGAGCAACCACTGTCGCCCCTCAACCGGTGACGCTCTCCTTGCCACAGCAGCTCTCGCGGGCTGATGCATCAACCTATGATCAGCCGGCCCGACTTTGTGGCGTATAGACCATGTCATCCTCCACCCCAAAGCAGCTAGTGGCAAGGTCTACAACTGCTGAAGATGCAGCACCGGTTCAGATGCCGGCCAGTGAAGCAACAGGGGGAGACCTAGCTGTAGCACATGCTCAGCAGACCAACCTAGTGGAACGGACTACTAAGCAGTCTGATGCTTCGGAACCACCTGCTAAGCAGTCTGTAGGTCCAGAATTGATAGCTCATTAGTCCGTCAGTCCGCAGTTGCGTGATCAGCATACCAATGCGTCAACACTTCCTGCTCAGCAAACCAACGTGTTGGCACGGCCTCCTCAGCACACCGACAAGTTGGCACCACCTTCGCAGAAACCCAACATAGCTTCAACGCATGGTCAGCAGTCCAATGCCTCTGCTCCTACATCCCAGCAGTCCGTCACAGGAGCACTGCCAGCTCAGCGGTCCGGCATAGATAAACCGTCTGCTAAGCAGTCCATTCAAGCTTCAACTTCCGCTTGATAGTCTACCTTGTAGGCAACCAGAAATTCTGCCAGAAATGCTTCAAGTACCAAGAAGGAAGTGGCTAAAAAGGCTACACCCACGAGGAAGCGCAGCAGGAAAGTGAAGATGAAAGGGAACGATTGCCTCTTACTTAAAGCACTCATCGCCCAGAACCAAATTAATAGTAGGTTGTTTGAATCGAGGAGTAATATTATTTCTGACGGCATGGATCATGAAGAAATACGTTTGTTTCTTGCTAAAAGTAAAGCAGACGTACTTGAAGCATGCAATTACGTCCATGGCCAGCCATTTCTTGTTGGCGAATACTTTGACGAGTGCAGCTCCAGTTGCTGTGAGTTACATGAATATTGCATGGATCAAATGTCAGCAGGCCTTCATGGTTTGCTAGTCCACTACAACAGAGATAATTTCCGACTCGATGCTGGTTCCATCAATGTGAGTTTCGAGGACTTACATCTCTTCTTCCACTTCAACGAGCTCGATGCCACTCTTGTTAGATGCCTGATTTTGTAAGTACTTAACAAACTCTGATAAACTTCTCCATACAAGGCTGTAAATGATAAACAACTTACTGCATTTTATTCCTCTCAAGGATTGAATGCGCAGAGCAGAAAAATGGAGAATGTGTATTTCATAGATCCTGAATTAGCAAATGGCACAACAATACATGGTAAGGACCTACGGGACTAGGCCGTTAACACGGTCGTCCGTCTCTTTGAAAACACGTCCCATGCAGAATCATTTCTCTGGCCATATCATGAACGGCAAGTCAAGTAAACAATCACACATATACTAATTGTCTTTCAGATTTCAACATAATTCGTAAGTTCATGGCTTTCTTAATATGTAGAAATCACTCGATATTGGTATTCATTGTTCCAAACAAGAACACAGTTTACTACATCGATTCTCAAAGAGAGTCAACAAACGCTCAGGATCTGACACGTCTTCAGCAATTCATGGATAGATATTGAATTCTATGATGTTAGAATTAATTTGCATTTATATCTGGTTCAATAATTAATGTAGTCAAAATTCATCATCATTTGCAGTGTGCTCGCATTGTGGAAAACTAAACTAGGGAACCTGTTCAAGAGGGAACTACCTCTGCAGCACGAGATCGGTTCTCCGGTAACACACCGAAATCCGTTATTTTCGGAAAATTTATCCAACAGTCTGCAAATACCTTTTCTTACGCTAGTCAAATGTTGAAGTTTCTAAATAAACCTCTTTCTATTTTTCCAAAGAAAAAATATTACATCTAACACCGGTTAGGTTGTTCCTAACAGGACAAATACATGACTAATTTTGTACAAAACATTTCAGTGTCCTCAGCAAGAAGCGGGGACCAACCTTTGTGGATACTATGTTTGTAGACACATGATCTCCATCTGCAAATCTGCTGATAGTTGTGACGATCCTCGCGAATTAGTACCAGTAAGTCTATCTTAATTAATATCTTCTACCCCATTCATATGGCACATTCTGATCTTAAAAATACTCTAGCTCATCTTAAAACCGAGGACCCCTGAACCGCTCCCGGCTGGTGAATTGCTGATGGTTCAGAGATTTATCAGCGACTTCTTCCTGGATCACTACATCAATCCCACTGGTGGTATTAAGATTTCAACATGCCTTCTCTTGAAATATTGAGTAAGAGTTAGCCGCTAAACATATGCGCATGGATCCATTGTTTTCCGTCTGATGAGGTCTTCGTATTTCATACACTATGGTTAATTATGTAATGCATATATGTGTGGACAAATAATTGGAATTCAGCTACCATATGTTCAATTGCAAGTGTTGCAAAATCTGATGAATGTTCTTCATTGGACACTATTTGTTCAATTGAATATTGTGGTGAATTTGCTTTTTGTGTGCCGATTCAAAATGAGATATTTTTGTTTATTTGTTCAATTGAATATTGTGGCGAATTTGCTTTTGCGTGCCGATTCAAAATGTGATATTTTTGTTTATTTGTTCAGTTGAATATTGTGGCAAATTTGCTTTTTGCATGCCGATTCAAAATGGGATATTTTTGTTTTAATCGGGCAATTGCTCCGCACACGGTTCAACTAAATGAGTGTGTGCAATCCACATCAGAAAGCATATGTCAATCATAGCGGAACCGTCGGTGATACATAGCAGATGGCAAACGATTTGCAGCGCTACTACATGTGCGTAGGGTCTCCGGAACCGTTTGTGATATTGCGTTATCGCACACGAGAACTCGGAGTAAACCGTGCCTAATGTAAAATACAATCCCAGTCGTAATTTTTTCAGGAAACGTGTGGGATCCCAAACGAAAAGGACACGTCACTCTTGCGGCAACCGTCGGTGATACCCAACAAATCATAAACGGTCTGCAACACTTATATGTGTGAGAAGGGGCTCCTGGACCGTTTGTGATAGAACATTATCACAAACGGTAATTGTTGGGAAACATGTGCGATGGAGTCTTGCATGGCAGATGGGTTACGCAGAAAACTCATGTGTGATGGGGCACAACTCGCACACAGTTCATATGTTGGCTCGTGTGCCTTACATACTGTTTCCCAAACGGTTCATTAAGACACACTGTATGGTTTCACTGCGTCATTAGAAACATTCAATCATCGATCCCACACATGCGGAAGAATTTAGTGTGTGCTGCATCGCACACAATTACATATTGGAAGGCCTCTGGATCATTGCTCCACATCCCCGACGGTTTCTAGGTCGTGTGGGAAGGACACCCTATTTCCCACACTCACTTGGCGACAGTCCCAAATGCTATCGCAGAAAGGGGTTAAAAACCATTTGTATAGCACCGCGTGTACCAGTGTAGCCAGGTGCTCCAATTAGATGCATGAGACGGCACAACTGCCCCAGTCACCTCTAATGGGGCCGTGAGGGCGCCTCGAAGAACCTACATCGCTCGCCATGGGAAGCTCTCGAGGTTGGACTTGGGACAACGGGAGAACTTACGCGGTTTGCTCGAAAGAAGGGGGCGATGCGTATTACAAATCCACATGTCTGGCTCGCAAATAAAACGGGAGAAAGGCCGACACTTCGATGTTTTGTCATAAAGCGACTTGATTCCCTATAAGACGTGGTTACCAAGGTTAAAAATTAGACGCCACGTGCGACAGGGCTGGGCCCACCCAGCAAGGTTGCTGACCCTGCCGAGGACTTTCCAAAGCCGAGCTGGAGGAATCATTCATGGGAACTTGCCTATTAGGCCAAAGACTCTAGGACCGAAGTCCAAGAACGTCATCCTCGACATCAAAGATCAGTTCGTGGGCTACTAACGTTGTCTTGGACTAGGGTGTGCTAACCTAGTCGGTCCATGCTCCTTGGGAAGGGCTGATGGCCCCTCATTTATCTTGAGGTGGACTCTAGAGGCCTGGTACGTCTCCAACGTATCTATAACTTTTTATTGTTCCATGCAATTATAGTATCAATGGTTGGATGTTTTATATGCAATCGTATCCCATTATATATCATGTTTTGGGACTAACCTATTAACTTATTACCAAGTGCCAGTTGTTGTTTTTTTGCTTGTTGTTGGAGTAATGGGCCACGGGTAGGCCAACCCGAGCCCCAGAACCTTTCAAGACTTCGGGGCAGGCTGCGCCCCTCAAGACCCCAGGACGAAGAGCCGCCTTCAAGAAGTCAACGGCAAGATGGCCGACTGACCACTCACGGCCGAGTCCCAGGGACGACTTTAGGGAAAGCTGACTCCTGACTGGCGACTTCCAGAGAAGCCAGCTTTGGGGAGTCGGCCTGCGACTCCAACACACCCCATGACCTCATCAAGTGGGACGGGGCAGGGGAGTGGCAACAATGAAACCCGCTCCCGCCCCTTACCAAGGGTAGGCATGGCCGCAGCACGCCGTACCCCGGAAGATCTCCGTGCGGCGTGGCACTGTTGCCATGCCGGCCCTGACATCAGCACCGTAGGACCGAATCCTGCACCCACGATGGCTTGTCTGTACGGCCCAGAGGCAGCGGGTCCCACTAGTCAGTGAGACCCCAGGAGACGGCAAGAGGACCACCAGTCGGGCCCGTCGGGACTCGGCCCCGGGGAGTCGGCCGAGCCCTCCCCTGGGGCCCACGCGCCATTAATCAAGATGTGATGGAGAGTGGCAATAGTGATCGCCCGCCAGGCGGCGGGGCTGTTGCCATGACCTCATGATCAAGCCCGCGTCATCAGAAGCATGGCTACAGTAATCAGCAGCCGGCAAGACCCGCCCGCGGCGGACGCAGCCTATCGGCTCCGTACCAGGCCAGTCGGCGGGGCCCGCCATTCGGCGGGCCCCAGCGGTCGGCAGGGAAGACGGAGGCCAGAGGCGCTGAAGGCTGGGCCCGCGTCCAGCCGGATTACCATTATACCCTTGGGAGGTAGGCCTATATAAACACCCAGGGCACCCATGCAAAGGGTGGGAACCCGTTAGCTCTAGACCAGATCATATAGGAGGGAGAGAGCTAGCCTCGCCCTCTCCTACCTCCAGGAAACAGCTCAAGGAGCAACCGCGTAGACACTTTGCCATAGTGATCATGCGGAGACCCCGCAGAGCAGCAGTAGGGGTATTATCTCCCCGGAGAGCCCTGAAGCTGGGTAAGATTCACCGGCGTGCATGTCTTTGCCTCATCCCGTTTCCAGGCACCGGCGACGTTCTACTCGCCCCCACCATGATAAGCCATCCTTTGGCATATGTCGCACCTAACCCCCGACATTTGGCGCCCACCGTGGGGCCTGGTGCACCGCCTTCCGGAGACCTGTTCTGGACGGGAACCCTTTTCCTCCCTGGCGAGCGCAACCAGCCAAGCACGCCAGATGGGGTTTGCACCGACGCGCTGCACGGTGTTGAGATCGCCTGCGCAGCCAGCTGCCTGGCCGAACTTGTCGGCGAGGTTCGCCTCTCCGATGAACCTGCATCTGACGCAGGCACGGGCGGCTCTGAGAGCCTCCTCACAGGCCTCCTCGATCAACTCCACGTTTCCGGCGAGCCTGCCGTAGACTTGGAGTCTATAGGCTCCCCCGACCCGATGTTGGTCGACTCCGACACCGCGTCGCTCGACGCGTTCCCCACTAATGTGGTGGTCCACGATGAACCTCTCCCTCGCGCGGAGAGCGACGGAAGCACTGCCACCGAGGTGCTCATCATTAGTCATGACGAGCTCCCTGGCAGAGGAGCGCACGACTCACTCGGCGCGGTGCTACAAGACCTAACTGCGCCCATTCTGGAAGACGCCGACGCAGAGACGTTGGAGGCGCGCCGCCTTTAGCTCGTTGAAGGCGCGAAGAAGCTGGCCAGCATGAGACGCTTGTCAGAAGCCTACCAACGGGAGATGGATCGCGCCGTCGGCGGCTCGCCGGCCCCGGCGGGGCCCAGCTGCCTTGGCGCGGTCCAGCAGCGCGGCGTAGCCATCGCCAACCTGTTTGGGGCAAGCCGCCCTGTGTACGCTACACCAGCGGAGAACATCCGAGCCGCCCAGGCAGCGGCGGATGAGCTGGACAATTTCGAGGGCAAAGAACGCCGCCTCATGATGGAGCGAGTCCAGCGGCTCCTCGACGCGGCCGCTGTGCAGAACGAGGCCGGCTGCCGCACGGAGGCGCCGCAGCGGCAAAACGACGACCTTCGCCGAGATCAAGGCGCGACGTCTCGGACGCCGACTGGCGGCGCCCAAGGAAGAAGAGACAAGGATCCGGCTATCAGCCACAATCGGACTCGCATTACCATAGAGCGCGACTGAGACGGCTGCCCGAGAGCAGTGGAACGACGGGACGACTGTCCGCCTCCCCCTCCTCGCAAGGAGAGGCGAGTCTCCCTGCCGCCTGTTGACCATCCGACTCTCGGCAACCGCCTTGGCCGCCGAGAGGGAGTTGGAGAGAATGATGCCCGCCACCGGATCGACCGACTTCACCGATCCCTAGCACTGGAAGAAGAAGACGAGCTGGGTCCGCCTTGTTTCGGGCCCCGCATTCGGGACGACCCCTTTCCCAGAGGGTTCACGCTCCCAAGAGACACGCCCAAGTATACCGGCTCCGTGAAGCCGGAAGACTGGCTAGTCGACTACTCCACGACTGTCAGCATAGCAAACGGTAACAAGCGTGTCTCCGTAAAGTACGTTCTGCTCATGCTCCAGGGCACGGCCCGTACATGGCTGAACAGCCTGAAGCCCCGCAGCATCAACAGCTGGGTCGACTTCACCAAAGCGTTCGTCCGCAACTTCACCAGCACGTACAAGCGTCCTCCCAAGCCTCGTTAGCTCTCCTTGTGCGTGCAAGGCCCCGACAAGTCGACTCGCGATTACCTCACGCGTTGGGCCGAGCTTCGGAACTCCTACGAGGGCGTGCACGAGGTGCAAGCCATCGAGTACTTCACAGCCGGGTGCAGAGAAGGCACCCTCCTCAAGCACAAGCTCCTCTACGACGAGACAGAAACCCTCGATGAGCTGCTGATCATAGCGGACAAGTACGCCACGACTGACTCCTCCATGAAGGCGGAGATTCAAATCAACACAACTGGCAAAGTGGCCCCTCAAGCTCCAAGAACTCCGGTGGGAGACGCCAACTGGCGACAACAGCAGGGCGACCACAAGTGCAAGGCCCCGTAGCTGGCTTCCAGCAGCCGGCAGGTCGCGACCGTTGAAGCCCAGCAGCCGGATGGGCAGCCTCCACCCAAGCGACAGAAAGGCGGCAAGCCAAACTGGTTGCCGGCCTTCTCCTACGAGCAGACCCTGGATGGACCTTGCAAGTTCCATAGCGGCGCGAAGCCGTCGAATCACACCACCCGGAAGTGCCACTGGCTCACCAGGATCGCCAAGGGAGACGGCCTCCTGCCACCCCCGCCTGCTGGGCAGCCGCCTCTGCCTCCGCCCCAGCAGCCGGATGTCAGGCCAGTCGGCACAGTACAAGACGAATACCCTGAAGAACACAGAGCCTACATGGTGTTTACCAGTATGGCTGATGATCGACGCAGCAGGCGGCTGCAGCGACAAGAGGTGAATGCGGTAGCATCAGAGACGCCAGAGTTCATGCACTGGTCCGAGAAGCCCATCAGCCGGAGCAGGGATGACCACCCAGAGGTGATGACAAGTCCGGGCTCCTATGCCTTGGTCTTGGACGCCACCTTTGCTATGGATAGACAAGCCGCACGTTTCTCGCGAGTTCTGATAGACGGAGGCAGCAGCATCAATATCCTGTACAAGGACACCATGGAGAAGTTAGGAATCAAGCAAAGACAGCTTCAGAACAGCCGGACTGTGTTCCACGGCATTGTTCCTGGGCTTTCCTGCTCACCAATCGGCAAGATCCTGATGGACGTCCTCTTTGGAGACAAAGATCACTTCCGCCGAGAGTCTGTTTGGTTTGAGGTGGTGGACCTCGAGAGCCCATACCATGCGCTACTCGGCCGACCCACCTTGGCCAAGTGCATGGCGGTCCCCCACTACGCCTACCTCAAGATGAAGATGCCCAGTTCCAGGGGAATTCTGACTGTGGCCGGCGACTACCGGAAGTCATCTGCCTGCGCGGCTGAGAGCAGTCGGCTGGCCGAGTCCCTGCTAATCGTGGCCGAGAAGCGGCTCCTTGAGCGATTCGTGGCGATGGCCGGCAAGTATCCAGAGGTATCACCCAACCCGAAGGAGTCGGAGGCTGAAGGTTCGTTCAAGCCGGCCAAAGAGACAAAGAAGATACCCTTGGATCCGGAGCACCCAGAGAGGTACGCTGTCGTAGGTGCAAATCTCGACAGCAAATAGGAAGGCGAGCTCGTCGATTTCCTCCTAAGAATCAGGACATCTTCGCATGGTCCCCCAAAGACATGCCAGGTGTACCGACGGAATTCGCCGAGCACAAGTTACGTGTTCGATCTGATGCAAAGCTGGTCAGGCAGCCCCTGCGCCGCCTATCAAAAGAGAAGAGAAGAGTTGTCGGAGAAGAGATAGCCCGACTCCTCGCAGCCGGCTTCATTATGGAAGTTTTCTTTCCAGAATGGCTAGCAAATCCAGTCCTGGTACTGAAGAAGAACAAGAAGTGGCGAATGTGTATTGACTACACGAGCCTCAACAAGGCCTGCCCCAAGGACCCATTTGCTCTACCAAGAATCGACCAGGTGATAGACTCCACAGCCGGATGCGAGCTGTTGAGTTTTTTGGATGCATACTCAGGATATCACCAGATCAAGCTGAACCCGGCCGACAGACTGAAGACCGCCTTCATCACGCCGTTTGGAGCCTTCTGCTACCTCACCATGACGTTCGGTCTAAGGAATGCCGGCGCCACCTTTCAGCGTTGCATGCAGAAGTGCCTCCTCAAGCAGCTCGGCAGGAACGCCCACGTCTACGTGGACGGCGTGGTGGTAAAGACGGAAAAGCGTGGAACACTGCTGGAAGACCTCAAGGAGACCTTTGAGAACCTGCGCCAATTCCAGATCAAGCTCAATCCCGAGAAGTGTGTCTTCGGAGTACCAGCCGGCCAGCTCCTTGGCTTCCTGGTCTCTGAACGCGGCATAGAATGCAACCCAGTAAAGATCAAGGCCATTGAGAGAATGGAGGTACCCAGCCGACTGCTGGATGTGCAATAGTTCACCGGCTGCTTGGCGTCCATCAGCCGATTCATCAGTCGGCTGGGCGAGAAAGCTCTCCCCTTATACCAACTCATGAAGAAGACCACTTTTTTCGAGTGGAGCCATAAAGCAAACGAAGCTTTTCTCCAGTTGAAGAAGATGCTGACTACTCCACCCGTCCTGGCGGCTCCGACTCCCAAGGAACCTATGCTCCTGTACATCGCCGCCACCAGCCAAGTAGTCAGCATGGTCATTGTAGTGGAACGCAAGGAGGAAGGCAAGGCACTACCTATCCAGAGACCGGTATATTCCCTGAGCGAAGTACTGTCGACCTCCAAGCATAACTACCCCCACTACCAGAAGATGTGCTATGGCGTACACTTTACTGCCAAGAAATTGAAGCCTTACTTTCAAGAGCATCCAATCACGGTGGTCTGCACGGCCCCGCTTGCCGAGATCATTGGTAGCCGAGATGCTTCTGGCCGAGTGGCCAAGTGGGCCATAGAGCTGGCTCCCTACACCATCCACTACCAGCCCCACACCGCTAACAAGTCACAAGCACTGGCCGACTTCCTCGTCGACTGAGCCGAGACCCAATACCTACCTCCAGCGCCTGACTCCACCCATTGGCGGATGCATTTCGACAGCTCCAAGATGCGCACTGGCTTGGGAGCCGGCGTCGTCCTCACATCTCCTAAAGGCGACAAGCTCAAATATGCACTGCAAATCCATTTTGCCACCTCCAACAACGTTGCTGAGTACGAGGCGCTCATTCACGGGCTCCGGCTTGCTAAAGAACTTGGCATCCGCCGGATCTTGTGTTATGGCGACTCGGACTTAGTGGTCCAGCAGTCATCTGGCGACTGGGAAGCGAAAGATGCAAACATGGCGAGTTACCATTTCCTCATGCAGCAACTCAGCGGGTATTTCGAAGGGTGCGAGTTCCTCCATGTGCCAAGAAATGACAACGACCAAGCAGACGCCTTGGCACGAATCGGCTCTACCCGCCAAGCAATACCATCCGGCGTCGCCCTTCAACGCCTCCTCGAGCCGTCTGTCAAGCCTTCACCAGAATCAGACTCCATTTTTGTGCCGGCTCCTCCCGAAGACGTCGGATCCGACTCCAGAGCCCTGGCAGTCGGTACAGGGATTTTGGCAGATGGCTCCAAAGCCGCCACAGTCAAACCTGGCCCCGGGGCTGCGGCGGCGGACTCAAAGACTCCAGAACTCGACCCAAAGGCCGCGCCAGTCGGCCTGGGGACTTCATTAACCCAGCAAGCGGTTGTTGACTCCAACCCGCCGCCTCCCAGCCCAACCGCTCTCGTCTAAGTCACAGTTCTGGCAGTCGAAGAAATAGCAGCACCCTCATGGGCCCAACCCATCCTCAAATTCCTGGTGAGCAAAGAGCTGCCGACTGATGAGACCTCAGCTCGGCAAATACAACACCGAGCGGCAGCCTACACCATAATCAACAGAGAGCTGGTCAGGCGCAGCGTCACTGGTGTCTACCAGCGCTGCGTAGAGCCAGAGCAAGGCCAAGCAATTCTCAAAGACATCCATCAAGGCGAGTGCAGCCACCATGCGGCTTCAAGAGCACTCGTCGCCAAAGCCTTCAGACACGGTTTCGTCTGGCCGACTGCCCTAGAAGAGGCCAAGGAGTTGGTCCAAAACTGCAAAGGGTGCCAGAAGTTCAGCTCCAAGCCGCACCAGCCGGCTTCTGCACTCAAGACCATCCCCATTGCCTGTCCTTTCGCAGTTTGGGGTCTAGACATGGTGGGACCATTCAAGACAGCACGAGGTGGCTTAACTCACTTACTTGTCGCAGTGAACAAGTTCACCAAGTGGATAGAAGCGAAGCCAATCAAGAAGCTGAACGGTCCGACTGTCGTGACTTTCATCTCCGATATCACAATTCGGTACGGCATACCACACGGCATCATCACTGACAACGACACAAATTTTGCCAAAGGCGCCTTGGCCCGTTTTTGCGCAACACAGGGCATCCGACTGGACCTAGCGTCCGTCGCCCATCCACAGTCAAACGGCCAGGTGGAGCGAGCAAACGGCCTCATCCTGTCCGGCATCAAACCCCGGCTGATCGAGCCTCTGGAGCGCTCGGCTGGCTGCTGGCTCGATGAGCTACCAGCTGTGCTCTGGAGTCTGCGCACGACTCCAAACAAGTCAACCGGCTTCACGCCTTTCTTCCTCGTCTATGGTGCCGAAGCCGTCATTCCAATGGACATAGAGTTCGACTCCCCACGAGTCACCATGTACACCAAGGAGGAAGCGGAAGAAGCACGACAAGACATCGTCGATCTGCTGGAAGAGGGCCGGCTGTTGGCACTCAGCTGGTCCAGCATCTACCAGCAGAGCCTGCGCTGATACCACAATAGGAAGGTCAAGCCAAGATCTTTCCAAGAAGGCGACCTTGTGCTCCGGCTGATCCAGCGAACAGCCGGCCAGCACAAGCTGTCGGCGCCTTGGGAAGGCCCTTTCATCATCAGCAAAGTACTGGGCAATGACTCTTACTACCTGATTGACGCTCAGAATCCCCGAGCACGCAAGAGGGACGACTCCGGCAAGGAGCCAGAGCGGCCATGGAATGCAAATCTCCTCCGAAGATTTTACAGTTGATGCAGTATGTACCATGCTACCTTTTGTATTAAAGTACCAAGACTTCGGGCCCCCCGAGAGGAGCTCCGGGACTTCCCTCTTTTATCTGTATGATAAAAATTATGCCTACAAGTATGTTACTCTTTGTTATGAAGCTTGGCACTGGGCTCGACAAGTCGGCCCGGGGACTTACCGCCTTGCACTGTGAAATGCTTCCTGCCACCGGACAAGTAGTGTGTAACACCTAAACCGTCTCCTGTCAGAAGCCGCAGCTCATAGAAGTGACTGTACGGTGGGCAGAAGTAAGGTAGAATGGGCGTTCGCATGAAAAATGGCTAAGGACTCAAAGCATAAAACATAGCTCAAGACGGTTTCCAGCCTTTTTTCACAAACCAACTCTCAAATAGTCGGATTGCCGCCTTCTATTCAACTTGCTCAAAAACTCTTAAAAACGGCTAAGTACTTGCCTTCCCAAGTAGCCAAGCATTTGATCCAGCGGCAGTCCGCAGAGCGGCTGTCCGATTGGCAAGGCAGGCAACTAAGAGAAAGCGGCAAAGGAAAAAAGCCAAAAGAGCAATGAGCAAGAAAAGATAGAACTCGGATAAATATATTTACATAATGTAGGCCCTTGGCCGAATCTTCGAGCAGAAGTTCAAAATACACCCCGCGGGTGGAATTGTGCGAATTAACAAGTTCTTCAAAGACTACTGAAGCAGATAAAATAAAGATAAAGCGGCAGCTTAGGAAGCAGCAGACGGATTCGGAGGGTCGGAGGAGGCGGCAGCATCAGGCGTCGGGGCGGCCGGCTGGGTAGTCTCGGCTTGATCGCCTCCGGCGACAGTCGACTTGGTTGCATGCGGCTCGTTGCTGGAGGCGCGGTCGAGCTGAGGCTGGCCGTTTGCTTCGTCTTCTGGTGCCTCCGCCTCGCCTCCGTCCTCCGCCTCACCTTCCTCCTCGACGCTGGAGCCAATCACCTCCTCCGGGTCCTCGCCGTAGTCTGGGTTCATCCCAAACCACTCTGGCGGTACCTCCTCGCCGTCTTCAGACCGCTCGGGGACGAAGATGCTGGTGTCGGTGTACTCGGCGATCGCCACAGCAGCTTGACGAGGGCGTCTTCCGCAGCTGTCAGCTCCGGCTGGGCCTCCGACCGAAGCGTGGCCAGCCAGTCTAGATCTAGCCCCAGATACCACGCCTTGACGAACTCCAAGGCCCGATGCGCTCCAGCTCGGGCCGAAGAACCCTTTCAGGACTCAAGACGACCAGCCGCGACCTCTAGCCAGTCCGCCGTCAGGCTGGGGGTGCGCGGAGCCTGCATATCCGGCCACAGGGCAGCAATCGCCTGGGCACCGACACGCTGAAGCCGGCGCAGCATCCGGTGAGTCGGCCGAAGGCGAGCCTCGATGCTTAGGATGTGCTCGTCAAGGGTTCGGGGGGCGTCGACGGCGATCTCTGCGCCCTCCGCCCTCCGACCTTCACGGTCAGCCTCGATGGCTTGAATGGCGGCCTATGAGTGCCCAAGAAAGAAGTCTGCCAAGACGGAAGAAACGAAGAAGCAAGTCAAAAACCAGGAGTCGGCACGACTTATAATCGGCAGCTCGAAGAAAGAAAGTAAAGAAACTCACCATCAACGATGTCTTCAATCTCATGGAAGCCGGAGGCCAGCATCGCCTCCTTGTCAGACCAGGAGGAGCGCTCGCTCGTGAACTCGGCCAGGAGGGCAGTTTCCGTCTCTTCCGCCTCCCTCTGCGTCTTCGCAAGCGGCTCCTTCTGCTCTGCCAATTGAGTGGCCAGCAGATCGCGCTCCGTGGCGAGCTTGCTGCACTCCTCCCCTTCGGCGCGCAATGCGGAGTTGGCTTCGCTCAGCTACTGTTGAAGAGCAGCGTTGGCTCCTGAAAAGAAGGAAGAAAGAAGGCGTTAAGTCATCAATAAAGAAGATCGCTGGGGAGATCCGGCCCGACTACTCAGCAGTCGGCCAGAATCTCGGGGACTACAGCCCGCGGGTGCGCTAGCGCGCCCCCGCAAAGAAGAAAAATGACTTACTCCGGCTCTCTGACAAATCGGCGGTTCGCTTGCCCAGCTCTTCAATGTTACGGTTGAAGGTAGTGACGCGGAGGTTGTGGTAATCCTGCGTCAAGCGTTTCAGACAAAAAATTAATACCCAGAGTTCATCAATTGGAGTTCCGGGCCGCCTGCTCAGCAGCCAGCCCGAAACTCGGGGACTACACCCAGTGAGTGCGCTGGCGCGCCCCCACAGAGAGGAACAAGGAAACAAGGACCAAAGGAAAAAACATACCCGGACGGCTGCCCGCGATGCCAGGTACGCCTTGGTGCAATTCTGGAGAGCGTTTCCCTCAACATGAAGCTTCGCCTGCACGTCCAGAAGCGCCTGGTTCAGCGGCCCCGAGCCGCCTCCTCGCAGCGCGTCGGCGAGCCGACTTGGAGGAGTAACCTCGCCACGGCCTCATCTTCGGTCGGCGGCACCGGAGGGTCCGCTGGCTACTTGCCTTGCGCACTCTCAGACGGCGGCAGGGGTGGTGGCGGAACGATCACGTCCAGCGTAGAGGGATCGCCACCTTCCCTCTCCACGACGGGGTTCTCGCTGCCGGCTTCCACAGTCTGCCCCGTGAACTCCGGAGGCGGCGGCGCAGAGTTCAACGAGGTGACGAACACCGCCGATTGGCGGCGTGCGGCCTCCTCAGCCTGCTGCTTCATCGCGGCGGCGGCTTCGGCCTCCGCCAGTTTTTTCTTGGCGGAGGCCTCCGCCCTATCGGCCTCCGCCTTCTCCAGGCGAACGACCTCTTCTTCTTTGCGCTTCTCCTGCGCATTCTGCTTTGTCGCCTCCCGGAGGTCAGCGGCGGGGTCAATCCGCCGAGTGGTGGCGGACGTCTCCGCTGACCCCATGACGGAGGTGGCGGTGACCCTCTCAAGAGTGGGGGGAGCCCTGAAGCAAGGGGAGCAAGCAAAGACTCAGACAAAGCGACAAAGAAAGAATAAAGCATTGAGACAGGATACTCACGCGGAGACCAATGGCGGCTTCTTCACTTCCTTACGGAAGCGGATGGCCTTCGCAGCCGCCTCGTCCCGCCGGGTCGCCGCAGCCGAACCCTTGGGTTTCTTCAGCCGACTGCCGAACAAGGTCGGCACGACCCTGCGCTTCTTCCCGCCACCTGGAGCACCCGACGCGGCAGAAGAGCCCGCGCCATGCTGGCTGGCTCCTGGCCGATGGCGAGGGGTGACTTCTCCCTTGGCGTCGTCGTCAGGCTAGTCGGCGAAAGTGGCCGAAGGCCTGAAGTCGCCTACTGCTCCACCTCCTCCCTCGGCGTCGTCCTCCAGAGCCGCCGCCCCCAGATCGGGGTCGTCGACGTCGCTCTTCGCCCGGTCGGCGAGGAACTCGCGGGCCGGCCCCGAGGTGCCAGCTGGCGGGTGGAGGAGGGGATTCTGACCAAAGCCGACTGGTCAAAACAAACTCGGCGAGAAAGAAGACAATCCAAAGAAAGAAAGGAAAGGCAACTCACCATGGGCGGGGGGTTGGCGCGGGAGTACGGCTCCTTGCCGAACCGCCAATCCTCCAGGAGCTTGCTGTCTGAGAGGTAGTTCACCATGAAGGCCACCTCCTCGTGCGGCATGTCCTTGGTGCACATCCGACTCGGGTCGCGGTGCCCGCTTATTTGGCATATCATATGGGGGCGGCCTTGGAGCGGGAGAACTCGGCGCGCCACGAAGGCGGCCAGCAGGTCTGGACCAGTCAAGCCCTCCGACTGCATCAGCACTCGGAGTCGCGCGATGGCGCCGGCTCCCGCAGGCGTCAGCGACTTGGCCCGATACGACCAGTTGGGCGGTCTCCCAGCCGGTGGGCCGGCTTCGAAAGCCGGCAGGTTGACCCAGACGCCCCTCGCGGAGACACTCCTGACATAGAAGTACGATCTCTGCCACATCTTCACCGACTTTATCAGCAAGATGGAGGGGAAGGGGTTGTCGGCCCCCGACCTTCGCACGGCGATGAAAGTGCCGCATTGAGCTGGCACGCCTGCAGCCTGGGTGCCGAGCTTGGAGAAGAAGAACTCCCCCCAGAGCTTGAGGGTGGGGAGGACTCTGAGGAAGCCTTCGCACAAGGCCACGAAGGCGGACAGCAGCACCACTGTGTTGGGGGTGAGGTGGTGCGGCTGGAGGCCGTAGAACTCCAGGAAGGATCGGAAGAAACTGCTCACCGGTAGCCCCAACCCGCGCAAGCAGTGCGAGCGGAAGATGACCCGCTCGCCCTCCTGCGGCGCGGGGAAATCTCCCCCTTCGGCGCAAGGCGCACCCGCACGTGATCCTCGCCGGGGAGCCGATGAGTCCTGCAGAGGAACTCGATGTGGTCGTCGTGAACTTCGGAACCGTCCCAAGTGCCGGAGCGCACCAGGGGAGGCGCGGCGGCAGAGGAAGAACTCATCGCGAGCTTATCGCCGCAGTGTTCGCCGGAGCTTGGGCGCGCGATGGAGCGAAGAAGAAGAACAGGGAGGAGAGCGAGGAGCAGTGAGAAGGAAGAGAGCGAGGAGTGATGGGAAGGAGGGGCGCGCGTGCCCCCCTTTCCCCTACTTATAGCCTCGTGGGCTGCGAAGCCGAGGGGGCGGTCGTGGGATTTACTGCGCCCACGGCCCCACGACCCCCACGTTCCACGACAAAGTTACTGCGCGCAGTAACTCCACGGGAATCCCAACCGTCCGCCGGGGCCGCAACGGATCTGCTCGGGCGCCAAGGCGCGGTAGTGGCAGGCCCCGCCTATGGGCCTGTCCCGTCGCGCGCGTAGGCTGGCAGGATGGCCCAGCCACATGTCATCGCATGACAGGCCTAGAACGGGCGGCGGCCTGGAGGCTTAGCTAGCACGCTACTTGGATCCCGCCGCGACGTTCGAAATATTGTGCGAGTCGGAATTGAGCGAGTCCGAATTGAGCGAGTCCGACTCCTTCTAGTCGGCCCGGCAGAAGTCAATCAAAGACCATGTGTTAAGCACCCGGAAAGAGAAACTGCTGAGGCTTCTCGGCCGATCGTCCGCGGCGCCTCACCAGCTTCGGGGACTACTGTCGGAGTAATGGGCCACGGGTAGTCCAACCCGAGCCCCAGAACCATTCAAGACATCGGGGCAGGCTGCGCCCCTCAAGACCCCAGGACGAAGAGCCGCCTTCAAGAAGTCAATGGCAAAGATGGCCGACTGACCACTCACGGCCGAGTCCCAGGGACGACTTCAGGGAAAGCGGACTCCTGACTGGCGACTTCTAGAGAAGCCGGCTTTGGGGAGTCGGCCTGCGGCTCCAACACACCCCACGACCTCATCAAGTGGGATGGGGCAGGGGAGTGGCAACAATGAAACCCTCTCCCGCCCCTTACCAAGGGCAGGCATGGCCACAACACGCCGTACCCCGAAAGATCTCCATGCGGCGTGGCACTGTTGCCATGCCAGCCCTGACATCAGCACCGCAGGACCGAATCCTGCACCCACGACGGCTTGTCTGTATGGCCCAGAGGCAGCAGGTCCCACCAGTCAGTGAGACCCTAGGAGACGTCAAGAGGACCACCAGTCGGGCCCGTCGGGAGTCGGCCCCGGGGAGTCGGCCGAGCCCTCCCCCGGGGCCCACGCGTCATTAATCAAGATGTGATGGAGAGTGGCAATAGTGATCGCCTGCCAGGCGGCGGGGCTGTTGCCACGACCTCATGATCAAGCCCGCGTCATCAGAAGCACGGCTACAGTAATCAGCAGCCGGCAAGACCTACCCGCGGCGGACGCGGCCTGTTGGCTCCGTACCAGGCCAGTCGGTGGGGCCCGCCTGTCGGCGGGCCCCAGCGGTCGGCAGGGAAGATGGAGGCCAGAGGCGCTGATGGCTGGGCCCGCGTCCAGTCGAATTACCATTGTACCCCTGGGAGGTAGGCCTATATAAACCCCCCAGGGCACCCATGCAAAGGGTGGGAACCCGTTAGCTCTAGACCAGATCATATAGGAGGGAGAGAGCTAGCCTCGCCCTCTCCTACCTCCAGGAAACAACTCAAGGAGCAATCGTGTAGACACTTTGCCATAGTGATCATGCGGAGACCCCGCAGAGCAGCGGTAGGGGTATTATCTCCCCGGAGAGCCCTGAAGCTGGGTAAGATTTGCCGATGTGCATGTCTTCGCCTCATCCCGTTTCCAGGCACCAGCGACGTTCTACTCGCCCCCACCATGATAAGCCATCCTTTGGCATATGTCGCACCTAACGCCCGACACTTGTTTTCGGTTTTCAAGGATATCAGTAACAAACGAAGTCCAAATGCCATGAAACTTTTTGATGATTTTCTTCTAGACATTAGGGACCCTAGAAGCTTTGGGAGATGGTCAGAACACGAAGGGGTGGCCAACAAGCCACCAAGGCGCACACTGGTGCCTTATGGGCCCCTCGTTGCTCTGTTTGACCAAACTCTGCCCCTATAAATTCTCCAAAATTGGGAAACCAACATAGAGTCACGCAATACACTTTTTTCACCACCGCAAGCTTCTGTTCTCACGATATCTCATCTGGAGGACTTTTTCGGCACTGCCAAAGGCAGAATCAATCATGGAGGAGCTCTACATCAACCTTGCTGCCCTTCCGATGATGTGTGACTAGTTTACCACAGATCTACAAGTCCATATATAGCTAGTAACTAGATGGCTTCTTATCTCTCTTTGATCTTCAATACAATGTTCTCCTCGATGTTCTTGGAGATCTATTTGATGTAATCACTTTTTGTGGTGTGTTTGTTGGGATCCGATGTGTGATTTTATGATCAGATTATCCATGAATATTATTTGAGTCTCCTTTGAACTCTTTTATGCATGATTATTATAGCTTTGTATTTCTTCCGATCTATTGATTTGGTTTGGCCAACTAGATTGATTTTTCTTGCAATGGGAGAGGTGCTTTGTGATGGGTTCAATCTTGCGGTGATCTATATCTCAGTGACAAAAAGGGACAAGACACGTATTTGTATTGTAGCCATTAAGGATAAAATGATGGGGTTTATTCCTATTGATTGAGTTTACTTTGTCTACATCATGTCATCTTGCTTAAGGCGTTACTCCGTTCTTTATGAACTTAACACTCTAGATGCATGTTAGATAGCGGTCGATGTGTGGAGTCGGTCTACTTGTCTCGGACGTGATACCTATACATGGTCATTGCCTTGGATATCTTCATGATTATTCGCTTTTCTATCAATTACCCAACAGTAATTTCTTTACCCACCCACTGGTGCGCGTCGGTGCTATACAACTGGTTTTAACCCCTTTCCGCGACGGCATTTGGAACCGTTGCCTAGTGAGTGTGGGTGATAGGGGGGGGGGGGGTCCTTCACACATGACCCAAAAACCGTCGGGGATATGCCCTCCTGGCACACACGCTCGGCAAAATGAGGTCGTGTGTGATCGGCGAGCGCTCAAATACAGAAATACGTACAGTAGAGCTAAAAAATACAATTATACATGCGAAATTGTTTCCGGTCACAAGTACATCCCACATAGTCAGTCACCGCTAAACGTTTCTATTCATATGTACATCCCACACAGTCACTCCAA
This sequence comes from Triticum dicoccoides, assembly GCF_002162155.2. Taxonomy (NCBI): domain Eukaryota; kingdom Viridiplantae; phylum Streptophyta; class Magnoliopsida; order Poales; family Poaceae; genus Triticum; species Triticum dicoccoides. The sequence goes on along the minus strand of NC_041380.1, from coordinate 522,996,999 downwards.
GGAAAACATTTCCGTTCACAGGTACATCACACACAATTTTTCCCGTTAAATCGTTTGCGTTATTGGATGTATCACACAGGTCCGTAGAAGAAACTGCGTGGCAAAGGCTATCCATCACACACAGTTTTTATGTGGTAAACGTTTGCGCAAGGTGGCCTAACACAAACAGCTTTCAAGAGAAAGTCGTGTGTGATTGTTCATTGATCCAACACGGCTTATTCCTAGAAACTGTGTGCGTTGCCTGAGGTCATCGCCCACGGTATTTTTTCAATAACCGTTTGCAATAGCAAAACCCAATTAGCAGGCTAATTCTCCATTAGCAGGCTAATTGCCCTATTATTAATAATCCATTTATTAATCCAATTGACATTCATATTAAGCACATAATATATTTCATTTCCATATTAAGGAAGCAGAATTTCATAATTGAAATACATCAAAGTACAACATGATATAGCTTCAGCACTCAGCTACCCCATTACACAACTCCACCAGCACCAAGTTTCACATGCAACATGTAGAACCTTTCGAAATTAGCATCATAAATGGTAAATAGACAGATGCATATAATCTGGAAAACTACTGAAGCGGAAGGCGAATATTGAGCCTTCATTCATGTTGAAGGTCTTTGCAACTTTAGGCTAGTGCCTGTGGATGATTGACCGTTCGTCCTTCGTCCTCTTCAGGAACACTTCAATATTGAACCGTGGGTGTTGTATGAAAACCTTCCTCACCTCCTGACCATAGAGGTGGTTTGAGAGGTAATTGATACGTCTCCAACGTATCTATAATTTTTGATTGCTCCATGCTATATTATCTTCTGTTTTGGACATTATTGGGCTTTATTATTCACTTTTATATTATTTTTGGGACTAACCTATTAACCGGAGGCCCAATCCAGAATTGATGTTTTTTGCCTATTTCAGAGTTTGGCAGAAAAAGAATATCAAAAGGAGTTCAAACAGAATGAAACCTTCGGGAACGTGATTTTCGGAACGAACATGATCCAGGAGACTTGGACCCTACGTCAAGCAACCAACAGGGAAGCCACGAGGTAGGGGGCGCGCCTACCCCCCAGGCGCGCCCTCCACGCTCGTGGGCCCCCTGTTGCTCCACCGACGTACTCCTTCCTCCTATATATACCTACGTACCCCCAAACGATCAGAGACGGAGCCAAAACCCCAATTCCACCGCCGTAACTTTCTGTATCCACGAGATCCCATCTTGGGGCCTGTTCTGGAGCTCCGCCGGAGGGGGCATCGATCACGGAAGGCTGCTACATCAACACCATAGCCTCTCCGATGAATTGTGAGTAGTTTACCTCATACCTTCGGGTCCATAGTTATTAGCTAGATGGCTTCTTCTCTCTTTTTGGATCTCAATACAATGTTCTCCCCCTCTCTTGTGGAGATCTATTCGATGTAATCTTCTTTTGCGGTGTGTTTGTTGAGACCGATGAATTGTGGGTTTATGATCAAGTTTATCTATGAACAATATTTGAATCTTCTCTGAATTCTTTTATGTATGATTGGTTATCTTTGCAAGTCTCTTTGAAATATCAATTTGGTTTGGCCTACTAGATTGATCTTTCTTGCAATGGGAGAAGTGCTTAGCTTTGGGTTCAATCTTGCGGTGTCCTTTCCTAGTGACAGTAGGGGCAGCAAGGCACATATTGTATTGTTGCCATCGAGGATAACAATATGGGGTTTTATGACATTGCATGAATTTATCCCTCTACATCATGTCATCTTGCTTAAAGTGTTACTCTGTTCTTATGAACTTAATACTCTAGATGCATGCTGGATAGCGGTCAATGTGTGGAGTAATAGTAGTAGATGCAGGTAGCAGTCGGTCTACTTGTCTCGGGCGTGATGCCTATATACATGATCACACCTATATATTCTCATAACTATGCTCAAATCTATCAATTGCTCAACAGTAATTTGTTCACCCACCGTAAACTACTTATGCTCTTGAGAGAAGCCACTAGTGAAACCTATGGCCCCCGGGTCTATCTTCCATCATATTAATCTTCCAACACTTAGTTATTTTCATTGCCTTTTATTTTATTTGCATCTTTATCATAAAATACCAAAAATATTATCTTATCATATCTATCAGATCTCACTCTCGTAAGTGACCGTGTAGGGATTGACAACCCCTTATCGTGTTGGTTGTGAGGATTTATTTGTTTTGTGTAGGTGTGAGGGACTCGCGCGTAGCCTCCTACTGGATTGATACCTTGGTTTTCAAAAACTGAGGGAAATACTTACGCTACTTTGCTGCATCACCCTTTCCTCTTCAAGGGAAAACCAACGCAGTGCTCAAGAGGTAGCAGCAATCATCAGTGAACTACTTTGGAAAGGCCTGAAAATAAGGATGTGCATAAATATCTTCTCTATATTGGAAATGGGGCAAAGGAATAAAAAAAAAGGCAAGGTATAATAGTTAGTACCATCTTGTAGTGAACTGATGTCTTCCTCATTGTGCAGACAAAGATCTTGTTGTTTTTTGTCGCTAATTTCTTTATCCTAACAATCTTTCTGAGTTTCTTGATTTGATTGATGTTCATGGATAACTCATTTCCCCATATGCAAAAAGGGTCGAACAGTGGGTTAAAACCTCTGATAGCAGGACCTACATGTGCAAGACCAAATTGTTAAAAACCAAAATATTAGAATGGTTCCTGCAATTGCAGAATAATGTTCTATTAGACAATGGACCACGCACGTGCTAACCTCGATTGTAAACCTCAGTGCTTCCCATTGTTTCCCTGCAACACATATAAGGTACTTAGTCATCAGGTTAAGTGAGGGTTCACATGCTATCAGTAAAATATGTTGATGAAAAATAAGAACATTGCAGATTCATCGGATTAATTCAAGCCACAGGGAAAACCCATTTATTGAAACCAAGCATGATTAAGAACTAGGAAATATAGCACTTGTATATGTTTCTCATCTATTAAGTGCAGCCAAATTCGATTTATTCCTCACATGCACAACAATACAAAATTCTACCCATGACAATTGGACATCGCATTGCAGAATTGAAACAAGCAGTTAACTGAACACTACAACAAATGAACCAAACATTAACTGAGCACCACATTGCATAATATAACATACTCCTAATAGAAGATCAGATAGTTAACCAAACAGTTAACTACAGCCAATTGTAGCAATTGTATTTGTTTCTAATGTATTTACTACAGCCAAATTCAATTTATTCCTCACATGGTATACAATAACAGAATGCACCCACAACTATTGAACATTGCGTTGCAGAATTGAACCAAACAGTTAACTAAACACCACAACACAAATGAACCAAATGTTAACTGAGCACCACATTGCACAATGTATAACCAAACCAAGCATGCTTGACAACTTGGAAATATAGCAATTGTATTCGTTTCTCATGTATTTTTTAAAGATAAATTTGATTTATTTCTCACATGGAAGACAATACAAAATTGCAGCCTGAAGAATTGAACATCACATTTGCAGAATGCCAAACAGTTAACTGAAGACGACAACTAATTGACAAAACAGTTAATAAGTGAGCACCACACTGAACGACATATAGAACATATACACTAGATCAACAGATTGCATGGTAAAATTAGATAGCACAATACTAGAATTTGTGAAGGAAAGACAGGAGCAGCACACGCAACGGGTAAACCGAGCATGCTTAACCGGCGTAGCTAGCAAATGGCAAGGTGCTCCTCCAAGATCTGGGGGTCGGCACGAATGGCAACCATCGCAACCTCATCCGCGTGTGCGGCCGTGATTTGCTTCTCCGCTGCCAAATGCTCCTTGAGATCCTGGCTATACTGCGTGCACCATGGCTTAGGGTGGCGCTTATTTGGTGGAGGGTTCGGTGATTTGGGTGGAAGGTGTCGCGCTCGAGCTGGCGGTCGGGGCATGTGGGATGTGGAGGGAGGAGGAGGATGGGGGTCGGGTGCGGATTACCTGCCTGGATAGACGAGGCCGAGCAACGTGAAGGAGGGTCTCCGACGAGGAGGTGGTGCTGCAAGCAAGGAGTGAAGGTTTCAACTTGGAAAGGAAGGCGGAAACAGGGGAAATGTGGCTTTTGGTAAGGGGAGGGGGTGCGGAGGTAGATATTTCTGCGGAAGCCAAAAATTTGGAATCGCTTCAGCGAAAAAACTGGCGCGCAAAGTGTCATCAGACACGGTCCCTTATTCAGAACTGTGTACGATATGCGAACATCACAAACGATTCAGATAGCTTAACCTGCGTGTGATGAGTTTGAACGTCAAAATTTTTGGTTCAAATTTCCATGGTTACAGTGGTCATCCACGTCATTGCATAGTTTGGGTATACAAAGGAGACTACAGCACACCCACATTTCTTAATCGAGCAAGTTCAGCAATTAAACAGAGCTAGCTGACCTAAAAATTAGTCTAACAAATTAAATACCGATGCTCTTAATTAAACAAAACAGAGAGTACTACTACGGCTGGTGCTCGTCGATCTCCGCCGCCGCCTCCATGTCCAGCTCGCGCCCGACGGTCTCCTGGGGAAGGGGCTCCATGGCATCCATCGCACCATACTCGGCAAGCATGTCGCCATTCACGTCCACCATCTCTTTGGAAAGGGCCGCCACGAGCTGGGTGTGGGCGGACGTGATCTGGGCTTGGATGGGCTCCATTGTAGCAAGGTATGGGGCGGAGGAATGGACGGCTGCTCAAACGCTCTCGGCGATTGCCAGCTCTTCGGCCGTGGGTTGCCGACCATTGTCGGAGAAGCTTCGTTCGATTTGTGTGGTGACTGCCAGGAGCTAGGCGTGGGCGGCCTCCATCAGGGCTAAGACCGCCGCTGTGGAACGGACAACTGTTCTGCCGCTCTCCCCAGTTGTTATCCCCGAGCCAGATGTTGCTGCCGCCACCTAAGAAGCAACAGCGGTCGTTTAGGCTGCCATGGCCGCCCGATCGCAGATTGCGGCCGCGCTCATGCACCTTGTTAGCATGCGCATGGTGGCTGCGGCCGCGCTCTCGCCGGAGTGGGCCACCGAAGTTGCCCTCATGACACGGGTCCATGTGCCCATCTTTCACCGGCGACGATTGAACAGTCAAATGATATTTGGGGAGCGAGCTAGTGTGCTTGAGACGCCGGCTGTGGACTGTAGCTGACGCACCTTCTCGCGTAAGCCATAGGCGTACTATACACCGATGGTGCTCCAGGATATTTTGTGCTGCATCTCACACGGTTGGTGATAATAAACTGTGTGCGATCTACTTGATTTTCATCTTGATTTGAATTACATAATGGGGTCACAGCGGCAATGGACAGTGTTTGAATTGCTAGACCTTTTATCTGGAGTGAACATGCAACTATATGTGTGTCGTTAAAGAATTGGAATTATTCAGGGTTCGTTTGAACATTTTATACATTAAATTGGACTTCTAGCCATTTCAGGTGCACAATTCAAAATTAAACTACATGCACATGCTCCGGTGCACCAACATGGGTTTTAAGATCATATATGTGTCCATGGGTTTATACTTATCTCCCATGCAAGAAATGGGGATGAAATTCGAACACCACGACACCGTCTCTCTCCGGCAAATGTCGACGTACTTGCTTTTGTAATTCTAGTAAATCCAAAATTCACCCAAAATTCATGAAACTTGGCATGCTATCATGGAGTGGCATCAACATGCCATGGTAAAAAATTTGTCCCATTTGGGGCAGGTTTGGGTATAAGCTTCTCATAAACCAGAGCTTCTCACAACAAGTGTGATGGTTTCGGTAGGGAACGTTTCGCCTTTCTGGACGAAATGATATCCATTGCCTCTTCTCAATTTATAATTTTTTCCTAGTGTCAGCATAGAACAACATGAGTGTTGTGTCAGTTTTTGGATTTTTTCGGGGTTCGCTTGGACATTTTTATACATTAACTGAGTTTCTGTGCATTCATGTGCATAATTAAAATTTGAACTACACGCACATGCTCTAATGCATATAAATTAGTTGAAAAATTCCAATCTGTGTCCTTGGTTGCCTGCTTAGGTCCTATGCAAGAAATGGGAATGAATGTCAAACACCCTGCCACCGTCACTCGGCCGCAAACATTGAGATACCTGGTTTTTAAATTCTAGTAAATCCAAAACTCGTCTGAAATTCATGAAACTTGGCATGCTATCATGGAGCGGCATCAACATGCCATGGTAATTTTTTTGTCCCATTTGGGGCAGGTTTGGGTCTATGCTTCTCACAAATCAGAGCTTCTCACAACAAGCATGTTGGTTTCGGTAGGGAACGTCCCACCTTTGCGGACGAAACAATATCCATTGCCTCTTATTGCTTCCAAAATTTTTATCGTGTCAACATAGAACAACATGAGTGTTGTGTCAATTTTTGTGATTTTTCGGAGTTCATTTGGACATTTTTATGCATTAACTAAGTTTTTAATGCATTTATGTGCATAATTCAAATTTGAATACATGCACATGCTTCAGTGCATATAAATTGGTTGAAAAATCAAATCTGTGTCCTTGGGTGCATGCTTAGGTCCCATGCAAGAAATGAGAATGAATTTCAAACACTAGGGCGCTGTTGATTACCGGCAAAACATTGAGATGCCTGGTTTTTAAATTCTAGTAAATCCAAAACTCGTCTGAAATTCATGAAACTTGACATGCTATCATGGAGTGGCATCAACATGCCGTGGTAAAATTTTTGTCCCATTTGGGGCAGGTTTGGGTATATGCTTCTCACAAACCAGAGCTTCTCACAACAAGCATGATGGTTTCGGTAGGGAACGTCCCAGCTTTGGGGACGAAATGATATCCATTGCCTCTTATTGCTTTCAATTTTTTTCTCGTGTCAACATAGAACAACAGGAGTGTTGTGCCAATTTTTGTGATTTTTCAGGGTTCGTTTGGACATTTTTATGCATTAACTGAGTTTTCAATGCATTTATGTGCATAATTCAAATTTGAACTACATGCACATAAATTGGTTGAAAAATAAAATACGTGTCCTTGGGTGCATGCTTAGGTCCCATGCAAGAAATGGGAATGAATTTCAAACACCAGGGCACCGTTGATTGCCGGCAAAACGTTGAGATACTTTATTTTTAAATTCAAGTAAATCCAAAACTCGTCTGAAATTCATGAAACTTGGCATGCTATCATAGAGCGGCATCAACATGCCATGGTAAATTTTTTGTCCCATTTGGGGCAGATTTGGGTATATGCTTCTCACAAACGAGACTTCTCAGAACAATCATGATGGTTTCAGTAGGGAACGTCCCACCTTTGGGGACGAAACGATATCCATTGCCTCTTATTGCTTCCAATTTTTTTCTCATGTCAACATAGAACAACAGGAGTGTTGTGTCAATTTTTGTGACTTTTCAGGGTTCGTTGGAGATTTTTATACATTAACTGAGTTTTCAATGCATTTATATGCATAAATCAAATTTGAACTATATGCACATGCTCCAGTGCATATAAATTGGTTGAAAAAAAATCTAATCTATGTCCTTGGGTGCATGCTTAGGTCCCAGCAAGAAATGAGAATGAATTTCAAACACCAGGGCACCGTTGATTGCCGGCAAAATGTTGAGATACTTTATTTTTAAATTCAAGTAAATCCAAAACTTGTCTGAAATTCATGAAACTTGGCATGCTATCATGGAGCGGCATCAACATGCCGTGGTAAATTTTTTGTCCCACTTGGGGCAGGTTTTGGTATATGCTTCTCACAAACCAAAGCTTCTCACAACAAGCATGATGGTTGTAGTAGGGAACGTCCCACCTTTGGGGACGAAACGATATCCATTGCCTCTTATTGCCTTCAATTTTTTTCTCGTGTCAACATAGAACAACATGAGTGTTGTTACAATTTTTGTGATTTTCAGGGTTCGTTTGGACATTTTTATGCATTAACTAAGTTTTCAATGCATTTATGTGCATAATTAAAATTTGAACAACATGCACATGCTCCAGTGCATATAAATTGGTTGAAAAATCAAATCTGTGTCCTTGGGTGCATGCTTAGGTCCCATGCAAGAAATGGGAATGAATTTCATACACTAGGGCACCGTTGATTGCCGGCAAAACATTGAGATACTTTATTTTTAAATTCTAGTAAATCCAAAACTCGTCTGAAATTCATAAAACTTAGCATTCTATCATGGAATGGCACCCGACATGTTGTGGTATTTTTCGTGTCCATTTTGAGAGAAGGCGCACTCGAATAATGATAGCCAACAAAGGCATTTTGAAAAAATAGCTGCCACTTTAATATCTGAAACATTTGTATAATTCAAACCGTGTGCGTTCTATTAACCATTCATGCGACGCCATGTGTCTTGGTTTTAATGGTTGTAGGAGGTGTCGCGCGGACAACTGCTTGACCTTGACTAAATGGGAGGCATGCGAGCGCAGTCTGGTGCGCAAGTTGACCGAGAGGCGTGCAAGCTGTCCTCGAATGCGCAGGGTCACCGGGAAGCGTGCGAGCTGTATGCTGCGCATGCTCACTGGGAAGCGAGCCCTTTGACTTGCATGGTCGTCCGCCTTCCTCTCCGTGCGTGCACCCCCGTCAGCGGCATGGGACGCCGCCGTTGAACGCTACCTCTCGTCCTCCCGCGCCCTGCCCGTCGACCCAGAGACGACATGATGCAAAGTGAGAGCTGGATTTGTGCATCTCTTCAATGCAAATGGTTCTTTTGGATGACCCGTGTGCAACCACTTACAAACAATTTGATGCGATTTGCATCTGTCATATTGGGTATTGATAACCCACAAGTATAGGGGATCAATTGTAGCCTCTTTCGATAAGTAAGAGTGTCGAACCCAACGAGGATCTAAAGGTAGACCAAATATACCCTCAAGTTCTATCGACCACCGATACAACTCTACGCACGCTTAACGTCGCTTTACCTAGAACAAGTATGAAACTAGAAGTACTTTGTAGGTGTAATGGGATAGGTTTGCAAGATAATAAAGAGCATGCAAATAAAAACTAGGGGAGTTAGAAGCAATAAAGTTAGTATAGCGAGTGTGGAAAAGTGGTGGTAGGAGTTACGAAATTGTCCCTAAGCAATTGACTACTTTACTAGACCGATAGCAAGTTTTATGTGGGAGAGGCCACTGCTAGCATGTCATCCCTGATTTGGAATTCTATGCACTTATGATTGGAACTATTAGCAATCATCCGCAACTACTAATGTTCATTAAGGTAAAACCCAAACATAGCATTAAGATATATTGGTCCCCCCTTCAATCCCGCATGCATCAATTTCTATGCTAGGTTGAAGCTTCTGTCACTCTTGCCCTCCAATACATAGTCCTATCAACATGCAACTAACCCTATGGTGTGATCCACGCGTGTGCTCATATGATGGGCACCAAAGGACAACAACATTACCACAAGCAAAGTAAACCAACCATAGCAATTCACCAATTACCGATAGGACAACGAAAATCTACTCAGACATCATAGGATGGCAACACATCATTGGATAATAATATGAAGCATAAAGCACCATGTTCAAGTAGAGGGTACAGCGGGTTGCGGGATAGTGGACCGTTGTATATAGATGGGGGAAGGTGATGAAGATGTTGGTGAAGATGACGGAGGTGTTGGTGTAGATCGCCGTCACACGATGATGGCCCTGGTGGCGTTTCGGCGCCACCGGGGGAGAGGGGGAGAGGGCCCCCCATCGGGCATCGTCTCGCGTTGATCCTTCTTCCCAAAAATCACATATATTTCAAAAAAATCTCCGTCTGTTTTTATCCCGTTTGGACTCCGTTTGATATGGATTTTCTGTGAAACAAAAAACATGCAACAAACAAGAACTGGCACTGAGCACTGGATCAATATGTTAGTCCCCAAAAATAGTATTAGTAGTTGCCAAAAATATATGAAAGTTGTATAATATTGGCATTGAACAATCAAAAATTATAGATACGACGGAGACATATCAGCATCCCCAAGCTTAATTCCTGCTCGTCCTCGAGTAGGTAAATGATAAAAAAGATAATTTTTGATGTGGAATGTTACCTAGCATAATCTTGATCATGTAATCTAATCATGGCATGAATATTAAGACACGAGTGATTCAAAGCAATAGTCTATAATTTGACACTAAGACAATAATACTTCAAGCATACTAATAAGCAATCATGTCTTTTCAAAATAACATGGCCAAAGAAAGTTATCCCTACAAAATCATATGGTATAGCTATGCTCCATCTTCACCACACAAAATATTCAAATCATGCACAACCCCGATAACAAGCCAAGAAATTGTTTCATACTTTTGACATTCCCAAACCTTTTCAACTTTCACGCAATACATGAGCGTGAGCCATGGACATAACACTATAGGTGGAATAGAATATGATGGTGGAGGTTGTGTGGAGAAGACAAAAAAGGGAGAAAGTCTCACATCGATGCGGCTAATCAACGGGCTATGGAGATGCCCATCAATTGATGTCAATGCGAGGAGTAGGGATTTCCATGCGACCGATGCACTAAGAGCTATAAGTGTATGAAATCTCAAACTGAAACTAAGTGGGTGTGTATCCAACTTGCTTGCTCATGAAGACCTAGGGCATTCGAGGAAGCCCATTGTTGGAATATACAAGCCAAGTTCTATAATGAAAATTCCCACTAGTATATGAAAGTGATAACTCAAGAGACTCTCTATGAAGAACATGATGCTACTCTGAAGCACAAGTGTGCTAAAAGGATAGTAACATTGTCCCTTCTCTCTTTTCTCTCATTTTTTATTTTTCCTATTTTTTCTCCTTTTTTGTAGGATTCTTTGGCCTCTCTCTCTCTCTCTTTTGGGGGGCTTCTTTGGCCACTTTTATTTTGATAACCTCACATGGGACAATGTTATAATAATGATGATGATCACACTTTTATTTACTTACAACTCAATACTAGAACAAAGATACGACTCTACATGAATGCCTCCGGCGGTGTACCAGGATGTGCAATGATCTAGCGTAGCAATGACATCAAAAAACGGACAAGCCATGTAAACATCATGCTAGCTATATTACGATCATGCAAAACAATATGATAATGATGCTCAAGTCACATATATGAAGATGATGGAAGTTGCATGGCAATATATCTCGGAATGGCTATGGAAATGCCATGATAGGTAGGTATGATGGCTGTTTTGAGGAAGATATAAGGAGGCTTATGTGTGATAGAGCGTATCATATCACGGGGTTTGGATGCACCGGCTAAGTTTGCACCGACTCTCAAGGTGAGAAAGGTCAAAGCACGGTAGCAATGATGGAAGGGTGAGAGTGCGTATAATCCATGGACTCAACATTAGTCATAAAGAACTCACATAATTATTGCAAAAATCTATTAGTCATCGAAACAAAGTACTACAAGCATGCTCCTAGGGGTATAGATTGGTAGGAAAAGACCATCGCTCGTCCCCGACCGCCACTCATAAGGAAGACAATCAATAAATACCTCATGCTCCAACTTCGTTACATAACGGTTCACCATACATGGATGCTACGGGAATCACAAACTTCAACACAATTATTTCTACAATCCACAACTTCCCACTAGCATGACTCTAATATCACCATCTTTATATCGCAAAACTATTGCAAGGAATCAAACATATCATATTCAGTGATCTACAAGTTTTATGTAGGATTTTATGACCAACCATGTGAATGACCAATTCCTGTCATCTCTCTAAATAGATATAAGTGAAGCAAGAGAGTTTAATTCTTTCTACAAAAGATATGCCCACTCTATAAAAAATATAAGTGAAGCAAAAGAGCATTCTACAAATGGGTGGTTTTCTATGTGAAGAGAAACATGCAATTCAAACTTCAAATGATATAAGTGAAGCACATGAAGCATTCTATAAAGCCATACTCAAAAGAAATAAGTGAAGTGCAAAGAGCATTCTATAAATCAACCATGGAATATCTAATACAATCATGGTGCATCAAAGAAAAGTGAAAACTAAATGCAAAAGACGCTCCAAGATTTGCACATATCGCATGAACGAAATGAATCCGAACATACCGATACTTGTTGAAGAAAGATGGGATGCCTTCCGGGGCATCCCCAAGCTTAGACACTTGAGTCTCCTTAAATATTTACTTCGGGTGCCTTTCATACCCAAGCTTGATCTCTTGCCTTTCCTCCTTCTCCTCACATCGAGACCTCCTCGATCTTCGAACACTTCATCCACACAAAACTCAACAGAAAGCTCGGTAAGATCCGTTAGTATAATAAAGCAAATCACTACTCTAAGTACTGTTGTAAACCAATTCATATTTTATTTTTGCATTGTAGCTACTGTAATATAACTTTTACATGGATTATGTAATATAAATTTTCCATGGATTAATCCACTAATAGAAATTGATAGTTTCATCAAAACAAGCAAACTATGCATCAAAAACAGAATCTGTCTTAAACAGGACAGTCTGTAATAATCTGAACATTCACCATACTTATGGTACTCCAAAAATTCTGAAATAATTAGGAAAACTAAATAATTTGTATAGGAAGACAGTTCAAAAGGTTTCAGAACCGTTTGACGTTCCAGTAAAAAATGTAAAATCGCGCACTACAGCCAAAGTTTCTGTTTTGCACCGCACAAACCAACAAGCAATGTAAACATCCTAAAGGCAAATCTTGACACATTATTTTTATTTTTAAACTTTATAAAAGCACACAACAGAAATAAATGACTCTTTAAAACTTCCGGGTTGTCTCCCTAGCAGCGCTTTCTTTAAAGCCATTAAGCTAGGCATAAGGTGCTCAAGTAATGGATCCACCTGGATCCCAATGTATATCAAAGCCAATTTTAATTAACAATGATTTGTGATTTAGTAGTGAGCAGAAAGTAACATATATCATGCAACAACGAAGTCTAACTCTCTTCCTATGCATCGGCATGTCAAAAAAGAACAATTCATGGACACATAGTAAAGGCCAATGCATAGTATAAACAGTTTCTTGCAATTTTATCATATTGGAAACATGGAGAGGCGGAGATGTAGTTACTCTCTCATAATAATTGCAAGTAGGAGCAGCAAGCACATGCATATTATATTCATCAAAATTATCATGTGCAAAGGTAAAATGCAACCCATCAATATAATCCTTAATAAGGGAAAACTTCTCCGATATAGTGTAGTCGGGAGAATTCAAAAAGATAATAGGACTATCATGCGTAGGTGCAATAGCAACAATTTCATGTTTAACATAAGGAACTATAGCAAGTTGATCTCCACAAGCATAATTCATATTGGCATCTTGGCCACAAGCACAACAAGCATCATCAAAAAGGGATATTTCAAAAGAATCAACGGGATCATAACAATCATCATAGCAATCATCCTTCGGTAAATTTGAAGGTAAATTAAACAATGTATGAGTTGAAGAGTTACTCTCATTAGAAGGTGGGCACATGTAGCTAATCCGCTCTTCTTCCTTTTGTCCTTCGCTCTCCTCATCATCTTTTTCATCCAATGAGCCCACAGTTTCATCAATTTCTTCTTCCATAGACTCCTGCAAAATATTAGTCTCTTCTCGGACAGCGGAGAATTTCTCAATAAATTCATCAATATCATAATTGTATTTATAATTCTCATAGCAATATTTAAGGATAATTAAATTTTCAGGTCTATAAACTGAATCATCAAAATCTTCAAACTCTTTAAACAAAGATTCAATTTCACAAGCACCCTTAAAAGCAACAAATTCTTCTATTCGTTCCACATCATAGTAATCGTATATACCATTAGCATAAGAAGCTAAGGTTTCATTATCATTAAAATTGCATGAAAAGGGAAGGTGTGGAGCCTTCATCCTAGAGCAACAAGTATAATCATATCTCAAGCATAGTTGCCGAGCATACCAATGCAACATATAAATTTGATCCCATAATAATTTCCCTTTTTGAATCAAGCGATAATCCCTAAAGTATTCACATTGATCCAACGCGTCTCCCATTACATAATTGAATGGGGTTTTCTCAGGATTATTAAAGTAGTGCATAATATCTTTCACATAATGAGCATCGAGGGTTTTAGGAGGTTCCCCATCTCCATGAGTAGCAAGTAAACCTAATTTTTTTGGTATTTCATGTTCCATATCCATAACTAAAGATAGAGAACAACTTAGAACAGCAAATAAAAATTACTTAGTGATAAAGCAAACAAGCACACACGAGAATATTCACCCCACGCTATAACTCCCGGCAATGGCGCCCGAAAAAGGTCTTGATAACCCACAAGTATAGGGGATCAATTGTAGCCTATTTTGATAAGTAAGAATGTCAAACCCAACGAGGAGCTAAAGGTAGAACAAATATTCCCTCAAGTTCTATCGACCACCGATACAACTCTACGCACGCTTAACGTCGCTTTACCTAGAACAAGTATGAAACTATAAGTACTTTGTAGGTGTAACGGGATAGGTTTGCAAGATAATAAAGATCACGTAAATAAAAACTAGGGGATGTTTTAGGTAAATAAGCAATAAAGTTAGTATAGCGAGTGTGGAAAAGTGGTGGTAGGAGTTGCAAAATTGTCCCTAAGCAATTGACTACTTTACTAGACCGATAACAAGTTTTATGTGGGAGAGGCCACTGCTAGCATGTCATCCCTGACTTGGAATTCTATGCACTTGTGATTGGAACTATTAGCAAGCATCCGCAACTACTAACGTTCATTAAGGTAATACCCAACCATAGCAATAAGATATATTGGCCCCCCTTAAATCCCGTATGCTACTACTGTCGTGGAGTTGTCACGGCAGATGTCCTCGTGATAGAACTTAGTCGTGGAGCCATCGCTATAGATTATCTTAAAGGGGTTAAAGCGGACATGGGACGCAAGGGTTTATACTGGTTTGGCCCCTTACGATGAAGGTAAAAGCCTACTCCAGTTGTGATGGAATTGCCAGGGTTTTGATGACCAGGGAGCGAATCCGCTTTATCTGGCTCTCGAGTTATTGTTTTTTTGTCCCTAAACCACCGGTGGGTCGTCCCTTTATATACACAGGTCGACGCCCACTAGTTTACAGAGTCCCGAGGCCGGATCATCATTGTGTCCAACTCAGTCTCTATTCCTCCTATCTTGCAATAGAAGTTACATGACAATGTCGGTTTATGTCTACAGGCCTTAACCCGCCTTAGGGCCTTGGGCCTTCATAAAGCGTCATCATCCTTTATCTTCTGGGCTTCTTATTCTTATAGAGTTAACCCGGCCACTCCTGGCCGGTTTACGTCTAGTAGTAATATCCCCAACATTAGGCCCCAGATTGATTTGAATTTATTCATGTCAATCTTCAACACTTAGAAAAATTCCTCCTCTTGCACCTTCGCACGGATCTTGTAAACTGCCCTAATGTCATCCTCCGAATTTGAGGTAAATCATCGTGATGTCATCTATTCATTGAAGCCGAAGATGCCTTTTATTAATGAGCATCCAACCATCAAGGCGACAACTTTATTAAATATCCATTTTGAGCTCCTCAATTCCCGTGCCTGTTGCTTATCTCTTCGCCTTATAAATAGGGCTGAGGCCTCTTTTTCTTTTTCCTCCACTGCCTCTTCGTCTCTTCTTCCTCCTCGCGACGTCCCTGCACCCGAGCGCCGCCGCCATCGTCGAACTTCGCCCCTGCCTCATCTTTGGCTGCCGCATCACCCTGATCGAACCAGAAAGCCGCGGCATCTCTCCGCCGTTCCTGTGACACTGGTAAGCCTTCTTTCCTTCCACCCTAGATCTTGTCTTTAGGGTTTCACTGTTCATCGGAGTTCATCGAAACTTCCGGTGCTATTCTTCTCTTTTCTTTTCCGTAGCATCAAAGGCTAGTTTGGACCTATTATTCTTGCGTGACCGTAGCCATAGTCTTATTTTCCTCATTAGACTCCCCCTTTATATAGAGAACAACTTATCTGGATCTGCTGAACTGTTTAAACACCTGAAGTATAAACCTGAATATATTCCAGTTTCTGTCATGCTTCAGATCTGAAATTTTCATATAAATCTGTGAAACTTGTTTCCCCTTACTTAGGCATTTTTTGATCTGTACTCCTCACACCAATATAGGCGTTTTAAAATTTTGAAGTATGATAATCCGGCAGCTACCATTAGTCCCCTTTTAAACCGCCGATTCATTTATACTCCGGTTTAACAATATGCATATACGTCTGCTTCTGTTCATTGCTTTACCATTCATAAACACTCTGTCATAGAAGGTTTATAACTTCCTTTGATTTATCAATTTCACATGCTTGGATTCCTTTTCCCTCAACCTATTGTACCTTATGCATCAGCATTAATAAATCATAAACCGACATTATTTTCTTCCTAGCTCTTCACTTGCAATGGCCAAACAGTTCTATTCCTATAACTGGGTCCCTTCCCGGGTTACTGAGGATCAACTGAATGGAATGGTCAAAATTGGCACCTTACTGAAGAAAAATGAGATCTGGTGGCGAGTTCCTGGGCCGGAAAACCCACCTACCCCTGGAGCAGACGAAATAGTGGTGTGTGCTGATCATATAGGCCGTGGCTTTAAACCACCTAGATCCAAGTTTTTCCGGGATGTACTTGCCAGCTTTTAGATCCACCCTCAGGATATTGGACCCAACTCCGTATCCAACATCTGCAACTTTCAAGTTTTTTGTGAAGTGTATCTACAAGAAGAAACAACTGTCGAGTTGTACCGGGATTTCTTCCATTTAAACCGTCACACTGAAATCATAGACAGACCCAATACTGAACTTGGTGGCGTCTCTATTTAGAAAAGGAAAGAGGTTGAATTCCCTCATGCCAAACTTCAGAGTCACCCATAGGAGTGGAACCAAACTTGGTTCTATTGCAGAGACACCTCCCCTGAAGATGAGAACCCTCTGCCGGGTTATCGTGCTCACCGGCTCTCTAATACTCATCCGCTTCCGCAATGACTAAGTGCCAAGGAACGGGCCTCATACGCCCCACAACTCGCTAAACTTAGAGCTTTCATGTCGAACAGTTTAACAGGCGTGGATTTCGTCCATTGCTGGATATCCTAGAGCATTTTGCCGTTAAGTCGCCGCTCCACTTAATGTGTAAGTGTACTGGTGACGTACAAGACTCTCAACGCCATATCAATATTCAGCTAACAGATGAGGAAGTCACTGAGTCTGTCAAGAAAATGTTGAATGAACCGGAAGCTGTCTGCAACAAGACCGGGTTAAGCCCCTTTTGCACGCAAAACAAACCGCCCGCTGTAAGTATTGTTTGTGCTTCTGTTTTACGCCTGATATGTTTGGACTGTGCAATCTTTGAATACCCTCTGCCCATCTTTAAACAGGGTGATGATCCGTTCAGGAAAAACAAACCTCAGGAGAAAGCGGTGAAGCCTTCTCGTCCTAAAACAAAAGCCGTCACGAAAACCACAAAAAGGAAGGCACCTGAACCCATCGGTTTAGAGCTTGATGACGACCCAGATGAACCGGAAGCAAAGGTAGACTTGATTCACTTGGTTCACTTTTCATGCATCTCATTGACAATGATATTTATCAGGAGGACGTTGAGGGCAGCCAAGCTGATGATGCAGAGGTAATTATCCTTTCCTCCGGTTCAGACTCTCTGCCAACACAAAAAATCCGTCAAGCAGTCCGGAAAGTAAGATTTTCTCACCCTCTTGCTCACTTGGACCCAAAATTTCTTTTGAAGAAGCAGCAGCACGAGGCTCGCCGCACAACCCGGCACAGTGGCCAAACAGTCACCTCGACCGGTTTACTGAACACCCCCGTTCGAAAACGCCGACCCGAGGTCTCACCCACTTCTGACACTTCTTATCCCAAGGCAGGCTTTTTTCGAATACCTCTTAATCCGTCTGATTCGAATTACCAGGTGACACCTCCTTCTTCATCCGGCGAATCCACAGCCACACAACTCCCTCCTCTTAAAACCGTGGCTGGGTAAGTATTTCAACCCAATCTTTTGATGTTTCACACTTTATATGCTATGCTAACCTTTGCAATTGTTCTTTTTTAGAGCCAAGGCCAGACCCAGTAGGAAGGCCTGATGACCCACAAGTATAGGGGATCTATCATAGTCCTTTCGATAAGTAAGAGTGTCGAACCCAACGAGGAGCAGAAGGAAATGATAAATGGTTTTCAGCAAGGTATTCTCTACAAGTACTGAAATAAGTGGTAACAGATGTTGGAAATATGCCCTAGAGGCAATAATAAAATGATTATTATATTTCCTTGTTCATGATAATTTTCTATTATTCATGCTATAATTGTATTATCCGGAAATCGTAATACATGTGTGAATACATAGACCACAATGTGTCCCTAGTGAGCCTCTAGTTGACTAGCTCGTTGATCAACAGATAGTCAAGGTTTCCTGGCTATGGTCATGGGGATGTCATTGATAACGGGATCACATCATTAGGAGAATGATGTGATGGACAAGACCCAATCCTAAGCTTAGCTCAAAGATCGTGTAGTTCGTTTGCTGTAGCTTTTCTGAATGTCAAGTATCATTTCCTTAGACCATGAGATTGTGCAACTCCCGGATACCGTAGGAGTGCTTTGGGTGTGCCAAACATCACAACGTAACTGGGTGACTATAAAGGTACATTACAGGTGTCTCCGAAAGTGTCTGTTGGGTTGGCACGAATCGAGACTGGGATTTGTCACTCCGTATGACAGAGAGGTATCTCTGGCCCACTCGGTAATGCATCACTACAACGAGCTCAATGTGATCAAGTGGTTGATCACGGGATCATGCATTATGGTACGAGTAAAGTGACTTGCCGGTAATGAGACTGAACAAGGTATTGGGATACCGATGATCGAGTCTCGGGCAAGTAACGTACCGATTGACAAAGGGAATTGTATACGGGGTTGCTTGAATCCTCGACATCGTGGTTCATCCGATGAGATCATCGAGGAGCATGTGGGAGCCAACATGGGTATCCAGATCCCGCTGTTGGTTATTGACCGGAGAGCCATCTCGGTCATGTCTACGTGTCTCCCGAACCCGTAGGGTCTACACACTTAAGGTTCGGTGATGCCAGGGTTGTAGAGATATGAGTATGCAGTAATCTAAAAGTTGTTCGGAGTCCCGGATGAGATCCTGGACGTTACGAGGAGTTCTGGAATGGTCCGGAGGTGAAGAATTAAATATAGGAAGTGTAGTTTCAGCCATCGGGAAAGATTCGGGGTCACTGGTATTGTACCGGGACCACCGGATGGGTCCCGGGGGTCCACTGGGTGGGGCCACCCATCCCGGAGGGCCCCATGGGCTGAAGTGGGGAGGGGAACCAGCCCATAGTGGGCTGGTGTGCCCCCCCTCTTGGGCCCCCCTGCGCCTAGGGTTGGAAACCCTAGGGTGGGGGCGCCTCCACTTGCCTTGGGGGGCACTCCACCCCCTTGGCCGCCGCCCCCCTTGGGAGATCCCATCTCCAGGGCCGGCACCCCCCCCTAGGGGGCCTATATAAAGGGGGGGAGGGAGGGCAGCCGCACCTCAAGTCTTGGCGCCTCCCTCTCCCCTGCTACACCTCTCCCTCTCGCAGAAGCTCGGCGAAGCCCTGCTGCGATCACTGCTGCATCCACCACCACGCCGTCGTGTTGCTGGATCTTCATCAACCTCTCCTTCCCCCTTGCTGGATCAAGAAGGAGGAGAACTCATCCGCTCCGTACGTGTGTTGAACGCGGATGTGCCGTCCGTTCGGCACTTGGGCATTGGTGATTTGGATCACGGCGAGTACGACTCCATCATCCCCGTTCTCTTGAACGCTTCCGCTCGCAATCTAGAAGGGTATGTAGATGCACTCTCCTCTTGTTGCTAGTTGACTCCATAGATTGATCTTGGTGAAACGTAGGAATTTTTTTGTTTTCTGCAACGTTCCCCAACACTGGCATCATGAGCTAGGTCTATGCGTAGTTACTATGCACGAGTAGAACACAAAGTAGTTGTGGGCGTCGATATTGTCAATTTGCTTGCCATTACTAGTCTTATCTTGATTCGGCGGCATCGTGGGATGAAGTGGCCTGGACCAACCTTACACGTACGCTTACGTGAGACCGGTTCCACCGACTGACATGCACTAGTTGCATAAGGTGGCTGGCGGGTGTCTGTCTCTCCCACTTTAGTCGGATCGGATTCGATGAACAGGGTCCTTATGAAGGGTAAATAGAAATTGGCAATTCACATTGTGGTTTTGGCGTAGGTAAGAAACGTTCTTGCTAGAAACCTATAGCAGCCACGTAAAAACTTGCAACAACAATTAGAGGACGTCTAACTTGTTTTTGCAGCAAGTGTTTTGTGATGTGATATGGCCAAAGGTTGTGATGAATGATGAATGATATATGTGATGTATGAGATTGATCATGTTCTTGTAATAGGAATCACGACTTGCATGTCGATGAGTATGACAACCGGCAGGAGCCATAGGAGTTGTCTTTATTTATTTATGACTTGCGTGTCAACATAAACATCATGTAATTACTTTACTTTATTGCTAAAGCGTTAGCCATAGTAGTAGAAGTAATAGATGACGAGACAACTTCAAGAAGACACGATGATGGAGATCATGATGATGGAGATCATGGCGTCATGCCGGTGACAACGATGATCATGGAGCCCCGAAGATGGAGATCAAAGGAGCAAATGATATTGGCCATATCATGTCACTATTTGATTGCATGTGATGTTTATCATGTTTTACATCTTATTTGCTTAGAACGACGGTAGCTTAAATAAGATGATCCCTCGTAATAATTTCAAGAAAGTATTCCCCCTAACTGTGCACCGTTGCGAAGGTTCGTTGTTTCGAAGCACCACATGATGATCGGGTGTGATAGATTCTAACGTTCGAATACAACGGGTGTAAGACAGATTTACACACGCAATACACTTAGGCTGACTTGACGAGCCTAGCATGTACAGACATGGCCTCGGAACACAGAAGACCGAAAGGTCCAGCATGAGTCGTATAGAAGATACGATCAACATGAAGATGTTCACCGATGTTGACTAGTCCGTCTCACGTGATGGTCGGACACGGCCTAGTTAACTCGGATCATGTTATACTTAGATGACTGGAGGGATGTCTATCTGAGTGGGAGTTCATTTAATAATTTGATTAGATGAACTTAATTATCATGAACTTAGTCTAAAATCTTTACAATATGTCTTGTAGATCAAATGGCCCACGTTGTCCTCAACTTCAACGCGTTCCTAGAGAAAACCAAGCTGAAAGACGATGGCAGCAACTATACAGACTGGGTCCGGAACCTAAGGATCATCCTCATAGCTGCCAAGAAAGATTATGTCCTAGAAGCACCGCTAGGTGACGCACCCGTCCCACAGAACCAAGACGTTATGAACGCTTGGCAGACACGTGCTGATGATTACTCCCTCGTTCAGTGCGGCATGCTTTACAGCTTAGAACCGGGGCTCCAAAAGCGTTTTGAGCGACATGGAGCATATGAGATGTTCGAAGAGCTGAAAATGGTTTTCCAAGCTCATGCCCGGGTCGAGCGATATGAAGTCTCCGACAAGTTCTTCAGCTGTAAGATGGAGGAAAATAGTTCTGTTAGTGAGCACATACTCAGAATGTCTGGGTTGCATAACCGCTTGACTCAGCTGGGAGTTAATCTCCCGGAGGACGCGGTCATTGACAGAATCCTTCAGTCGCTTCCACCGAGCTACAAGAGCTTTGTGATGAACTTCAATATGCAGGGGATGGAAAAGACCATTCCTGAAGTATTTGCAATGCTGAAATCAGCAGAGGTAGAAGTTAAAAAGGAACATCAAGTGTTGATGGTGAATAAAACCACTAAGTTCAAGAAAGGCAAGGGTAAGAAGAACTTCAAGAAGGACGGCAAGGGAGTTGCCGCACCCGGTAAGCAAGCTGCCGGGAAGAAGCCAAAGAATGGACCCAAGCCCGAGACTGAGTGTTTTTATTGCAAGGGAAGTGGTCACTGGAAGCGGAACTGCCCCAAATACTTAGCGGACAAGAAGGCCGACATCACAAAAGGTATATGTGATATACATGTAACTGATGTGTACCTTACTAGTACTCGTAGTAGCTCCTGGGTATTTGATACCGGTGCAGTTGCTCACATTTGTAACTCAAAGCAGGAGCTGCGGAATAAGCGGAGACTGGCGAAGGACGAGGTGACGATGCGCGTCGGGAATGGTTCCAAGGTCGATGTGATCGCCGTCGGCACGCTACCTCTACATTTACCTATGGGATTAGTTTTAAACCTCAATAATTGTTATTTAGTGCCAGCTTTGAGCATGAACATTGTATCAGGATCTCGTTTAATTCGAGATGGCTACTCATTTAAATCCGAGAATAATGGTCGTTCTATTTATATGAGAGATATGTTTTATGGTCATGCTCCAATGGTGAATGGTTTATTCTTAATGAATCTCGAGCGTAATGCTACACATATTCATAGTGTGAATACCAAAAGATGTAAAGTTGATAATGATAGTCCCACATACTTGTGGCACTGCCGCCTTGGTCACATAGGTGTCAAACGCATGAAGAAGGTCCATGCAGATGGACTTTTAGAGTCTCTTGATTATGAATCATTTGACACGTGCGAACCATGCCTCATGGGTAAAATGACCAAGACTCCGTTCTCAGGAACAATGAAGCAAGCAACCAACTTATTGGAAATCATACATACTGATGTGTGCGGTCCAATGAGTGTTGAGGCTCGCGGTGGCTGTCGTTATGTTCTCACCCTCACTGATGACTTGAGTAGATATGGGTATGTCTACTTAATGAAACACAAGTCTGAGACCTTTGAAAAGTTCAAGGAATTTCAGAGTGAGGTTGAGAATCAACGTGACAGGAAAAATCAAGTTCTTGCGATCAGATCGTGGGGAAGAATACTTGAGTCACGAATTTGGCACACACTTAAGAAAATGTGGAATAGTTTCACAACTCACGCCGCCTGGAACACCTCGGCGTAATGGTGTGTCCAAACGTCGTAATCGCACTCTATTAGATATGGTGCGATCTATGATGTCTCTTACCGATTTACCGCTATCATTTTGGGGCTATTGTTTAGAGACTGCCGCATTCACTTTAAATAGGGCTCCATCGAAATCCGTTGAGACGACACCGTATGAATTATGGTTTGGGAAGAAACCTAAGCTGTCGTTTCTAAAAGTTTGGGGATGCGATGCTTATGTCAAGAAACTTCAACCTGAAAAGCTCGAACCCAAGTCAGAAAAATGCGTCTTCATAGGATACCCTAAGGAAACCATTGGGTATACCTTCTACCTCAGATCCGAAGGCAAGGTCTTCGTTGCCAAGAATGGATCCTTTCTAGAGAAGGAGTTTCTCTCGAAAGAAGTAAGTGGGAGGAAAGTAGAGCTTGATGAAGTACTGCCTCTTGAAGCAGAGAGTAGCGCAGCTCAGGAAAATGTTCCTGTGGTGCCTGCACCGATTAGAGAGGAAGTTAATGATGATGATCAAGATACTTCGGATCAAGCTCCTACTGAACTTCGTAGGTCCACAAGGACACGTTCCGCACCAGAGTGGTACGGCAACCCTGTCTTGGAAATCATGTTGTTAGACAACGGTGAACCTTCGAACTATGAAGAAGCGATGGCGGGCCCAGATTCCGACAAATGGCTGGAAGCCATGAAATCCGAGATAGGATCCATGTATGAAAACGAAGTATGGACTTTGACTGACTTGCCCGTCGATCGGCGAGCCATAGAAAATAAATGGATCTTTAAGAAGAAGACATATGCGGATGGTAATGTGACCATCTATAAAGCTCGGCTTGTCGCTAAGGGTTATCGACAAGTTCAAGGGGTTGACTACAATGAGACTTTCTCACCCGTAGCGAAGCTGAAGTCCGTCCGAATCATGTTAGCAATTGCCGCATTCTATGATTATGAGATACGGCAAATGGACGTCAAAACGGCATTCCTTAATGGTTTCCTTATGGAAGAATTGTATATGATGCAGCCGGAAGGTTTTGTCGATCCTAAGAATGCTGACGAGGTGTGCAAGCTCCAACGCTTGATTTATGGGCTGGTGCAAGCATCTCGGAGTTGGAACATTCGCTTTGATGAGATGATCAAAGGTTTGGGTTTATGCAGACTTATGGAGAAGCCTGCGTTTACAAGAAAGTGAGTGGGAGCTCTGTAGCATTTCTCATATTATATGTAGATGACATACTTTTGATGGGAAATGATATAGAACTTTTGGACAGCATTAAGGCCTACTTGAATAAGAGTTTTTCAATGAAGGACCTTGGAGAAGCTGCTTATATATTAGGCATCAAGATCTATAGAGATAGATCAAGACGCCTCATAGGTCTTTCACAAAGCACATACCTTGATAAGATATTGAAGAAGTTCAATATGGATCAGTCTAAGAAGGGGTTCTTGCCCGTGTTGCAAGGTGTGAAATTGAGCTTAGCTTGATGTCCGACCACGACAGAAGATATAGAAGAGATGAGTGTCATCCCCTATGCCTCAGCCATAGGGTCTATTATGTATGCCATGCTGTGTACCAGACCTGATGTAAACCTTGCCATAAGTTTGGTAGGAAGGTACCAAAGCAATCCCGACAAGGAACACTGGACAACGGTCAAGAATATCCTGAAGTACCTGAAAAGGACTAAGGACATGTTTCTCGTTTATGGAGGTGATGAAGAGCTCGTCGTAAAGGGTTATGTCGATGCTAGCTTCGACACATATCTGGATGACTCTAAGTCACAAACCGGATACGTGTATATGTTGAATGGTGGAGCAGTAAGCTGGTGCAGCTGTAAGCAGAGCGTCGTGGCGGGATCTACATGTGAAGCGGAGTACATGGCAGCCTCGGAGGCAGCGCATGAAGCAATTTGGGTGAAGGAGTTCATCACCGACCTAGGAGTCATACCCAATGCGTCGGGGCCGATCAAACTCTTCTGTGACAACACTGGAGCTATTGCACTTGCCAAGGAGCCCAGGTTTCACAAGAAGACCATGCACATCAAGTGTCGCTTCAACTCCATTCGTGAAAATGTTCAAGATGGAGACATAGATATTTGTAAAGTACATACAGATCTGAATGTCGCAGATCCATTGACTAAACCTCTCCCTAGAGCAAAACATGATCAACACCAAAATTCCATGGGTGTTCAATTCATCACAATGTAACTAGATGATTGACTCTAGTGCAAGTGGGAGACTGTTGGAAATATGCCCTAGAGGCAATAATAAAATTATTATTATATTTCCTTGTTCATGATAATTGTCTATTATTCATGCTATAATTGTATTATCCGGAAATCGTAATACATGTGTGAATACATAGACCACAATGTGTCCCTAGTGAGCCTCTAGTTGACTAGCTCGTTGATCAACAGATAGTCAAGGTTTCCTGGCTATGGACATGGAGATGTCATTGATAACGGGATCACATCATTAGGAGAATGATGTGATGGACAAGACCCAATCCTATGCTTAGCTCAAAGATCGTGTAGTTCGTTTTTTGTAGCTTTTCTGAATGTCAAGTATCATTTCCTTAGACCATGAGATTGTGCAACTCCTGGATACCGTA
Source organism: Triticum dicoccoides (assembly GCF_002162155.2). Classification (NCBI taxonomy): domain Eukaryota; kingdom Viridiplantae; phylum Streptophyta; class Magnoliopsida; order Poales; family Poaceae; genus Triticum; species Triticum dicoccoides. Next base: position 522,971,422 of record NC_041380.1, on the reverse strand, counting down.
GGAGTGCTTTGGGTGTGCCAAATGTCACAACGTAACTGGGTGACTATAAAGGTACATTACAGGTGTCTCCGAAAGTGTCTGTTGGGTTGGCACGAATCGAGACTGGGATTTGTCACTCCGTATGACGGAGAGGTATCTCTGGGCCCACTCGGTAATGCATCATCACAATGAGCTCAATGTGATCAAGTGGTTGATCACGGGATCATGCATTACGGTACGAGTAAAGTTACTTGCCGGTGACGAGACTGAACAAGGTATTGGGATACCGACGATCGAGTCTCGGACAAGTAACGTACCGATTGACAAAGGGAATTGTATACGGGGTTGCTTGAATCCTCGACATCGTGGTTCATCCGATGAGATCATCGAGGAGCATGTGGGAGCCAACATGGGTATCCAGATCCCGTTGTTGGTTATTGACCGGAGAGCCGTCTCGGTCATGTCTACGTGTCTCCCGAACCCGTAGGGTCTACACACTTAAGGTTCGGTGACGCCAGGGTTGTAGAGATATGAGTATGCAGTAATCCGAAAGTTTTTCGGAGTCCCAGATGAGATTCTGGACGTCATGAGGAGTTCCGGAATGGTCCGGAGGTGAAGAATTATATATAGGAAGTGTAGTTTCGGCCATCGGGAAAGATTCGGGGTCACCGGTATTGTACCGGGACCACCGGATGGGTCCCGGGGGTCCACCGGGTGGGGCCACCCATCCCGGAGGTCCCCATGGGCTGAAGTGGGGAGGGGAACCAGCCCATAGTGGGCTGGTGCGCCCCCCTCTTGGGCCCCCTTGCGCCTAGGGTTGGAAACCCTAGGGTGGGGGGCGCCTCCACTTGCCTTGGGGGGCACTCCACCCCCTTGGCCGCCGCCCCCCTTGGGAGATCCCATCTCCAGGGCCAGCGCCCCCCTAGGGGGCCTATATAAAGGGGGGGAGGGAGGGCAGCCGCACCTCAGGTCTTGGCGCCTCCCTCTCCCCTGCTACACCTCTCCCTCTCACAGAAGCTCGGCGAAGCCCTGCTGCGATCACTGCTGCATCCACCACCACGTCGTCGTGCTGCTGGATCTTCATAAATCTCTCCTTCCCCCTTGCTGGATCAAGAAGGAGGAGACGTCATCCGCTCCATACGTGTGTTGAACGCGGAGGTGCCGTCCGTTCGGCACTTGGTCATCGGTGATTTGGATCACGGCGAGTACGACTCCATCATCCCCGTTCTCTTGAACGCTTCCGCTCACGATCTACAAGGGTATGTAGATGCACTCTCCTCTCGTTGCTAGTTGACTCCATAGATTGATCTTGGTGAAACATAGGAATTTTTTTTTCTGCAACGTTTCCCAACAACAGATAGTTTTGTGATAAGATAATTTGTAACGAGCAAGAAGTAAAAAAGTAAATAAAGTGCAGCAAGGTGGCCCAATCCTTTTTGTAGCAAAGGACAAGCCTGGACAAACTATTATATAAGGAAAAGCACTCCCGAGGACACATGGGAATATCGTCAAGCTAGTTTTCATCACGTTCATATGATTCGCGTTCGGTACTTTGATAATTTGTCATGTAGGTGGACCGGTGCTTGGGTGCTGTTCTTACTTGAAAAAGCATCCCACTTATGATTAACCTCTATTGCAAGCATCCGCAACGACAATAAAAGTATTAAGGTAAACCTAACCATAGCATGAAACATATGGATCCAAATCAGCCCCTTACGAAGCAACGCATAAACTAGGGTTTAAGCTTCTGTCACTCTAGCAACCCATCATCTACTTATTACTTCCCAATGCCTTCCTCTAGGCCCAAATAATGGTGAAGTGTTATGTAGTCGACGTTCACATAACACCACTAGAGGCTAGAAAACATACATCTCATCAAAATATCGAACAAATACCAAATTCACATGACTAGCTACTAATAGCAAGACTTCTCCCTTGTCCTCAGGAACAAACGTAACTACTCACAAAGCATAAACATGTCCATAATCAGAGGGGTATTAATATGCATATAGGATCTGAACATATGATCTTCCACCAATTAAACCAACTAGCATCAACTACAAGGAGTAATTAACACTACTAGCAACCTACTAGCACCAATCCCGGACTTGGAGACAAGAATTGGATACAAGAGATGAACTAGGGTTTTGAGATGAGATGGTGCTGATGAAGATGTTGATGGAGATTGCCCTCTCCCGATGAGAGGAGCGTTGGTGATGACGATGGCAATGATTTCCCCCTCCGGGAGGGAAGTTTCCCCGGCAGAACAGCTCTATCGGAGCTCTAGATTGGATCCGCCAAGGTTCCGCCTCGTGGCGGCGGAGTTTCGTCCCGAAAGGTTGCTTCTTATTTTTTCCTTGACAAAAGACTTCATATAGGAGAAGATGGTCATCGGAGAGCCACCAGGGGGCCCACGAGGTAGGGGCGCGCCCTAGGGGGGGCGCCCCCCACCCTCGTGAGCAGGGTGTGGGCCCCCTGGTCTTCATCTTTGGCGAGGATTTTTCATTATTTATTATAAGGTATTCCGTGGAGTTTCAGGACTTTTGGAGTTGTGCAGAATAGGTCTCTAATATTTGCTCCTTTTCCAGCCCAGAATTCCAGCTGTCGGTATTCTCCCTCCTTATGTAAACCTTGTAAAATAAGAGAGAATAGCCATAAGTATTGTGACATAATGTGAAATAACAGCCCATAATGCAATAAATATCGATATAAAAGCATGATGCAAAATGGACGTATCAAGGCCCGGGTGAATAACCCGTCTGATGATCATGTGGTGATTGAACCGGAGCTGACTACAGAACCGGAAGGTCCAAATACTGAGGCCACATTTGATGAACCACCCCCTCAAGATCAGAATGTTGATGAACAAGCAGAAGTTGATACCACTATGCCAGATGATAAACCGACAAGTCCAATCCGGGCTGATGACGGACCTTCTAGTCCAGTGAAAACTACTGACACTCCATCAACTCCAGAAAAGGCCGCTGAGATAAAGAAGATGAGACTATCATTACCGCTATTGGCCACACCTCTCCTGGCCATCCTGTTGTATTGGCGAAACATAGTGCCAAAGAAGAACGTGCTGCCATGGAGAAAGGCAAGTGGAGCACCAATTTATCAAGCTATGCCCACTTCAGTGCTCAAGAACTCCACTCTGGCTTTCTAAACTGTCTGCACACAAACCGTGACTATGAAGCCGGTTTGGTGAATCTGATGAAGGAGCGCTATGAGGTAATGGCATAACTTTTCCTTTCTTAAGTCCAATTGCAAATACCAACTCTAGTAGCCCCCAAGGGTCGTTTTATGATAGCAATCATAAATCGGGACTTTCTAAGATCTTAACCCTTGCATACTTATCCTCCGTATGTCAGGTGATCCTTTGAAATAAACCGGTACTTTATCGTTGTATTCATGTAGTTTTCATCTATGTAATCCCCAAGGGCCGGTTTATCTTTCCAAGGTGAACCAGGATTTTAACCAATGCTTTGATTTGAACAAATGTACAGTAGCCCCCAAGTGCCAAAGATAATGTTTGCATTGTATTTGGGACTTGCAAAAAATTCTGATAATAAAGCAAATATGCATTAGCCCCCAAGTACAAAGTGCATAACTTGTTATGTGCTTGGTACTTCAAATATATACATCCCACTGATGATATGTCATTCCTTTACAGGTTGAGCTGAGTAAAAAGGACTCCCAAACCGCTGATCCTCAAGAAAACATCAAATCTCAGCAAGCGGAGGCTTCCAAAGCCAAGGAGGAACTGACTAAAGCCTTAGCAGCCATGGAGAAGCTGAAGGAAAATTTTAAGAAGGAACATGCAGATTGGGATGCTGAGAAGGCCGCTTTGGCAAAGAAATCCGAAGACGTAGAAGCAGCCCCTAAACTAGTGGTTGAGGAACTGACCGTTTTAAGGCGGCAAATAAATGCTATGACCTCTGCCGTATTTGGTAAGCGCCCCCTTCTGGTATGTTTCAAGTCCCCTTTACCTTAGCAGTCACCGGTTTACTGATGCTCGCAATGCTACAGGAACCTGCATTACCCATCCGAGCTCCAATATGCGGATGAAGCTGAAAGCAGCCTACACCTTGATAGAACAATTGTATTCCAGATCCCAACGGGCTATCTGCACTGCTACGTACAACAAGCCTCCTCCATCGTTGATAAAATAAACCATCGAGAAGCTATCCATGTTGCCTGCCCGGCTGGAGGAACTTAAAAATCAGCTGCAAGGTCAGGCGCATTGACTGCGCTAATCCGGGCCAAGGCATGGATTCCAGATCTCGAACCGGCAGATATCGGCCAAGGCTACCCCAGCGTGAAGGAAGATGGCACAGAATTCAACAATGATGATCTCCGAAGGTTGACAAAGGAAATGCGGCCTATAGCAAGCAAATTGGCGGATGGCACATATCTATCTCATTATCAACCAGTTTATGATGTTGATCAGAAAAGACATCCTGCACCGATTCATGATGTAGAAGATCTTGTTCCGCCAATCCATAAGCACACTTATGCTCCTGACATTGATCCTTCCCCTCTTATAAGTGAAGAAGCTGTATTCCAAGCATTAACCAGAATCGATTGGACAACAATTGATTTCCAGCCACTGGGTAGAGAGGAGGAAGATACACCAACTCAAGATGATCCGCAATCTTCAAGTCATCCTGGTGATGAATCTTGAACTGGAGGCCGGTTTAGCTGTCGCAGTCTACCACTTGTTATTGAAACAATTATTCTTGGTGGGCATTTCAAACGCCTTGTAATAGGCTAGTTCAAACACTCGCTTGCTATGCTATCGAGCATATTTATTTTGCTTGATACTGATAACTCGCCATGCCTTTGGGATCTATTATATGCATAGTCCAGTGCGGCCTTTATTTAACGTGTTCCTGCATATAAGAACTTGAAAGTGTCCTAGTGGTTTACCACCGAACGGGTCATGATGCCCAGATATATATATATATATTATATGGCTTGGGTGTATAACCAAGACTGTAATAACCAGATATAAAATAGATGATACCTGTGATATATCTCATTGGCTATCCAACTGTTGGGATAATAAGGGTGATAACACCAGTCTGGAGTATTGATGACTCCTTTCATTCTTGCCGGTTCATATCAAAACCGTACCGGGTTATGAGAAACAGCGGTTTACTCATGTAATTCTTGTGACTTCTAGTCAAAACCAGACCGGATCAAATTATTGCCGGTTTAGAACTGATCATGTACTGACAACTGAGTGTTGAAAGCCATGCCGGGTTGTAATATACACCGGTTTATCAGAAAATATTCATAAATCCCTTATCAAAAGAGGTTAAAACATTTGCAACAAATACAAGAAAAATAGGCAAGGCTTTTCATGGGCTGCCAGGCCGCTGAGTTAAACTGTTTTTCAAAGCCTTTTAAGATGGACCTCAATCTTTAACCAATCATCGTTTTAACTTTGACAAGTTCAGGGTCTATGAGATTGACTTGTCAAACGTTCGATGGGTCATACCAGGTTTACCTGGACTGAGTGGCTTACTTAAAGAGGCAGGATAACCCGGGGTTTTAGGTGAATACACCTGGCTTCCAAGCCTGGCTTGATAGCCTATTACAAGGGTGCAAGCTCGTTGTTCTTTGAGAAGCAAGGAGCCCCCAAGTAATATTTGAGCTGTGCTCAGTGGGTACCTATGTTTGAGTTGTGCTTTTTGCAACAGACTCTCTTTGGTTCCACATAATTTCCTTTTTGGCTTTAAGCCTATCAAGAGGTGTAGCTATGGTGTAAATACAACCAAGCCCCCTAGTGATTTCCCTGTTTGGCCTTAAGCCGATCAAGAGGCATAGCTATGGTTCGAATACGACCAAGCCCCCTAGTGATTTCCTTTATATCTGTGTGGCTTTATAAGTCGGGTTAGTAGAAATCCGCTTTATAAGTAGAAGCCCCCATGTAACCACACACGATGTAAAAAAACAACAGATACCCCGCTTTAGCTGAGGCTCCAGTTTATTATATAATATATACATTGACATGAGTATGTACATAAGAAGAGCCTGTGGCTCAAGTATAGTAAGGCCGAAGAAGAACTATATTCCACGGCCGCTGGGTCTCCTCCTCCGATTTACGTGAGTCTTTGTGCTCTCGAACATCCATAAGGTAGTATGATCCATTGTGCAAATTTTTGCTAACCGCAAAAGGTCCTTCCCAAGGTGGGGATAACTTGTGCATATCAGTCTGATCCTGGATGAGCTGGAGCACCAGATCGCCCTCTTGAAAAGTTCTGGTCCTAACCCGGCGGCTATGATAACGTCGGAGATCTTGTTGATAAATCGCCAAACGCGCCGCTGCCAGATCACGCTCCTCATCTAACAGGTCCAGTGAGTCCTGACGTGCATTCTCATTCTCAGCTTCAACGTAAGCCGCCACACGGGGCGAGTCATGACGGATGTCACTAGGGAGAACCGCCTCTGCTCCGTAAACCATGAAGAAAGGTGTGTAACCCATAGATCTATTTGATGCGGTGTTGATACTCCGTAACACAGAAGGTAACTCCTCCACCCAACAACCTGGCGTCCGCTTTAAAGGAACCATAAGTCGGGGTTTAATACCTCTCAAAATTTCTTGATTTGCCCTCTCTACTTGACCATTAGATTGGGGGTGAGCCACTGATGACACATCAAGCCGGATGTGCTCATGTTGACAAAATTCTTCCATAGCACCCTTGGACAGATTAGTACCATTATCAGTTATAATGCTGTGTGGAAAACCAAACCGGAATATCACCTTTTTGATGAATTGGACCGTCGTGGCTGCATCACACTTACTGACTGGCTCTGCCTCTACCCACTTGGTAAACTTGTCAACCGCCACCAACAGGTGGGTCTTTTTGTCCTTGGACCTCTTAAAGGGTCCAACCATATCTAGCCCCCAAGTTGCAAACGGCCAAGTGATTGGAATCATTCTCAACTCCTGAGCCAGAACATGAGCGCGGCGTGCAAATTTCTGACAACCGTCACACCTTTTTACTAAATCCTCAGCATCAGCATGAGCCGTCAACCAATAGAAGTCATGACAAAAAGCCTTAGCCACCAAGGATTTTGAACTGGCGTGGTGACCACAATCTCCTTCGTGGATCTCTCGCAAAATCTCACAACCTTGTTGAGGAGACACACAATGTTGAATCGCCCCTGTCACGCTGTAACGATGTAACTCCCCATTGATAATGGTCATTGACTTGGATCGCTGGGTTATCTACCGGGCCAAGGTTTCATCGCCTGGTAACTCGCCCTGGTTCATATAGGCCAGGTATGGGACTGTCCAATCCGGTATAACATGATGAGCCGCTACCAACTGGGCCTCCGGGTCAGGAATAGCCAACTCCTCCTCTATGGCTATCTTGACCGACGGATTATGAAGTACATCGAGGAAGACATTAGGTGGCACCAGTTTACGCTGAGAGCCTAGACGACTTAAAGCGTCCGCCGCTTCATTCTTTCACCGGTCTATATGGTCAACTTGATAACCCTTGAAATGACCAGCCACTATGTCCACCTCTCGTCGATATGCAGCCATGAGTGGATCCTTAGAATCCCAAGTGCCAGATACCTGCTGAGCCACCAGGTCCGAGTCACCGAAGCACTTAACTCGGCTTAAATTCATCTCCTTAGCCATCCGAAGGCCATGGAGCAAGGCCTCATATTCAGCTGCATTGTTAGTACAAGGGAACATTAAGCGGAGAACATAACAAAACTTGTCACCTCGTGCGGAAGTTAATATGACTCCAGCTCCCGAGCCCTCCAATTGTCTGGACCCATCAAAATGAATAGTCCAATACGTGTTATCTGGCTTCTCCTCCGGTGCCTGCAACTCTATCCAATCATTAATGAAATCCACAAGTGCTTGTGATTTGATTGCTGTGTGAGGCGTATATTTTATCTCGTGAGGTCCAACCTCAATAGCCCACTTGGCAATCCGGCCAGTCGCCTCTCTGTTTTGGATGATATCTCCCAGAGGGGCTGAACTAACCACTGTAATGGGATGACCTTGAAAATAATGCTTGAGCTTCCGGCTTGCCATGAAAACTCCATACACCAACTTCTGCCAATGCGGGTACCTCTGCTTTGATTCAATAAGCACCTCACTGATGTAATAAACCGACCATTGAACCGGATACTCCTTTCTGGCCTCCTTGCGCTCTACCACAATAGCCACACTAACAGCTCTGGCATTAGCAGCGACATATAGCAATAAGGGCTCTTTATCGATCGGAGCCGCAAGAACGGGCGGTTCGGCCAACTGTCTCTTCAAGTCCTCAAATGCTTTATCAGCCGCGTCACTCCAGACGAAATCATCCGTTTTCTTTAGCATCTGATATAAAGGGATAGCCTTCTCCCCAAGGCGGCTGATAAACCGGCTTAAAGCTGCAATCCGGCCCGCCAAACGCCAAACATCATTGATACATGCCGGTTTACCCAGAGATGTGATAGCCGTGATCTTCTCCGGATTAGCCTCAATGCCTCTGTTAGACACCAGAAAACCCAAGAGCTTGCCTTCCGGAACACCAAAGACACATTTAGCCGGATTAAGCATCATCTTATAGAACCGGAGGTTATCAAAGGTCTCCCTCAGGTCATCTATCAAGGTTTCCTCCTTCCTAGATTTCACCACAATATCATCCACATAAGCATGAACATTGCGCCCAGTCTGTTTATGAAGACAATTCTGAACACAACGCTGATAAGTCGCCTGTGCACTCTTCAGCCCAAAAGGCATGGATACATAGCAGAAGGCCCCAAAGGGAGTTATGAAAGATGTCTTCTCCTGGTCATTAACTGCCATTTTGATCTGAGATAACCAGAATAAGCATCCAAAAAACACAAACGGTCACAACCCGCCATAGCATCAATAATCTGATCAATACGCGGGAAAGCAAAGGGATTAGCTGGACAAGCCTTGTTCAAGTCTGTGTAATCCACACACATACGCCAAGTGCCATTTTTCTTGAGTACCAGCACCGGATTAGCTAGCCACTCTGGGTGAAAAACCTCCACAATAAACCCTGCTGCCAAAAGCCGGGCTACCTCTCACCAATAGCCTTACGTCTCTCTTCATTGAAGCGGCGGAGAAACTGCCTGACCGGTTTGAACTTAGGATCTATATTAAGGGTGTGCTCAGCGAGTTCCCTTGGTACACCTAGCATGTCAGAAGGCTTCCATGCAAAGATGTCCCGGTTCTCACGGATGAACTTGATGAGCGCGCTTTCCTATTTTGGATCCAGGTTAGCGCTAATGCTGAACTACTGAGATGAATCGCCAGGAACAAAATCAACCGTTTTAGTGTCTGCAGCCGATTTAAATTTCGGTGCCGGATCATGCTCTGTAGTTGGCTTCTTTAGAGAAGTCATATCTTCCGGATCAACATTATCCTTATAAAATTTCAGCTCCTCTGTGTCACAAACCGACTCAGCATAAGCCGCATCCCCTTCTTCACATTCTAATGCAATCTTCCTGCTCCCATGTATCGTGATGGTCCCCTTATGACCCGGCATCTTAAGTTGCAGATAAACATAACACGGTCTCGCCATGAACTTAGCATAAGCCGGCCTTCCCAACAGGGCATGATATGGGCTCTTAATTTTCACCACTTCAAAAGTCAAAGTTTCTGATCTTGAATCATGATCGTCTCTAAAAGCCACCTCTAGGTCCATCTTGCCAACTGGGTACGCTGATTTACCAGGCACCACTCCATGAAAGACGGTGTTCGACGGTTTAAGACTCATGTCTGTCAGCCCAATGCGATGGAAGGTATCATAGTAAAGGATACTGATACTGCTCCCTCCATCCATAAGCACTTTGGTGAACTTGTAGCCCCCGACTTGAGGAGCCACCACTAAGGCCAGATGACCCAGATTATAACCCGGGGCGGATGATCCTCCTGACTCCATAAAATGGGTTGTTCAGACCAGCGCAAATACCGAGCCACCGCCGGTTCAATGGAGTTCACGGCCCTCTTGTGAAGCTTCTGATCGTGCTTACACAAGCTACTGGTAAAGACATGATACTGCCCGCTATTCAACTTCTTTGGATTGCTTTGATAACCCGATTGCTGCTGCTGTTGATTCCCCTGATGGTTATAACCTCCTTGATTGCCCTAATTACCTTGATTACCATGTCCGGCTTAATTACCTTGGAATCATGAACCGGAGCTGCCGCCTCCATAACCCGGCCCATGAAAACCGCCTCCTGAACCGCCGGGCACGCCATTGTCATATTGAAACATATTAGAACATTTGAACTCTCGCATGATGAAGCAATCCTTCCAAAGATGCAAAGATGGCTTCTCCTTCGACCCGTGCTTTGGACAGGGTTGATTTAATAGGCGCTCCAGATTGGGGCCTGACCCTCCACCCCTCTGGGGTGGTTTACCCTTACGACGCTGACCGTTATCCTGGGCGTTGGTGTTAGCCACAAAGTCCAAGCTATTATCCGCCTTGCGCTTACCATTGTTCCCATGACCTGCCGGGTTATGATGCTGCCCCTTGGCACTACCGTTCTTTTTCCCTTTCCCTGGTTTGTCTTCTTCAGAATCAGGGTCCTTGCTACTATCTGAATCGGCATATTTAACCAAAGCGGCCATAAGCGTTGACATGTCATTACAGTGACGTTTGAGCATTCCCAACTTCAGTTTTAATGGCATGAACCGGCAGTTGCCCTCCAACGTCAAAACTGATGTATTTGCATTGATGCGGTCTGATGAATGCAAAATAGCTGAGACTCACTTCAGCCAATGGGTCGTGGACTCCCCATGCTCTTGAACACAAGTGGCTAGGTCCACAATTGACATGGGCTGTGTCGGGGATATCCCCGCGGTATAAACCGCCGAATGTATGACCCGACTAGAGTTTGGTGATTCACTGGCGACCCGCTTGGACCTGGCGGTTTACGATTCATTGGTAATCCAGCCGGCGGGTCAGAGGAGCGACAAAACCCGGTTGTCGAATTTCGGGTTCCGGCAGACCCTTGAGGTTCGAACACTAGGGTGCGTGCGGAGATTTCGCCTCCTACCTACCTGCACCCCTCCGCCTCGTTAAGGTCTAAGCTACAGAAAGAACAACACAAGAGACACAGGGTTTATACTGGTTCGGGCCACCGTTGTGGTGTAATACCCTACTCCAGTGTGTGGTGTGGTGGATTGCCTCTTGGGCTAATGATGAAGAACAATACAAGGAAGAATAGCCTCGCGAGGGTCTATTCTTAGCTGGGGTGATGAACTGCTGAGAGGAGTTCAGTCACCCTTCTCTCTCTCTCTCTCTCTCTCTCTCTCTCTCTCTCTCTCTGATCGGCACCCCTCTCTTCTCTTTTTTTGAACCCCCCTTTGCTCTATGGGTGGCTGGTCCTATTTATAGAGGCCCTGGTCCTCTTCCCAAATATCGAGCGGGAAGGGAGCCAACAATGGTGGGCTAATTTGAAGGGGGACAGCTAGTATCGGCTATCCTGACAAAAGTAGTCTTCGCCTGCACAAAGCTCTGGTGATGAGGCCGTCTTGGGCTCCACGGTGACCTCCGTCTCGTAGTCCTCCTGGTCTTGGTCTCGTTGCACCGAAATGGCAACCTTTGCCTGATGCCTCGGTACTCCGCGGCTACGCTTGCCCCCTTTGCACCAAAGAGGAAGGAAGGACACTGCGCGGGCTGGCACCCGCCTGGCGCCCTTGGTCGTCATGGCTTGCGTCACGGGCACCTCGTGAGGTACCCCGCCTTGATCTCTCTGCCTCCTCGTGAGCCAGCCTGATGAGGCCGTGCGTGAGGAAGCTCCGTGTCGTCCACCCCGCGAGGCTTGGCCCCTCTCGAGGGTCTTGGGTTTGTGTTGGTGAAGATGGGCCGCGCTGGGCCCCCCTTTGAGCCACGCCGCAGGCTGCAGGCAGGCAAGTCTCGGGACCCCCGTTCCCAGAATGTCGACAGTAGCCCCCGGGCCCAAGGCGCGCCCGGACTTGGCCGTGTAGGGAGGCAGAAGGGCAAGAGTGAAGCGCTGCGGGCCCTAACAGCCTATGGCCTTGGGCGCCGCGTGGCAGTTGGTTGGACGTGGGCGCCCTAGCAACCGCGTGAATTGATAAAGGAGCGGCATCCACCTAGGGTTTGCTTCTTGCTTTCCCCGGTTGCTGCTCAGATCCCCTTTCTTGCGCCTCTCCTTCCTCCAAAATTTCCAGATCCACTCCGACCGTGCGACCTAGGAAGCCATGGCGCCTCGTCAGCCCCCGGCCGTAGCTTGGTACTCGTCTGCCCTGGACCCGCCGAACGTGTCGGAGGCGAGCCTTGCCCGGTTGCGCCGGATGGCGACGGCGCGGGGCATCAATGGGGCAAAGGTGTTTAAAGCCGGCTCCGCCACCCCTGAGGGTCAAGGGAGCACCTTCTATCCGCTCTTCGTAAGTGCCATTGCTGCTGGCCTGGTGCCTCCCTTCTCCGAGTTCTTCTTCTCTGTCCTCCGCCACTATAAGCTACAAGCCCTGCATCTCCACCCCAACTCCGTCCTTCTCCTGGCAATCTTCGCCTATTACTGCAAGGCTCACGTAGGGGTGCAGCCCTCAGTGGCCTTGCTGCGCCACTACTTCTACCTCCGGACCTCTCGTGGTACTGCTTCTGCGTGCGCGAGCTTCGTCGCGTACGGTGGCGCCATTGCCATTTCGAACCCCGGGAAAAGGATTGAGGGCTTCAGGAGCAAGTGGGTCTTGGTGGATGCTGGGCGCATCCACCCTCAGCTGATTTTTCCCACGGAGCAGCCCACGAGCTCCATCGATTGGGGTCGAGCGGAGCTCACAGACCCCCGCGCGAAGCTGATGTTGGAGAAGATGGACGCGGATCTGAGACCGGCCAATATGGCGGCGGCGAAGCTGACCGGCGCGTCGCTGCTGAGGGAATTCCTAGAGCACCAGCTGGCTCCGCTTCGGCAGTACTCACTTCCGATGTGGAGGCCCCGTCCGAGCCCCGCGGCCTTAGCCGACGGAGATCTGGCTGCGGTCCTCCAATCTCTAGTCGGGGCGATGTGGCAAGGTTGGCGGGCGCTCCTATGCCCTTGTTCCTCCGCGACGACTGGGAGCAGGTAGTGGAGTCCATGCCCGTCTTCAACGGGGATGGGCCCATGCCCATGGAAACTCCCGAGGAACCGGTGGACGTGCCCTCCGACGACTCTAGCGAAGAGGAGGAAGGAGGGGAGTGGGGAAAAGGGCCTGACTCCGAGGCGACTGACGGAGAGTCGAGGGCTCCCCTCCCCTGGCGCAGGTCCCGCGTTCTCCGCCTCTCTCCGAGCGATGACGACGAGGATGACGACGAAGACGACGACGAGGACAACGACGAGCAGGACGGTGGGATCTCACCCCCGATCCCGAAGAAGGACAGGACCGGGCTAATCTCCCACGGGTCTGCCCCGGCCCCGGGGCGGGCCGCAGATGCACCTTCCGCCTCCAAGCTTCCCGAGGTTGACCCTTCCAGCCGGCTTTCAGGCTTCATATTTGGCCGGAGGCCCCTTGAGCTCACTGGCGACGACCCGTAAGCATTCGATTCTTGTCTTTATTTCTCGCTCTGCTTCTGAGGCTTGACGTCCGCATCTCTTGGATAGGCTGGTGCCCGCGGCAAAGAAGCCGAAGGGAGCTCCTGAGGTTCCATCCGTGGCAGCGCCTCTGCCTGCGAGGGAGGGTGACCACGACGCACAGGCTTCCCCTGCCCGGTCGTCCTCGCGAGGCCTGGCTGAGCCGGCTGGGGCGAGCTCAGCCCCCACGGCCCAAGTGGCTCCCGAGGTGCTCTTGCCTGCCGCCGCCACTACAGCTGTCGGGGCGCGGCAGACTCCACCTCAGGATGCTGTGGCCGCGCTGCCGCCTTCTCCTCCTACTCCACCGGCTGCTGTCTCTCCGACTCCTTCTGCCGTTCTGGATCATGTTGTTGCTGAGCTGGACCGACTATGGCACGATCTTCTTGGCGCCGACCCCTGCTTGGTGGCCGGGCGCTTGGAGCTGGCTTCAGGATGGGTTCGCTCCGACGCTTCGATTCGGGCGGCGCTGGTCCAGGCCTCGACGACATGCGACGAGGAGAAGTAGGCCGTCCTTGAGGCGAAGGCTGCTCATGACGCAGCCCTGGGGGAGGTGGTCGATGTCCGTGGGCGTTGCAAGGCACTGGAGGGCGAGCTGCAAGATTTGCGGGACCAGCTCGCGAACGAGGTCCGCCTTCGCCAAGAGCAGGAAGAAGGCGTGAAGGCTCACGAGGCGGCTGTCAAGGAGAGGGAGGTCAAGCTCAGGAAACGCCACGACCGCCTAGGCGCGCTGGAGTAGGAGTTGGGGGCGAGGAAGGCCAAGCTGGACGACGAGGCCCTGGTTCTCGCCGAGGACCGCGTGGCCTTCACGGAGATGGAGGCGAGGGCTCGCTCCTCACTGAGGAAGCTTTACGGCAGCGGCCTGGAGAGCCCACTGGCTGGCGCCGAGGACGGCCCCGCCAAGCTGCTTCCCTTCCTGGTTCGCGCTCTTGAAGATATCGCCCTTGGCCTTGGCCCCACGGCCGAGGCCGAGGCGCGTGTCCTGTCTTCTGCAGCACTGACGCGGGTCCTCACCCACATCTACCTTCGCGATCCCGGTGTCGATCTCGACAGCCTGCTGGAGCCAGTGAGCGGCGAGCGTGCCGCTGCCGCTGCCGGGGCCGTGAAGGGTCGTGCAGAGGCCCTGCTGGGGAAGTTCCAAGCCTTCAGCACCAAGCCGAAGCAAGGCGCCGCCGACCCCACCGCTGCGTGAGGCGTACCCAATCCGCGCTGCTCCACCGCCGACAAGTGACTCCGTCGGGGCTCCTGTCCTGCCTTTAATTCCTGCACATGTATCATGCCTCGGGGAGGCATTTAAACTTGCGTTTGGCATTGAGATAACAGTGTGGACTGTAATATTTTCTTTTGAATTCCTTGAAATTGGCACTTTTCCTTCCTACTTGCTTATGTTCTACGCCGGCAGAGCCCGGCCCCGCGCATGCCTCACCCAGCGTTGGTCCCGACCGGAAACCAGGACGGGGCCAAGGAGTGAGGAGCCACGTGACAAGTTAGGCTCCTGAGTCGCGATGCTCAGGAGTCCCCCTTGGCGCACGAATAGCAAGTAGGGAGGTGTGATGCGGGTGGATCTATCATTCTACGTCTGCAGAGCCCGGCCGTGCGCGTGCCTCACCCAGCGTTGGTCCCGACCGGAAACTAGGACGGGGCCACGGAGTGAGGGGCTACGTGACCAGTTAGGCTCCTGAGTCGCGATGCTCAGGAGTCCCCCTTGACGCTCAAACGGCCTTCATACCTTGGCTCCGCTCGGGGAGAGACGCGCGACGAACGAGGCCCCGGGGGACCTGGCTGGGCGGCGTGCGTCTGGGTGTGACCCAGGCGCAGCCCCCGTGCCCAGCCCCCTCGCGCGGCACTCCCGAGGGGAGGCGTTACGATGAGGCTAGAAACTGAGCTCTGGGCTCCCTGAGGTTGATGCGGCCCGGGGGCCACCCTCAGTTGTTTATCACCAGCGCGGAGCATAGCGCTTCCGTATGTGTACGGGCATAGCCGCTCCTCGGCAGTGTCATCAGCCAGCGCGGAGCATGGTGCTTCCACTGGTACATGGGAGGGGGGCCCCCTCTGGGAGGAGCCCCCGGGGCGTGTACAGCCCTGCCCTGACACGTGGCTGGCACGGTAGGGCCTGGTGAGGTGTATCTGGGCACCCGTGAGCCAGCGCGGGACTCACGGGGCCCTACCTCTAGGCGGGTTGCGCCTGACACTGGGCCTTATCTTGTGATGTGTCCCTGCAAATTTGGTTAGATGTCGGCACTCTACGTCCTCGAGTCCCGGCCCTCGAGCTGGTCTTAGCCGTCGCTAGTATGCCAGGTCGCGATGCCATGGACAAGGCCAGAGGGTGAGGGCTGGAGAGCCAGTAAGAGCACTGAGTCGCGATGCTCAGGTACCCCCCTTTAACGTGCAAGTGGTCGACATGGAGAAGAAGAGGTACCGTGGACTGGCATCAAATAATCAAGCATGGTGGGTCTAACGCATAATCGGAAATAAACGCAAATGGGATACATGTCGCTGGGCCTGGCCCGAGCGGCTTGGGGATCATGCAGCCCGAGGGGCGCCCCCAACAAGGTAAGCTAAGAACATGGAATAAAAAAGGGATACACGCCGTAGGGACGGACCCACGCGGCCTGGGAATAATGCAGCCCTGAGGGGGCGCTCCCAGCTAGAAATAAAACTCGAAAGATGTCACCTGATGATGTTGAGGACGAAGGAGCGTTGGTGTAGCAGGCTCGATGGGCTGCGAGAGCCGATCCTCACGAGCCCCCAGGCCCAGGGGCCTCGGGAGGCTCTGGAGGCGCTGGCGGCTCCTCGCGGGCCATCTCCATCCCTGCGAGGGCTGCGGAACGCCTGGCCTCTCGTGCCTCCGTGATGCCCCTCACGAGGCGCTGGTACGTGTCAGCTGCGTTCGGCAAGTCGTAAGGCATGCGAACGTAGCTGTGGGGTGGGCCTCCGCAGCGCCCCACTCGCGAGGGCCAGAGGCGCTCCAGAGAGGTGACTCGGTTGAGCCCTGGTATGTCGATGCAGACGCGTAGCCCACCATCCTCGCCTGGATGGGGAGCCACTGCTGGTAGGCGGCGGCCGCCTTTCGTGACTCTTGACTCCTGTAGCTCCTGAATGGCCTTGCTGACGAACTCCTGAGGGTCTGGATCTCCTTGCCTTGCTCCTTCTTGAGGGAAACATGCTTTGAAACACGCCTCCATGTGGTGCCCAAGCGCCTCCCTCGTGACCCTAGCTAGGTCGGTGGCCCTCCAGGGGAGAGCCCCCGAGCCCTGCCTGAGGAGGGCGCCAGGCGCGCTTTCCTATGCGATGGAAGGAGGTTCCCCCTGGGCAGGCGCGGGCCCAAAGAGGCCTGCCTCCTGAGTGGTCAAGCCGGACGATGTCTTCTTCTTCTTAGGGGCGGTCTCGGGAGGCCTCCTGCTTCCACGATCCGGGTCTTCCAATGACGCGGCCTGAAAGGCTCGTTCCAGGGAACACAGCGTCCTTCTCTTCACAGGGCACCGTGATGACTCCGCCGCTTCCTGGCATCTTGAGGACGTTGTAGCCATGGTGAGTTACGGCCATGAACTTGGCCAGCGCTGGGTACCCAAGGATGGCGTTGTACGGCAGGCGAATGTGAGCGACGTCGAAGTCGATGAGCTCGGTGTGGTAGTTGTCGCGTGCCCCGAAGGTGACAGGGAGGCGGACCTGCCCAATCGGGACCGTGGAGCCGTCGGTGATACCGGAGAAAGGCTTGGTTGGATGAAGCTGGCTATAGGGCACTTGGAGGTTGTTGAATGTTTCCACGGACAGGACGTTGACCCCTGCCCCGCCATCGATGAGGGTCTTGGTGACCACCACGTTGCTGACGATTGGGGAACAAACATCGGGAGGACTCTGGCTGTAGCCGCACACTTGAGCTGATCTGCTGAGATGAACGTGATGGTGCACTCCGACCACCTGAGAGGGCGCGTGGCTTCAAGCTTGGGAAGGACTGCGTTCACTTCGCGGGCGAACTGCTTAAAGATGCGCTGAGAGGCTGGGGCTTGTGCCCCGCCCAGGATGCAGGCGATCGCGCGCGGCTCCTGGAAGCCCCCAGCCCCCTCGTCCTGGTGGCGGTCCTCGTTTCTCCTTGGCTACGACGGCATCGGTGGGAGGCCTGCGTTGCCTTGCAGGCGATCCTCGCGAGGCTGATCCCTCCAGTCTCCCTCGCGAGGCTGATCACTCCAGCCTCCCTCGCGAGGCGGGTCTTGCCAGCGATCCTCGTGAGGTTGATCGTGGCACCCTTGGCGTGGACCACGATCTTCCCAGCGTCCTGCGTTCCTTCCTCCTCCTCGACCTTAGCCCCGGTCACCGCGGTCAGGGCGACGGCCGATTCTTCCTTCTTGCACGACTCGGAGCTCTTGACATTTGCTGGTGTTGTGGGTGTGGAGGTCGTGGTACACACAGTACCGGCTGCCCTTGGAAGGTTCGGGCTGATCTCTACCCCGCTTGGTGTCTGGTTCTGCCGCGAGCACGGCAGCCCCCTTGCGCTTCACATCCTTGGCCTTGGGCTTCTTCTCTTCTAGGTCTGTGGCAGGCAGCTCGAGGAGGCAGAGACGCCCTTCCTCGGCCTTGGCGCACTTGGTTGCTAGGTTGAACAGCTCCAAGGAAGTGCACAGGTCTTCATGCATTGCCAGCTCCTCCTTCATCTTGACGTCGCGCACGCCGTCGGAGAAGGCCGAGATGATGGCCTCCTCAGTCACCTTGGGAATCTTGAGGCGTGCGTTGTTGAAGCGCTGGATGTACTTCTGCAGGGTCTCCCCGGGCTGTTGCTTGATGCGGCGCATGTCGCTCACGGCGGGTGGCCGGTCGCGAGTGCCTTGGAAGTTGGCGATGAAGCGGGTGCGCATCTCGTCCCAGGAGGAGATTGTGCCTGGAGCCAGGTTCAGGAGCCAGGTGCGGGCCCCGTCCTTGAGCGCCATGGGGAACCAATTTGCCATGACCTTCTCGTGTCCGTTGGCAGCTTCGATGCCCAGCTCGTAGAGCTGGAGGAACTCCGCAGGGTCAGCCGTGCCGTCGTAGCGAGGAGGCAAGTCTGGCTTGAACTTGCCGGGCCACGCGACGCTGCGTAGCTCGGCGGTGAAGGCGCAGCTGCCTGCTGTGGCCACGGGAGGCCTTGGATGACGGGGAGCTTGGTCTTGCATGTCCCCACGCGCTGCAGCTGGGAGCAGCACGGGGTCTTGACGCGCGGGAGAAGGAGCATGGTCGCGACGTGCTGGAGCAGGGAGCGCCCGGGCAGCTTCTTGCGGGCAAGGGACTTCTTGACAGCTCTGCTCTTGCCGCACTGGCACCTGACGAAGCGGGTTCCGCCCAGGGGCCACGCGCCTTGGAGCCATGGTGCCTTCCTGAGGAGGAGGCGGCCGGGCCGCCGCCGGAGCTTCATCGCCCGCGCGGGGTGGGGTGTGGTGCAGCGGAACGGACGGCGCAGGAGAGCCCCCTGCGGGGCGGACGAGCTTGGCGACACGGTCGAGCCATTCTTCGTAGACATCGTCGACGGGATGGTAGTGCAGGAGCTCGTTTGCCGCGATGAGTGCAGCCCGAGCCTCCATGGGCGCACGAAGCGCGCGGGACGAAGATCCAGCTGGGGTGAGCGATGGAGTTGCGGTGCGGCCGTCTTGCCGCACGGACGGATGCTGGGACGATGCTTGCTGCTCGTCGCCCGCCGGGCCGGTGGCGGCGTTGACGGCAGGTGACGGGGAACGGCGAGGACGCCCGCTGACAGGGGCCGTCTGGGCGACGCGGGAAGCGAGTGCGGCCCGGTGCTCGGCGCGGGCCCGACGAGCGTCAGACATGGGCGTGATGGTCGGAGGAGAACGGGGTGGTGGAAGACGAATCCCGGCGCACCCCTACCTGGCGCGCCAAATGTCGGATTTCGGCAGACCCTTGAGGTTCGAACACTGGGGTGCGCACGGAGATTTCACCTCCTACCTACCTGCACCCCTCCGCCTCGTTAAGGTCTAAGCTACAGAAAGAACAACACAAGAGACACAGGGTTTATACTGGTTCGGGTCACCGTTGTGGTGTAATACCCTACTCCAGTGTGTGGTGTGGTGGATTGCCTCTTGGCTGATGATGAAGAACAATACAAGGAAGAACAGCCTCGCGAGGGTCTGTTCTTGGCTGGGGCGATGAACTGTTGGGAGGAGTTCAGTCACCCTTCTCTCTCTTTCTCTCTATGATCGGCACCCCTCTCTTCTCTTTTTTTGAACCCCCCTTTGCTCTGTGGGTGGTTGGTCCTATTTATAGAGGCCCTGGTCCTCTTCCCAAATATCGAGCGGGAAGGCAGCCAACAATGGCGGGCTAATTTGAAGGGGGACAGCTAGTATCAGCTATCCTGACAAAAGTAGTCTTCGCCTGCACAAAGCTCTAGTGATGACGCCGTCTTGGGCTCCACGGTGACCTTCGTCTCGTAGTCCTCCTGGTCTTGGTCTTGTTGCACCGAAATGGCAATCTTTGCCTGTTGCCTCGGTACTCTGCGGCTGCGCTTGCCCCCTTTGCACCAAAGAGGAAGGGAGGACACTGTGCGGGCTGGCACCCGCCTAGCGCCCTTGGTCGTCATGGCTTGCGTCACGGGCACCTCGTGAGGTACCCCGCCTTGATCTCTCCGCCTCCTTGTGAGCCAGCCTGATGAGGCCGTGCCTGAGGAAGCTCCGCGTTCTCCGCCCCGCGAGGCTTGGCCCCTCGCGAGGGTCTTGGGTTTGTGTTGGTGAAGATGGGCCGCGCTGGGCCCCCCTTTGAGCCACGCCGCAGGCCACAGGCAGGCAAGTCTGGGGACCCCCTGTTCCCAGAACGCCGACACCGGTGACCCAACGGGCGGTTCATGAAAGGCCAGCTCATGTTATGGTGGGCCGGTTTAAGAGGAAGACATAAGGAATATTTTCCTACAAAGGAAGCAAGACTAGGACTCCACTTGTAATAGAGTAATCCTAATCCAACTAAGACTAGTCATGTAAACCGCCCCTTCAACATATATAAGGAGGGGCTGGGCTCCCCAAAGAGGAACAAGAAAGAAGAAACAATCTCTAGGGCTAGACACAAAGAGCCGGTTTACCGGCGACTCCCTCATGATGATAATGAGACCTAGTCTCAAACAGGATGTAGGGCTATTACCGAATGATGTTTCCCGGGGCCGAAGCTGTCTAAATCCTTGTCTTGTGTGTTGATCCGACCTCGGGTCTCTCGATTTCGACCAACCAACCCTTCAAGCTACCGCACAGATGCGTTGGCCTCATGACTAAGTCCTCACCCTAGGACATCTGCCATGGCAATTCCATGACAGTTGACGCCCACCGTGGGGCCTACGCACGGTGGTGTTGAGTTCTTGGAGGGACCTTTTCCCAGGGTTTCGAAAAGTTCATGATTTTCAGATGAAGGGGAGTCGAATTGCGTTTGTGTACACCTTCACACGCAACCAGGCAATCCATCCTGGCCAAATCACTTTCTGCTGCACCGCGCGAGAAGCCAAGAGCAGAAGGAGTTCCATCAGTACGGATCAAAATCATCAAATTACATTGTTCTGGTTTGATTCAGCAAGTCACCGCCGCCGCGTACAGGGGCGCTGAGATGGACCAGAGTTTTCTATTGCGGACGTTATTTGTGATCCGCCAAGTTGTGACTATTTTTTAGATCCGCCGAGTTGCCGCCGGAGCGTACGTACATCACATGAAGACGAAGTTGATTTGCTGCAAGCTCATCTAAAGCCCAATCGGTTTTCTTTGGTCAAACTCTGATGGCTACGAGGAGTCTACTAGGAGCTAATTCAGAGATTAAGGAAAGAAAAGTTACTACATGGGATTAGCACGTGAATACCAAAGGAATCAGATCAAAGGCAAACTATCAACGCAAACCCCGCAAGCTTTGGTCAATACGGATCTAGTAACCACGATCCGGACACAGAAGGTCCACGGGCTCGATCTTCTCCTGCGACTCGCCTTTTGTTGAACCATCGTGCCTCTGCTGTCACCGGGCCTCAACGGCTTGCCTTTTGTTGGACAACCCGGTCTCCTTCGCCCCGACGGCCGCGGCCTCGCTGGCAAGCCGGCCACTGTTGAGCTGCCGTCTACACGGCCCCGCCGCAGGCTGCCGTCTTCACTTCCGAGGCCGCAGCCGCCTCGTCTCGAACCGATGATACTGTCTGGCTCCAAGTCGTTCCTGCTCTACTGCAAAGTTGCCCTTGTCGGGCGTCTCAGCTGGCCTCAGCCGTGCCAGGCTGGTCTATTTCTAACCCCGTGAAATCTCCGGGTCAACTTGGCGTACGCACAGGGATTAAGGGTCCAAGTCTGATGGATTCCTTAGGGTGTGTTAAGTTGGGGGACCAACTGTCCTGGAATGGAATGGTTCCATTCCAGAGGAACGGGTCCGTTCCATTCCTATGTTTGGTAGGAGCAAAAGAGTAGAACGGGTCGGTTCCGTTCTGCTGTTTGGTTGGAAGCACGTAATGAAAAATGGAACAACCTAAAACTTAAAATTTTAGCAGCATTTCGTTTGTAATTTGATTAAAAACAACATAACAATAGATATTGACAAGTTTATAACACATGAATGACATCACATAACATAATTTTCAACAAGTTGCACACACAACCATATAGTTCACATAAGAAATTCCCAAAAGCATAAAAAACAGCAGCCATTGCAGCTAGTGCAACAAAAACAGCAGCTCCCGCCGTCGAGCACCCACTGCTTGGAGTCCTTCCGTCGAGCTGCTGCAAAACGATAGAGAAAGAGAGATTAGCAGGCATCCGGAAGGGAGGAAACGGCCGACATGGATGGGAGGAACCAGCCGCCATGGAGAGGAGGACCCGGCCGCGGCCAGGAAGAGGAGGAACGGGCGGCCAGGGATGGGACGAACTGGCGCCGGCCGACTGGGAAGGAAGGGCCGCTGTAGCTTAGAT
>NC_041380.1:522900906-522948861 GCF_002162155.2 Triticum dicoccoides | reverse complement strand
GCCGACGGGGAGAGTGGAGCGGCAGCGCTGCCCAGATCCATGGGGAAGGGAGGAGGGGAGGAAGGGGAGGGAGGCGGCGCACCTGCGGGGCTGAGAATGAGTGCAAGGGAGGCAGCCGTTTCACGTGGTCCGGCCGTTTTCGAGGTATGACTTCGTTCCGCATCTAGACGGAATATTCGCTCGGGAGGAACAAGTGCGTGTTGGTCCCGATTTCAACTAAACGCGAGAACGAGGGCTAGGGGCAGGTCGGATCTGTGCCATTCCAGGCCATCCCTTCAACTGAACACACCCTTAGCTCCTGCATGTGAAGAAAACATCAAATAGTACAGACACTATACACGCATAGGAAGGATTAAGTATAAAGAGGCGGCCCCTAAACATTGACTTGGATCCAGAAGAATTTTCTACGGGTCTAGGATTCAATTTTAAGGAGATCAAGGGGATGTAAAAAAGCGCCACGTGGGTGCTACTGCGTCTGACGCTGTCCAGCATTATTCAATGCCAGCGTTTGTGTTTCTGTTCATCTGATAAAATAGACCAGGTGCTATTATTTCTATTTACTTTTAGCACATATTTTAATCAAGAAGAGCAATTACGTTGGTCTGTATATTTTTATGTGCAGCAAAGGTGGACCCATGTTGTACCTATGAAGTATGCGTCAGCATCATCACACACCGGCGTCCGCGCCCGCTTACTGATGGAACAGGTGTGCGCAAGTCGCTGCCCGTGCAGCTTAATCTACATCAACTCGCTCGATCGAGCGGATTACCGCGCTTGCGATTACTCGCCCGCCCGCACGGCTTACCGCGCCCGCGGTTGACTCGCCCGTCCGTGCCGGTTTACACCACCGGTGCCAACTCTCCCGTCTGCACTGGTTTACAACGCCGCGGCCGGCTCATTTGTCTGCTCTCACGGCCGACACAGTCGTGATTGGTTTTAGCGTCACTAAGGTGATCATCAACTCTGCGACAGATAATTTCCGGCCTAACATATCACGTGAAATCTATCTAAGTTTATTTTTAACACAAATTGTTTTCATCAAAGAACAATTACTTTGGTCTTCGTATTTTATATGCAGGACAATTGGTCACTGCAAAGACGATGGCCCGATCATGGATATATAAATCGCACAATTATTGTCATGCACTAGCATATGACCGTGCCATAATGATCAAAGAATATGTGCGCAAGACGCCGCCCTTGCGGTCCGGACTACTTCAAACTCATCGGGACTGTCCCTATGGCCGACTCGCCCATCCGTGCCGGTTTACACCGTCGGTGCCAACTCTCCCGTCCGCGCCGGCTTACAATGCCGCAGCCGACTCATCTATTCGAGCTGCCTCTAATGTTGGGGTCATCTTTGTTGTCCGTCTCTTGCGGCCTGGTCTATTTCAACATACCGGGCCGCACCTGTCTGCATGAGCTGTTTATTGAGTATGAGCAAGTCACAGCTTGGGTAGCCCGGTTTTCTTTCAACAAAATGGAGGCAAATTATCATATACTATCAACCGCCGTCTGTACTGGGTGGATCAATGTGCAGGCGCACGATTCACCGCCACTACAGTTTGGTTAACTTCAAATAGCCAGTTGGAAGGAACCATTGGCCGAGTTGCTGACATTGCTCATACGGGATCATTTATAACCCGCTGCAGTCACCTCAACCTTCTGTGGATTCACATTGTGTTATCAACACCAATGATATACAAGTTATGCCGGTTTATATCACGGTTAAATATGGAGAGTCTCAAGCCAACTCCTCAAGTCACCTTTGAGACTCGGGGGCTACGATGACATGACTCAGCAAATCTTGCATGTTTCAGCAAATTCAAGAACCCCAGGACGATGGAGGGAAAGATAACCCGGTCCCCGAGGCTACTGTTATATTGATGAAAATTTAAAGGCTGTCAGAAAATTTTCGGCTTATAAAGTATATAACAGTTACAAAATCCCGGCTCAATGAAGAAGTTTCGGGTCATCAGAAAGCATTCCGGTTTAAAATCCGGCTCAAGGGAAGTCAGTCTCACTGAAGCTCTCAAATATCCGATTTACAATCCGGTTCAAGGGAAATCTGTTCTCCTACAAAGCTCTGAAGCTCTCAAATCCGGTTTAAAAATGTCCAGTTCAAAAAGGAATTAACTTCTCGCAAGTTCGAGTTTAAAGGCCGTCAGAAAATTTCCGGCTGAAAATGAAGATTCCGGTTTAAAATCCGGTTCAAGGGAAATATGTCTCCCACAAAGCTTTGAAGCTCTCAAGATCCCGGTTCAAGAAGAATTTATCTCTTGCAAAAAGTTAAAGGTTGCCGAAGAGGACCTGCTGCCATGATGCGCGGTTCAAACATGGGTATCCTGCCTTATTGGCTTATCATATTATTGATCACGTGGGGGCTTCTATTTCATAAAGCGGCGTCCGGTTTACCCCTTGATTCAGCTTATCAAAGCTTTATTTAAAAAATCACTTGGGGGCTTGGTTGTACTTGAACCATAGCTACACCTCTTGATCGGTGCAAGGCCACCAGAAAAATCACTTGGGGGCTTGGTCGTATTCGAACCATAGTCACACCTCTTGATCGGCTCAAAGCCAAACTACTTCGGGGCCAAAGAGAGTGTTGAAAAATAACAACTCAAACATAGGCACCCACTGAGTACAGCTCAAAATGTTACTTGGGGATTCTTTGTTGTCGCAATGAACAAAGAATCTACACTTGTAATAGGCTATCAAGCCACGGCTTGGAAGCCTGGTGTATACACCTAAAACCCTGGGTTAGCCTGCCTTTTTAAGTAAGTCACTCTGCCCAGGTAAACCTGGTATGACCCGTCGAACTTTGACAAGTTACTCTGATAAGACCCTGAACTTGTCAAGTTAAAATGGCGATTGGTTAAGGATTGAGGACCATCTTAAAAGGCTTTGTAAAATGGTTTAACTCAGTTGTCTGGCAGCCCATAAAAAGCCTCGAATTTGGGGCCTGGCAGCCCGTGAAAAGCCTCGACTACAAGTTTTCATATGCTTTTATTTGCCAAGTTTTTTCTCCTTTGATGAGATTTATAATGTTTTTGATAAATCGGCGTTCATTAACCCGGCTCGGCTTTCAACTACAAGTTGTCAGTACATGATCAGTTATAATCCGGCGCTTATTAACCCGGTCTGGTTTCGACTATAAGTCGCCAATATTATATATGGTTAATCCGGTGTTTATCACAACCCGGTACGGTTTTATCATAAACCGGCACAATATGTAAGGAGATATTAGTACTCAAGATTGGGGTTATCACCTTTACTACAATAAAGTTGGCCAACCAACGATGTGATTCAATGTCACAGAAACAGGTTGAATAAAGCATAATTATAAATCACCGGCGTTTATTAACCCGGCCTGGCTTTTTGATTATCAGACGCCAGTATATGATGAGAAATTATCCGGTGTTTGTTAACCCGGCCTGGCTTTGGACTATAAGTCGCCAGTATATATTTGGATTGCGCCATTGGAATCATGCGCTTATAAATCATTGGCTTATATTATTCAAATAGCCAGCATGGCTAGATTTTTATTATGGTTATCAGTAACCAATATTATGATTGAGGTTTTCAAAGTCGCTTTAGCGCAATGGATATTATTTTATTGATGGATATGATTTATTCCACAATGGAAGGAATAGTCCCGGGTTGCTGCAGGCTTATGACCCGGCACTTGGGGGCTACATTATTAAAATTGAGATTATATCAAATATGCAAGTCTCATGTCGCTGCAAGCATGCACCACGACACTTGGGGGCTAATGCAAAGTCATTTTTATTGGCCTTATTGAAGACCCGAATCATCACATCATAATGAGACGGCCCTTGGGGGCTACCAATTGCTCCTGTCAACAATTCAAGGTACACAAGTTTTAAACCCATTATATTGACAGGTCCACTGCTCAGTTGGTAAAGCACAAAGCTCTTAACCTTGTGGACATGGGTTCAAAGCCCCATGGTGGAGTTACATCATATGATGTTATTTTCAATGAAGCATGATCATATTTATAAAGTCCCTATTCATTATTGCATAATGACCCGGCCCTTGGGGGCTATACTGGTTGAAGTTTTTTGAGCATCAGGCAATGACAAGTCCCAGGTTGCTACAAGCATGACAACCCGGCACTTGGGGGCTACATAATATGGAATATTCAGTTGTGACTAATGACTGAGATGAATAATCTGGATTTCTTCAAGGTTGCAACATTTATATTGAAGCAAGTCTTAAGCCATCGCTTTGTTCTGCTCAAGACTTGGGGGCTACATGTATTATATTATTATCAAAGAAATATTTTTAAATTCTCTGTTTGAGCAAACCAGATTGACCCGGCGTCACCAATCATTATGACCCTGTGGCTGCAATCCGGCGTCATCAATCATGAACCGGCGTTGGCAACAATCATGACTCGGAATTATCAGTTTTTATAACCCGGCAATTTTGACAATGATAAACCGGCAAGTTCTACATTTTCAAACCAGCGGATATCAGTTGAATATTTGAAGACCAATATTTTTGTCAAATCAGAGCATTGAAGGCCGGTTCAAATGGATTCTTTATTTACAAAATATCTTCTGCAAGCAAATTGATTATGAAGCTGGTCTATTAACTCAGATTTTTTGGAAGAAGGAAATAACAAGGACTTAAGGATGATCCGTTGCCGGCCTACAAGAATATTTAACCCGGACCACAACCTGTCAAATTGTTCTTGTGTTTATGTTGCAGGATCAGTTTAACATGGATAAATCCAAATTAAACTGGGGGGCTAATGTCGGGGATATGCCCCGTGGTATAAACCGCCAGATGTATGACCCAGCTAGAGTTTGGCGATTCATTGGCGACCCGCTTGGACCTGGCGGTTTACGATTCATTGGTAATCCGGCAGGCGGGTCAGAGGAGCGACAAAACCCAGTGGCCCAATGGGCGGTTCATGAAAGGCCGGCTCATGTTATCGTGGGCCGGTTTAAGAGGAAGCATAAGTAATATTTTCCTACAAAGGAAGCAAGACTAGGACTCCACTTGTAATAGAGTAATCCTAATCCAACTAGGACTAGTCATGTAAACCGCGCCTTCAACATATATAATGAGGGGCAGGGCTCCCCAAAGAGGAACAAGAAAGAAGAAACAATCTCTAGGGCTAGACACAAAGAGCCGGTTTACCGGCGACTCCCTCATGATGATAATGAGACCTAGCCTCAAACAGCATGTAGGGCTATTACCGGATGATGTTTCCCGGGGCCTGAAGCTGTCTAAATCCTTGTCTTGTGTGTTTATCTGACCTCGCATCTCTCGATTCCGACCAACCCCTTCAAGCTACCACACAGATGTGTTGGCCTCACGACTAAGTCCTCACCCTCGGACATCTGCCGTGACGATTCCACGACAGGCTGCTTACATGTATCCTTGAAATTCTGGATAAACCAGCTCTTTAACTCGGCCCATGATGCAATGGAATTAGCTAGTAAACTCTTTAACCAGGTACGGGCAGTTCCTTCCAACATCATGGTGAAATATTTAGCACACACCGCTTCATCCACATCCAGCATCTCCATTGCCATCTCATAACTCTCAACCCATGATTCAGGGGGCAAATCGGCAGTGTAATTGGGCACCTTACGAGGGCCTTTAAAATCCTTGGGTAGTCACACATTACGCAAGGCCGGGGTGAGGCATGGTACCCCCAAAGAACTCAAGACCACCCCTGGCTCCACTGAGGTGGCTGGACGAATTGGAGTAGGCTGACGAGCTGCGTGCTGAGCTGCTAACTCGGCCTCTCGACGTGCTCGGCCATGATCCACCACATCTTATGCATTAGCACCACCACCCGCCAGGTTACGGTGCCGCGCACTGCTGGACACAACCGGTTTATCAATATGCCTATTGTAGCTCCGGCTTGGAAGAGGGGTGGAATGGATCCTCTTATGACTATGCGAATAAGCCTGTTGCTGGGTTAAAGCCGTTTGGAGGAGTTCCCTCGCCCATCGTGTCTCAACCGCCACCGGTGACTCACGTTCGATCAGGAGAGCTGCCAATCGTGAAGCGGCGGCCACAATGTTATCCAACGGGTTGGATTAATGCCCCGGGGGCGTCGGAACGCGCTATGAGACAATGTTGTTCTGACGAGGCGGGTCCATTGTGCGCGGCTGAACCGACGCTCCTGTTACCGGTGCCTCAGTCCAGTTTACCACTGGCTGGTTACTGGTTCCTGCTCCTGGCGTGTTGAAGAGATTTCTTGGCTCATAACCCGGCGGGAGGTGCGACCGCTATCTCCTCCTCATGATATCATCTGAGGCAGTCTGATCCATCCTAAGCCGGTAGGCCTGAGCTTCTAACTTGGCCCGTTCTGTAGCCATCCTGGCGTTCTCTGCTGCCAGGTCCGCTTTAGCCTAAGTTATCTGATCCTTCACCTTTGCAATCTCCGCATTGTGCTGATCTCGGTTTGCCGCATCCACCTCTGCTGCCAGCAATGCTGCTAAAGCGTCGAATAAATTGGACAAAACCTGAGTCGGAGACGGTGCAGAGACCCCTGCCCCCGCTGGTGTTGTTGTTGCTGAACCGGAGATCATTGCTGCAGCGGTAGAAGAGTGTTGTGCTGGCTGTGTACCGGCCATGAAGACCGCGACCCGGCTTGGCAGATCGAGGGGGTCCAGAATACTGTTGCCATCGGAACCTCCATTAATCCGGCCATCCTGGAGTTGGTACAGGGACTCAGTCTCTTCGGTTGAAGACTCGTCGTCGGAATAGACAACGGTTTCTCCATCAGATGCCGGTCCATCCTCATATTCCGCTCCATGGATGACACCTATGAAGACATGCCTTGCTGCGGGCTGAACCTGGGTAGGGCTTGCACGCTGAGCCATCTCGATGATGTCGGTGCAGGTGTCCGGCTCAGGGCCCGATTCGCCGATCTTGCCGATGAAGACATGAATTCCGCCAAAGGGGACCCGGTATCCGTATTCAATTGAACCGGCCTCGGGACCCCATCCTGCGTCGTCTATGTAGAGCTTGCTGCGACGACTTTTAGTCATCTGGCCCACAGCATATCCCTTGAGCCCTTCAAAGCTGCCCTTCAAGAACTCGAAACCATCGTGCGATAGCCCCACGGTGGGCGCCAACTGTCATGGAGTTGTCACGGCAGATGTCCTCGTGATAGGACTTAGTCGTGGAGCCATCGCTACGGGTTAACTTAAAGGGGTTAAAGCGGACAAGGGACGCAAGGGTTTATACTGGTTCGGCCCCTTACGATGAAGGTAAAAGCCTACTCCAGTTGTGATGTAATTGCTAGGGTTTTGATGAACAGGGAGTGAATCCTCTTTGCCTGGCTCTCGAGTTGATGTTTTTTGTCCCTAAACCGCCGCCGGGTCGTCCCTTTATATACACAGGTCGACGCCCACCGGTTTACAGAGTCCCGAGGCTAGATCATCATTGTGTCCAACTCGGTCTCTATTCCTCCTATCTTGCAATACAAGTTACATGACAATGTCGGTTTATGTCTACAGGCCTTAACCCGCCTTAGGGCCTTGGGCCTTCATAAAGCGTCATCATCCTTTATATTCTGGGCTTCTAATTCTTATAGAGTTAACCCGGCCACTCCCGGCCAGTTTACGTCCAGTAGTAATATCCCCAACATTAGGCCCCAGATTGATTTGAATTTATTCATGTCAATCTTCAACACTTAGAAAAATTCCTCCTCTTGCACCTTCGCACGGATCTTGTAAACCTCCCAAATGTCATCCTCCGGATTTGTGGTAAATCGCCGTGATGTCATCTATTCATTGAAGCCGAAGATGCCTTTTATTAATGAGCATCCAGCCATCAAGGTGACAAATTTATTAAATATCCATTTTGAGCTCCTCAATTCCCGTGCATGTCGCTTATCTCTTCGCCTTATAAATAGGGCTGAGGCCCCTTTTTCTTTTTCCTCCGATGCCTCTTCGTCTCTTCTTCCTCCTCGCGACGTCCCTGCACCCGAGCACCGCGGCCATCATCGAACTTTGCCCCTGCCTCATCGTTGGCCGCCGCATCTTCTGGGCTTCTAATTCTTATAGAGTTAACCCGGCCACTCCTGGCCGGTTTACGTCCAGTAGTAATATCCCCAACAAGACCGATAACAAGTTTTATGTGGGAGAGGCCACTGCTAGCATGTCATCCCTGACTTAGAATTCTATGCACTTGTGATTGGAACTATTAGCAAGCATCCGCAACTACTAATGTTCATTAAGGTAATACCCAACCATAGCATTAAGATATATTGGCTCCCCTTCAATCTCGTATGCATCAATTTCTATGCTAGGTTGAAGCTTATATTACTCTTGCCCTCCAATACATAGTCCTATCAACATACTACTAACCCTATGGTTTGATCCATGCGCGTGCTCGTATGACGGGAACCAAATGACAACAACATAACCACAAGCAAATTAAACCAATCATAGCAATTCACCAATTACCGATAGGACAACGAAAATCTACTCAGACATCATAGGATGGCGACACATCATTGGATAATAATATGAAGCATAAAGCACCATATTCAAGTAGAGGGTACAGTGGGTTGCGGGAGAGTGGACCATTGTAGATAGATGGGGGAAGGTGATGAAGATGTTGGTGAAGATGACAGAGGTGTTGGTGTAGATCGCCAGCACACGATGATGGCCCCAGCGGCGTTCCGGTGCCACCGGGAGAGAGGGGGAGAGGGGCCCCCTTCTTCTTCTTCTTCTTCTTCTTCTTCTTCTTCTTCTTCTTCTTCTTCTTCTTCCTCTTCTTCTTCTTCTTCTTCTTCTTCTTCTTCCTTGACCTTCTCCCTAGATGGGAGAAGGGTTTCCCCTCTGGTCCATGTCCTCCATGGCATGGGAGGGGCGAGAGCCCCTCCGAGATTGGATCTATCTCTCTGTCTCTCTCTGTTTCTGCGTTCCAAATTCTGGCCTTTCACTGTTTATTATATTACCGGAGATCCGTAACTCTGATTGAGCTGAAATTTAACATGATTTCTATCTGGATATTGGCTTTCTTGCGGCGAAAGAAGGGCACCAACTGCCTTACGGGGTGGCCACGAGGGCCCAGGGCACGCCCCACTGCCTCGTGGCCCCATCGGGCATCGTCTCCCGTTGATTCTTCTTCCCAAAAATCACATATATTACAAAAAAATCTCCGTCAATTTTATCCCATTTGGACTCCATTTGATATGGATTTTCTGCGAAACAAAAAACATGCAACAAACAGGAACTGGCACCGGGCACTGGATCAATATGTTAGTCCCCAAAAATAGTATAAAAAGTTGCCAAAAGTATATGAAAGTTGTATAATATTGGCATGGAACAATAAAAAATTATAGATACGACGGAGACGTATCAGGTATGTTACCATTTGTCGAACTGGAAAGATTGACATTTGTTGATCTAGTAACATTGCCATTTGTCAACCTTGTAACACTACAATTTGTCAAAATATGAAGCTAAAAATCACTAGCAGTATCTAACTTTTGCAACTAAAATTCAGTAATTAAGCATAGTTTCATTCATAGATTAAGCAGTCATTCTTTATTTATACAAACAGTTCAACTCAAGAGCTGAACCGACCAAACTTTTCCCCTACTACTACTACTACTACTGCTACTACTACTGCTACTGCTACTGCTACTGCTACTGCTTGAGCTGTAATCCGTCTGTGGCAGCGGGGTGACAAGACATGCGAGAGGAAGACGAAAGGCCACGTACACATACTGTTAATAAAGAAAACGTTTGCGATTTAATTACCTACTATACCCCCGTCCTGGTTTATAAGTATGATTTAACCAATAAAATACGAATGCATGTCGCCAAAGATTATATAGTTGGATTCGTATTTGA
Organism: Triticum dicoccoides; assembly: GCF_002162155.2. Lineage (NCBI taxonomy): Eukaryota > Viridiplantae > Streptophyta > Magnoliopsida > Poales > Poaceae > Triticum > Triticum dicoccoides. The sequence goes on along the minus strand of NC_041380.1, from coordinate 522,939,004 downwards.
ACACAGTTTCCAATTATATAATTTTTATGACATGCATTAACATTTTTTTGGTTAAATTGGAGGGCAAAGTATGGCACAAGATATAAAGGGGACTATAGACTAGATGGAGGTGGTAGCACACGGCTGCTCTCTATGCAGCGACGCAACCGTCGGTCGGCTTGTAGGCGACCATTTCCTACGTGTCCAACTGCTCTATGCGTGTGGTTGCTTGCGGTTCAGGCGGCCACGACGCGCTCTGCTCGCGTCCCGCCACGCGCGCTCTGCTCTCGCGTCCCTCCGGGTGCTCTGCCCTCGTCCCTCCATGCGCGCTGCCAGTGTTTGGGGCCGGCGCGCGGTCACGCACATTCATGTGCATGCGGTTGCGCCGGGCGCAGCGTGACTATGCAATTACCCACTACAAAAACTGCCATGTGGACACACCGAGAATCCATGCCGCCCGGCCCCCTTTTATTCCTGCGGCCATTTACCTTCATCTCTCGTCTTAGACGACACAATAAGAACACCCACGAGGACACATACAGAGAGGACATACAGCAGTTCCAATGGTGCTCCCCGTGGCTCCAATGGTGCTCCCAGCAGCCGACGACGACAACGGCAGGCAGTTCACCATGCAACATGTCGTGGACACCCACGTGAGGGGGAAGGCTCTCTCGGTGGTGTACACGAATGATCCAGTCTCGGTGGAGAGCTCCATCCAAACTATGGAGCAGTACCTTGCCGAGGACAAGTACCAAGTGGTCGGCTTCGACCTCGAGTACACCATGGGTCGTGCCGGGCACGATCAGAAGGTTGCCGTCACCCAGTTGTGCGTGTGACATGACGTCCTCGTCTACCACTACCACCTGGCCACAACGCCTTGCGAGCGTTTCTCCAGGTTTGTCAGCAACTCCGACTACAGTTTCGCTGCGGTGGACACCACCAACGATCTAAAAGCGCTCAAGGTTTCGGGCTTGAAATGCTCGAATCTTGTCAACATCCAGCGCCACTACAAGGTCTGGGGCAGCGACAAAAACAAACTGAACTCCCTGGTTGACCTCGCCTCGACCATCATCGACCCATACTACATGAAGATGAAGAATGAGAGCAATAAGGACATGAATGCCTGGCACCGTGTGTGGCATGAGAGACTAGTTGAACAACATGTCAAGTACGCAGCCATGGACGCGTACACAAGCTACAAGATGTACAGGCGGATCGTTGACATGAGGAATTGTCTTCTTCCTGACCTAGATGAGGGATCGAGACACATAGCAGTGGCGGGAACGTGACAAGAAGTAGATGACTAGACGATCGTTTCTCCTACTTTAGAATGCATGCAATTGTTTATTGAGGTGTGTGCGAATGATCTGTATAGTCACTTATGTAATTGGATGTTTATTTCAGTTACATATATACATGTTATTCTACTGTAGACAGAGCAAATCACACGGCTTATTAGCAGCAATCGTTTGTGTTATTATTAGTCTTCGCACACATTTCTGATTACGGACCTGTTTGCCGCGTATCACACACATCTTGTTCAATTGAACCGTTTTCATTGTGTTGCCTAATCACACACTAGTTCATCCTAGTGAACCGTATGCTATACATCGCACACGCCTTCATCTGGCTGCCCGTTTCTTTTGTTCCTTCTCATCCCAAACAGTTAATTGAACTGAACCGTATGCCCTGCATCGCACACACAACTAAAATCTGAACCATATTTGATGCATCCGTCATCACAAACGTTTTGCACCTTTTTTGACGGTTTTTACACCATTGTTTACAATTATGGCATCGCACACAGTTTCGCCGAAGGGTCTCTGATCGTAGTGTCGCGTTTGGACCATCCTGCAGTAGTGACCGTATGCTCTTTTCAAGAGAGAAGCCTCTAGTGAAAACTATGGCCCCGGGTCTATATTTTTATCATATATTAAAATCCAAAAATGCTTTGTTGTAATTTACTTTACTTTATTTTATTTTGTGTTTTATGTATCTATCTATCACTACGAGATTTGATCCTTGCAATTAACCGCCAGGGGATTGACAACCCCTTCTTTGCGTTGGGTGGAAGTATTTGTTATTTTGTGTGTATGTACTAGTAATGAGGTGTTTCTTAGTTCTTCTACTGGATTGATAACCTTGGTTCTTAACTGAGGAAAATACATCTCTATTGTACTACATCATCCTCTCCTCTTCGGGGAAATCCCAACGCAACTCACAAGTAGCCGGAATAATTTTTGGCGCCATTGTCGGGGAGACATCATCAACATCTATCAAGTACCATCGCATAAACTTTCATCTCCTTGTATTTACATTATTTTCCATTTGCCTATCGTTTTCATGTCCCCAACTTCTAAATTTTTTTCACAAAAATACAAAAAAGCTTTCCATTTGTCTTTTTGCTTGTTTCCTTGTTTGCCTTGTTTATATGACCAGCATCACTATCCCTCCTTTTCCACCAGACTTTGAAGTTCTTTACTTCAAACAAAAGCAAGGAGAAAATTTGAAAGATGCTTGGTATAGAATGATGGAATCTTATCACATTTGCACTATAAAAGGGGTTATGAAAATTTTTCATTGAAATTTTTATGTAGGGCTCACCATGCCTAAGAGAAAACTTCTGGATTTTGCTACAAAAGGGAATTTCATTGAATGTGATTCCTGAAGGAAATATGCCCTAGAGGCAATAGTAAAATTGTTGTTTATATTTCCTTATATCATGATAAATGTTTGTCATTCATGCTAGAATTGTATTAAACAGAAACTTAGTACACATGTGAATACATAGACAAACAGAGTGTCCCTAGTATGCCTCTACTTGACTAGGTCATTAATCAAAGATGGTTAAGTTTCCTAGCCATAGACATGTGTTGTCATTTGATGAACGGGATCACATCATTGGAGAATGATGTGATGGACAAGACCCATCCGTTAGCTTAGCATAATGGTCGTTTAGTTTTTCTGCTATTGCTTTCTTCATGACTTATACATGTTCCTTCACTATGAGATTATGCAACTCCCGAATACCGGAGGAACACCTTGTGTGCTATCAAACGTCACAACATAACTGGGTGATTATAAAGATGGTCTACAGGTGTCTCCGATGGTATTTGTTGAGTTGGCATAGACCAAGATTCAGATTTGTCACTCCATGTGTCAGAGAGGTATCTTTGGGCCCTCTCGGTAATGCACATCACTATGAGCCTTGCAAGCAATGTGACTAATGAGTTAGTCACGGGATGATACATTACGGAACGAGTAAAGAGACTTCCCAGTGATGATATTGCACTAGGTATGATGATACCGATGATCGGATCTCGGGCAAGTAACATACCGATGACAAAAGGAACAACGTATGTTGTTATGCGGTTTGACCGATAAAGATCTTCATAGAATATGTAGGAGACAATATGAGCATCCAGGTTCTGCTATTGGTTATTGACCGGAGATGTGTCTCGGTCATTTCTACATAGCTCTCGAACTCGTAGGGTCCGCACGCTTAACGTTCGATGACGATTTGTATTATGAGTTTCGTGTTTTGATGAACCGAAGTTTGTTCTGAGTCCCAGATGAGATCGGACATGACGAGGAGTCTCGAAATGATCAAGACATAAAGATTCATATATTGGAAGGTTACATTCGGATAGCAGAATGGTTCGGGTCGTTTCGGAGTACCGGGGGTTACCGGACCCCCCGGAAAGTTATTGGGCCTCATGGGCCTAGTGGTGGAAGAGAGGAGGCCGGCAGGGAGTGGCGCGCGCCCCCTAGCCCAAACTGAATTGGACTAGGTTTCGGGGGGCTGGCCCCCCTTTCCTTCTCTCCTCCTCCTCCTCCTTCCCTCCTTCTCCTACTAGGAATAGGAAAGAGGAGAGGAATCCTACTTGGACTGGGGAGTCCTAGTAGGATTCCCCACACCTGGGGCGCCCCCTTAGGGCCGGCCACCTCTTCCCTCCGCTCCTTTATATACGTGGGGAGGGGACACCCCATAGACACACAAGTTGATCTTTTAGCCGTGTGCGGTGCCCCCTCCACAGTTACACACCTCGGTCATATCGTTGTAGTGCTTAGGTGAAGCCCTGCGTCGGTAACTTCATCATCACCGTCACCACGCCATCATGCTGATGGAACTCTTCCTCGGCCTCAACTGGATCAAGAGTTCGAGGGACGTCATCGAGCTAAACGTGTGCTGATCGCGGAGGTGCCGTGCGTTTGGTACTTGGATCGGTTGGATCGTGAAGACATTCGACTACATCAACTGCGTTACTAAACGCTTCCGCTTTCGGTCTATGGGGGTACGTAGACACACTCTACCCTCTAGTTGCTATGCATTCCTAGATAGATCTTGTGTGATCGTAGGTAAATTTTTTGAAATACTGCGTTCCTCAACGGTGGCATTCGAGCCAGGTCTATGCGTAGATGTTATATGCACGAGTAGAACACAATGAGTTGTGGGCGATAATAGTCATACTTCTTACCAGCATGTCTTACTTTGATTCGGCGGTATTGTTGGATGAAGCGGCCCATACCGACACTACATGACTGCGTTCATGAGACTAGTTCTACCAACGTGCTTCGCACACAGGTGGCTAGTGGGTGTCTGTTTCTCCAGCTTTAGTTGAATTGAGTTTGACTACGCCCGGTCCTTGTTGAAGGTTAAAACAACACACTTGACGAAAAATTGTTGTGCTTTTGATGCGTAGGTAAGAACGGTTCTTGCTAGAAGCCCGTACCAGCCACGTAAAACTTGCAACAACAAAGTAAAGGACGTCGAACTTGTTTTTGCAGGGCATGTTGTGATGTGATATGGTCAAGACGTGATGATATAAATTGTTGTATGAGATGATCATGTTTTGTAACAGTTATCGGCAACTGGCAGGAGCCATATGGTTGTCGCTTTATTGTATGAAATGCAACTGCCATGTAATTTCTTAACTTTATCACTAAGCGGTAGCGATAGTCGTAGAAGCAATAGTTGGCGAGAAGACAACGATGCTACGATGGAGATGGAGGTGTAAAGCCGGTGACGATGGTGATCATGACGGTGCTTTGGAGATGGAGATCAAAGGCACAAGATGATGACGGCCATATCATATCACTTATTTTGATTGCATGTGATGTTTATCCTTTATGCATCTTATTTTGCTTAGTACGGCGATAGCACTATAAGATGACCTCTCACTAAATTTCAAGGTATAAGTGTTCGCCCTGAGTATGCACCGTTCCTACAGTTCATCGTGCCGAGACACCACGTGATGATCGGGTGTGATAAGCTCTATGTTCACATACAATGGGTGCAAGCCAGTTTTGCACACACAGAATACTCGGGTTAAACTTGACAAGCCTAGCATATGCAGATATGGCCTTGGAACATTGTGACCGAAAGGTCGAGCGTGAATCATATAGTAGATATGATCAACATAGTGATGTTCACCATTGAAAACTTCTCCATCTCACGTGATGATCGGACATGGTTTAGTTGATATGGATCACATGATCATTTAGATGACTAGAGAGATGTCTATCTAAGTGGGAGTTCTTAAGTAATATGATTAATTGAACTTCAATTTATCATGAACTTAGTACCTGATAGTATTTTGCATGTCTATGTTGTTGTAGATAAATGGCCCATGCTATTGTTCCTTTGAATTTTAATGCGTTCCTATAGAAAGCTAAGTTGAGAGATGATGGTAGCAACTACACGGACTGGGTCTGTAACTTGAGGATTATCCTCATTGCTGCATAGAAGAATTACGTCCTGGAAGCACCGCTAGGTACTGGGCCTGCTGCAGACGCTACTGATGACGTTAAGAACGTCTGGAAGAGCAAAGCTGATGACTACTCGATAGTTCAGTGTGCCATGCTTTACGTCTTAGAACCGGGACTTCAACGACATTTTGAACGTCATGGAGCATATGAGATGTTCCAGGAGTTGAAGTTAATATTTCAAGCAAATGCTCGGATTGAGAGATATGAAGTCTCCAATAAGTTCTAAAGCTGCAAAATGAAGGACAATAGTTCTGTCAGTGAACATATACTCAGAAAGTCTGGGTACCACAACCACTTGACTCGACTGGGAGTTAATCTTCCTGATGAAAGTGTCATTGACAAAGTTCTTCAATCACTGCCACCAAGCTACAAGAGCTTCGTGATGAACTATAATATGCAAGGGATGGATAAGACAATTCCCGAACTCTTCGCAATGCTAAAGGCTGCAGAGGTAGAAATCAAGAAGGAGCATCAAGTGTTGATGGTTAACAAGACCACTAGTTTCAAGAAGAAGGGAAAATGGAAGAAGGGGAACTTCAAGAAGAACAGCAAGCAAGTTGCTGCTCAAGTGAAGAAGCCCAAGTATGGACCTAAGCCTCATACTGAGTGCTTCTACTGCAAAGGGACTGGTCACTAGAAGTGGGATTGCCCCAAATATTTGGCGGATAAGAAGGATGGCAAAGTGAAAGGTATATTTTATATACAAGTTATTGATGTGTACTTCACTAATGCTTGCAGTAGCGCCTGGGTATTTGATATTGGTTCTGTTGCTCATATTTGCAACTCGAAACAGGGGCTATGGGTTAAGCGAAGATTGGCTAAGGACTAGGTGACGATGCGTGTGGGAAATGGTTCCAAAGTCGATGTGATCGCGGTCAGCATGCTACCTCTACATCTACCTTCGGGATTAGTTTTAGACCTGAATAATTGTTATTTGGTGCCAGTGTTAAGCATGAACATTATATCTAGATCTTGTTTGATGCGAGACGATTATTCATTTAAATTAAAGAATAATGGTTGTTCTATTTATATGAGTAATATCTTTTAGGGTCATGCACCCTTAAAGAGTGGTCTATTTTTATTGAATCTCGATAGTAGTGATACACATATTCATAGTATTGAAGCCAAAAGATATAAGTTTAATAATGATAGTGCAACTTATTTGTGGCACTGCCGTTTAGGTCATATTGGTGTAAAGCGCATGAAGAAACTCCATGCTAATGGGCTTTTGGAATCACTTGATGCTTGCGAACCAGGCCTCATGGGCAAGATGACTAAGACTCCGTTCTCCGGAACAATGGAGCGAGCAACAAAATTATTGGAAATAATACATACTGATGTATGCGGTCCGATGAGTGTTGATGCTCACGGCGGGTATCGTTATTTTCTGACCTTCACAGATGATTTGAGCAGATATGGGTATATCTACTTGATGAAACATAAGTCTGAAACATTTGAAAAGTTCAAAGAATTTCAGAGTGAAGTGGAAAATCATCGTAACAAGAAAATTAAGTTTCTACGATCTGATCGTGGAGGTGAATATTTGAGTTATTAGTTTGGTGTTCATTTGAAACAATGCGGAATAGTTTCGCAACTCACGCCACCTGGAACACCACAGCGTAATGGTGTGTCCGAACATCATAATCGTACTTTATTAGATATGGTGCAATCTATAATGTCTCTTACTGATTTACCGCTATCATTTTGGGGTTATGCTTTAGAGACGGCTGCATTCACGTTAAATAGGGCACCATCGAAATCCATTGAGACGACACCATATGAACTGTGGTTTGGCAAGAAACCCAAGTTGTCATTTCTTAAAGTTTGGGACTGTGATGGTTATGTGAAAAAGTTTCAACCTGATAAGCTCGAACCCAAATCGGCGAAATGTGTCTTCATAGGATACCCAAAGGAGAGTATTGGGTACACCTTCTATCACACATCCGAAGGCAATATATTCCTTGCTAAGAATGGATCCTTTCTAGAGAAGGAGTTTCTCTCGAAAGAAGTGAGTGTGAGGAAAGTAGAACTTGATGAGGTAACTGTACCTTCTCCCTTATTGGAAAGTAGTTCATCACAGAAATCAGGTACAATGATTCCTACACCAATTAGTGAGGAAGTTAATGATGATGATCATGAAACTTCTGATCAAGTTACTACTGAACCTCATAGGTCAACCATAGCAAGATCCACACCAGAGTGGTATGGTAATCATGTTCTGGAGGTCATGTTGCTTGACCATGATGAACCTCTAAACTATGAGGAAGCGATGATGAGCCCAGATTCTGCAAAATGGCTTGAGGCCATGAAATCTGAGATGGGATCCATGTATGAGAACAAAGTATGGACTTTGGTTGACTTGCCGATGATCGGCAAGCAATAGAGAATAAATGGATCTTCAAGAAGAAGACTAACACTGACGATAATATTACTGTCTACAAAGCTCGACTTGTTGCGAAAGGTTTTCGACAAGTTCAAGGAGTTGACTACGATGAGACCTTCTCACCCATAGCGATGCTTAAGTCTGTCCGAATCATGTTAGCAATTGCCGCATTTTATGATTATGAAATTTGGAAAATGGATGTCAAAACTGCATTCCTTAATGGATATCTCAAAGAAGAGTTGTATATGATGCAACCAGAAAGTTTTGTCGATCCTAAAGGTGTTAACAAAGTGTGCAAGCTCCAGCGATCCATTTATGGACTGGTGCAAGCCTCTCGAAGTTGGAATATACGCTTTGATAGTGTGATAAAAGCATATGGTTTTATACAGACTTTTGGAGAAGCCTGTATTTACAAGAAAGTGAGTGGGAGCTCTGTAGCATTTCTGATATTATATGTGGATGACATATTGTTGATCGAAAATGATACTGAATTTCTGAATAGCATAAAAGGATACTTGAATAAGAATTTTTCAATGAAAGACCTCGGTGAAGCTGCTTATATATTGGCATCAAGATCTATAGAGATAGATCGAGACGCTTAATTGGGCTTTCACAAAGCACATACCTCGATAAAGTTTTGAAGAAGTTCGAAGTGGATCAGTCAAAGAAAGGGTTCTTGCCTGTGTTACAAGGTGTGAAGTTGAGTCAGACTCAATGCCCGACCACTGCAGAAGATAGAGAGAAAATGAAAGTCATTCCCTATGCCTCAACCATAGGTTCTATCATGTATGCAATGCTGTGTGCCTTGCTATTAGTTTAGCAGGGAGGTACCAAAGTAATCCAGGAGTGGATCACTGGACAACGGTCAAGAACAACCTGAAATACCTGAAAAGGACTAAGGATATGTTTCTCGTTTATGGAGGTGACAAAGAGATCGTCGTAAACGGTTACATCGATGCAAGCTTTGACAGTGATCCGGATGACTCTAAGTCACAAACCGGATACGTATTTTTATTGAATGGTGGAGCTGTCAGTTGGTGCAGTTCTAAGCAGAATGTCGTCGCGGGATCTACATGTGAAGCAGAGTACATAGCTGCTTCGGAAGCAGCAGATGAAGGAGTCTGGATGAAGGAGTTCATATCCGATCTAGGTGTAATACCTAGTGCATCCGGTCCAATGTAACTCTTTTGTGACAATACTGGTGCAATTGCCTTGGCAAAGGAATCCAGATTTCACAAGAGAACCAAGCACATCAAGAGACGCTTCAATTCCATCCGCGGTCAAGTCAAGAAGGGAGACATAGAGATTTGCAAGATACATATGAATCTAAATGTTGCAGACCCGTTGACTAAGCCTCTCTCACAAGCAAAACATGATCAGCACCAAGAGGGGTGTTAGAATCATCACTATATATGTAATCTAGATTATTGACTCTAGTGCAAATGGGAGACTGAAGGAAATATGCCCTAGAGGAAATAATAAAGTTGTTATTTATATTTCCTTATATCATGAAAAATGTTTATTATTCATGCTATAATTGTATTAAACGGAAAGTTAGTACATGTGTGAATACATAGACAAACAGAGTGTCCCTAGTATGCCTCTACTTGACTAGCTCGTTAATCAAAGATGGTTACGTTTCCTAGCCATAGACATGTGTAGTCATTTGATGAACGAGATCACATCATTGGAGAATGATGTGATGGACAAGACCCATCCGTTAGCTTTGCATAATGATTGTTTACTTTTTCTGCTATTGCTTTCTTCATGACTTATACATGTTCCTCGGACTATGATATTATGCAACTCCTGAATACTGGAGGAACACCTTGTGTGCTATCAAACATCACAACGTAACTGGGTGATTATAAAGATGCTCTACAGGTGTCTCCGATGGTGTTTGTTGAGTTGGCATAGATCAAGATTAGGATTTGTCACTCCGTGTGACGGAGAGGTATCTTTGGGCCCTCTCGGTAATGCACATCACTATGAGCCTTGCAAGTAATGTGACTAATGAGTTAGTCATGGGATGATACATTACGGAACGAGTAACGAGACTTGCCGGTGACGAGATTGAAGTAGGTATGATGATACCGACGATCAGATCTCAGGCAAGTAACATACCGATGATAAAAGGAACAACGTATGTTGTTATGCGGTTTGACCGATAAAGATCTTCGTAGAATATGTAGGAGCCAATATGAGCATCCAGGTTCCGGTATTGGTTATTGACCGGAGATGTGTCTCGGTCATTTCTACATAGTTCTCGAACCTGTAGGGTCCGCACGCTTAACGTTCGATGACGATTTGTATTATGAGTTTCGTCTTTTGATGAATCGAAGTTTGTTTGGAGTCCCAGATGAGATCATGGACATGACGAGGAATCTCTAAATGGTCGAGACATAAAGATTCATATATTGGAAGGTTACATTCGGACACTGGAATGGTTCGGGTCATTTCGGATGAGTTTCGGTGTACCGGGGGTTACCGGAACCCCCCCCCCCCTCCCGAAAGTTATTGGGCCCCATGGGCCTAGTGGTGGAAGAGAGGAGGCTGGCCAAGGAGTGGCGCGCACCCCCACCTAGCCCAAACCGAATTGGACTAGGGTTTTGGGCGATCGGCCCCCCTTTCCTTCTCTCCTCCTCCTCCTTTCCTCCTTCTCCTACTAGGAATAGGAAAGAGGAGGGGAATCCTACTTGGACTGGAGAGTCCTAGTAGGATTCCCCACACCTAGCCCCCTTAGAGCCGGCCACCTATTCCCTCCCCTCCTTTATATACGTGGCTAGGGGGCACCCCATAGACACACAAGTTGATCTTTTAGCCGTGTGCGGTGCGCCCCTCCACAGTTACACACCTCGGTCATATCATTGTAGTGCTTAGGCAAAGCCCTGCGTCGGTAACCTCATCATCACCGTCACCATGCCATTGTGCTGACGGGACTCTCCCTCGGCCTCAACTGGATCAAGAGTTCGAGGGACGTCATCGAGCCGAACGTGTGCTGACCGCGGAGGTGTCGTGCGTTCGGTACTTGGATTGGTTGGATCGTGAAGACGTTCGACTACATCAACCGCGTTACTAAATTCTTCCGCTTTCGGTCTATGAGGGTACGTAGACACACACTCTCCTCTCGTTGCTATGCATCTCCTAGATAGATCTTGCGTGATCGTAGGTAAATTTTTTGAAATACTGTGTTCCTCAATAATTCCATCATTGCTTACGAAATAGTGGAAGGAATAGTGGGAACCCCTCCTCCACAAACGGGATTTAATTACACTCAAGAAGGAATTCAAATCTTGGAAAAATTAGGTGATATGTAGAAAAATCTGGTTGAGTTGCAAAAATCTAGTGAACCTCTCAAAAATATTAACGGGAATCTCAACCGCACGAATACATTGATTACTCTTTGCAATAAGCGCCTAAATGCTTTAGATATACAAATTGCTTCATTTTCTAAAAATAATGGGAAGCGTAAGGAACCTACGGGGTTCGAGAAAAGCCCCATCAAGATTGCAAAAGCTAAGGATGACAACACTTGAAACTATGCATTGCGCCTAGCTAGGGGCGTAAAACGATATAGCTAGTTGGGAGGCAACCCAATAGTTATCTTATTTTTTCTAGTTATTTTTATGTTTGTTGTGTGCATACAATTATGTTGCTATTATGGTTGTGTTTTCGTTTTTTAGTTAGTGTTTGTGCCAAGTAAAGCCTCTGGGATAATTTGGTTTACAGTTGCTTTGATTCTGTGCAAAAACAGAAACTTTTGCGTCCAATATCAGAATTGTTAAAATTTGGTGGAGCTTGATAAAATTCTTAATTTTTTTTACACATGATTGATATACAAATTGGCCACGTTTTCCTAATGTTTCATAATTGTTCGAGTTACAGAAGTATGGCCATTGTTCAAATTATTATAGACTATTATGTTTTTGACAGATTCTGTTTTTGTTGCATAGTTTGCTTGTTTTGATGAATCTATGGATTTGTATCGGGGGTATAAGCCATGATGAAGTTAGGATACAGTAGGTATAATGCAATAATAAAATATGAATGGGATTACAATAGTACCTAAAGTAGTGATTTTCTTTGTTATACTAACAGATCTCACGAAGGCTTTTGTTGAGTTTTGTGTGCTGAAGTTTTCAAGTTTTGAGTGAGATCAGAATGGATGAAAGAATAAGGAGTGGCAAGAGCCTAAGCTTGGGGATGCCCGAGCCACGCCAAGGTAATATTCAAGGACTCCCAGACATCTAAGCTTGGGGATCCCCGGAAGGCATCCCCTCTTTCTTCTACCAACTATCGGTAATTTTACTTGGAGTTGGAGCTATATTTTTATTCATCACATGATATGAGTTTTGCTTCGAGCGTCATGTATTATATGAGTCTTTGCTTTATTTTCTTTTTAGTTTGTCACAATCATCTTTGCCGGACACATCTTTTTGAGAGGGACACACATTATTCGTGATTTGTTAGAATACGCTATGTTCTTCACTTATATCTTTTGAGCTAGGCAGTTGCTCTAGTGCTTCACTTATATCTTTTATAACACAGTGGTGGTTATATTTTAAAGAAAAAGTTGCAATCTCATGCTTCACTTATATCTTTTTGAGAGTTGACAATAGTAATGGCAATTAGTACAAGTTATGAATTTGGTCCTAATATGGTAGGTATTCAAGAGGGATATAACAAAAACTTCCATGTAGATCATTGAATATGATAAGTTTGATTCCTTGCAATAGTTTTGCGATATAAAGGTAGTAATATGTGGGTTGTGCTAGTGATTAATTATGGTTTAGTAAGAATATTGGTGTTAAGGTTTGTGATTCCCGAAGCATGCACGTATATCTCTCGTTATGCTATGAAGTTGGAGCATACTTTATTATTGATTGTCTTCCTTATGGGTGGTGGTCGGGGACGAGTGATGGTCGTTTCCTACCAATCTACCCCCTAGGGGCATGCGTAGTAGTACTTTGCTTCGAGGGCGAGTCCATGGATTATACGCGCTCTCACCTTTCCGCAATTTGCTAGCCTCTTCGGTACCGTGCATTGCCCTTTCTCACCTCGAGATGTAGTGCAAACTTCGTCAGTGCATCCAAACCCCGTGATATGATATGCTCTATCACACATAAGCCTCCTTATATCTTCCTCAAAACAGCCACCATATCCATCTATTATGGCATTTCCATAGCCATTCCGAGATATATTGCCATGCAACTGAAAGAAATATGCCCTAGACTCAATAATAAAGTTATTATTTATTTCCTTATATCATGATAAATGTTTATTATTCATGCTAGAATTGTATTAACCGAAAACATGATACATGTGTGAATATATAGACAAACAGGGTGTCACTAGTATGCCTCTACTTGACTAGATCGTTGATCAAAGATAGTTATGTTTCCTAGCCATAGACAAAGAGTTGTCATTTGATTAACGGGATCACATCATTAGGAGAATGATGTGATTGACTTAACCCATTCCGTTAGCTTAGCACTTGATCGTTTAGTTTGTTGCTATTGCTTTCTTCATGACTTATACATGTTCCTATGACTATGAGATTATGCAACTCCTGTTTACCGGAGAACACTTTGTGTGCTACCAAACGTCACAACATAACTGGGTGATTATAAAGGTGCTCTACAGGTGTCTCCGAAGGTACTTGTTGGGTTGGCGTATTTAGAGATTAGGATTTGTCACTCTGATTGTCAGAGAGGTATCTCTGGGCCCACTCGGTAATACACATCACTTAAGCCTTACAAGCATTGCAACTAATGAGTGATTTGTGGGATGATGTGTTATGGAACGAGTAAAGAGACTTGCTGGTAACGAGATTGTACTAGGTATTGAGATACCGACGATCGAATCTCGGGCAAGTAACATACCGTTGACAAAAGGAACAGCGTATGTTGTTATGCGGTTTGACCGATAAAGATCTTCGTAGAATATATAGGAGCCAATATGAGCATCCAGGTTCTGCTATTGGTTATTGACTGGAGACGTGTCTCAGTCATGTCTACATAGTTCTCGAACCCGTAGGGTCCGCACGCTAAAAGTTTGATGACGGTTATATTATGAGTTTATGGTTTTTGATGTACCGAAGGTAGTTCGGAGTCTTGGATGTGATCATGGACATGATGAGGAGTCTCTAAATGTTCGAGATGTAAAGATCGATATATTGGACGACTATATTTGGATATCAGAATGGTTCCGGGTGAGATCAGGATAATACCGGAGCACCGGGAGGTTATCGGAACCCCCCGGGAGGTATATGGGCCTTAATGGGCTTTAGTGGAAAGGAGGGGAAAGGAGCAAGGGAGGGGGCGTGCCCCGCAAGCCCAATCCTAATTGGGAGGGCCCCCCCCCCTTTCCTTCCTCCCTCCTTCCTCTTCCTTCCCTCTCCCTCTCCAAATAGGAAAAGGAGGAGTCCTACTCCCGGTGGGAGTAGGACTCCCCCCTTGGGCGCGCCTCCTCCCCTTGGCCAGCCCTCTCCTCCCCTCCTTTATATACGGAGGAGAGGGGCACCCCATAGACACAACAATTGATCTCTTGGATCTTTTAGCCGTGTGCGGTGCCCCTCTCCAGCATATTCCACCTCGATAATATCGTAGCGGTGCTTAGGTGAAGCCCTGCAACGGTAGAACATCAACATCGTCACCACGCCGTCGTGCTGACAGAACTCTCCCTCAAAGCTCGGCTGGATCGGAGTTCGAGGGACGTCATCTAGTTGAATGTGTGCAGAACTCGGAGGTGTCGTGCGTTTGGTACTTGATCGGTCGGATCGTGAAGACGTACGACTACATCAACCGCGTTGTGCTAACGCTTCCACTTTCGGTCTATGAGGGTACGTGGACACACTCTCCCCTCTCGTTGCTATGCATCACCATGATCTTGTGTGTGCGTAGGATTTTTTTTGAAATTACTACGTTCCCCAACAGTGGCATCCGAGCCTGGTTTTATGCGTTGATGTATTATGCACGAGTAGAACACAAGTGAGTTGTGGGCGATAGAAGCCATACTGCTTACCAGCATGTCATACTTTAGTTCGGCGGTATTGTTGGATGAAGCGGCCTGGACCGACATTACGCGTATGCTTACGCGAGACTGGTTCTACCGACGTGCTTTGCACACAGGTGGCTGGCGGGTGTCAGTTTCTCCAACTTTAGTTGAACCGAGTGTGGCTACACCAGGTCCTTCAGAAGGTTAAAACATCACTAACTTGATGAACTATCGTTGTGGTTTTGATGCGTAGGTAAGAACGGTTCTTGCTCAGCCTGTAGCAGCCACGTAAAACTTGCAACAACAAAGTAGAGGACGTTTAACTTGTTTTTGCAGGGCATGTTGTGATGTGATATGGTCAAGACATGATGCTATATTTTATTTTATGAGATGATCATGTTTTGTAACCGATTTATCGGCAACTAGCAGGAGCCATATGGTTGTCGCTTTATTGTATGCAATGCAATCGCCCTGTAATTGCTTTACTTTATCACTAAGCGGTAGCGATAGTCATAGAAGCAATAGTTGGCAAGACGACAACGATGCTATGATGGAGATCAAGGTGTCGCACTGGTAACGATGGTGATCATAACGGTGCTTCAGAGATGGAGATCACAAGCACAAG
The DNA here is from genome assembly GCF_002162155.2 of Triticum dicoccoides. Lineage (NCBI taxonomy): Eukaryota > Viridiplantae > Streptophyta > Magnoliopsida > Poales > Poaceae > Triticum > Triticum dicoccoides. The sequence continues at coordinate 522,923,252 of NC_041380.1, read as the reverse complement.
ATGATGATGGCCATATCATATCACTTATATTGATTGCATGTGATGTTTATCTTTTATGCATCTTATTTTGCTTTGATTGACAGTAGCATTATAAGATGACCTATCACTAAATTTCAAGATAAAAGTGTTCTCCCTGAGTATGCACCGTTGCCAAAGTTCGTCGTGCCCAGACACCACGTGATGATCGGGTGTGATAAGCTCTACGTCCATCTACAACGGGTGCAAGCCAGTTTTGCACACGCAGAATACTCAGGTTAAACTTGACAAGCCTAGCATATGCAGATATGGCCTCGGAACACTGAGACCGAAAGGTCGAGCGTGAATCATATAGTAGATATGATCAACATAGTGATGTTCACCACTGAAAACTACTCCATTTCACGTGATGATCAGTTATGGTTTAGTTGATTTGGATCACGTGATCACTTATATTATTAGAGGGATGTCTATCTAAGTGGGAGTTCTTAAGTAATATGATTAACTGAACTTTAATTTATCATGAACTTAGTCCTGGTAGTATTAGCATATCTATGTTGTAGATCAATAGCTCGTGTTTAGCTCCTTTGTTTTATTTTTGATATGTTCCTAGAGAAAACTAAGTTGAAAAATGTTAGTAGCAATGATGCGGATTGAATTCGTGATCTGAGGATTATCCTCATTGCTGCACAGAAGAATTATGTCCTTGATGCACCGCTAGGTGACAGACCTATTGCAGGAGCAGATGCAGACGCCATGAACGTTTGGCTAGCTCAATATGATGACTACTTGATAGTTTAGTGCAACATGCTTAACAGCTTAGAATCGGGACTTCAAAGACGTTCTGAACATCATGGATCATATGAGATGTTCCAGGAGTTGAAGTTAATATTTCAAGCAAATACCCGAGTTGAGAGATATGAAGTCTCCAACAAGTTCTATAGCTAAAAGATAGAGGAGAATAGCTCAAGCAGTGAGCATGTGTTCAGATTGTATGGGTACTACAATCGCTTGAATCAAGTGGGAGTTAATCTTCCAGATAAAATAGTGATTGACAGAATTCTCTAGTCACCATCACCAAGTTAGTAGAACTTCGTGATGAACTATAGTATGCAAGGGATGACGAAAACGATTCCCGAGCTTTTCATGATGATGAAATCGATGAAGGTAGAAATCAAGAAAGAGCATCAAGTGTTGATGATTAACAAGACCACTAGTTTCAAGAAAAGGGCAAAGGGAAAGAAAGGGAACTTCAAGACGAACGGCAAGCAAGTTGCTGCTGAAGTGAAGAAGCCCAAGTCTAGACCTAAGCGTGAGACTAAGTGCTTCTACTGCAAAGGGACTAGTCACTGGAAGCGGAACTGCCCCAAGTATTTGGCGGATAAGAAGGATGGCAAAGTGAACAATGCTATATTTGATATACATGTCATTGATGTGTACTTTACTAGTGTTTATAGCAACCCATCGGTATTTGATACTGGTTCAGTTGCTAAGAGTAGTAACTCGAAACAGGAGTTGCAGAATGAACAAAGACTAGTTAAGGGTGTAGTGACGATGTGTGTTGGAAGTAGTTCCAAGAATGATATGATCATCATCGCACACTCCCTATACTTTCGGGATTAGTGTTGAACCTAAATAAGTGTTATTTGGTATTAGCGTTGAGCATGAATATGATTAGATCATGTTTATTGCAATATGGTTATTCATTTAAGAGAGAATAATTGTTATTCTGTTTACATGAATAAAACCTTCTATGGTTATACACCCAATGAAAATGGTTTGTTGAATCTCGATCGTAGTGATACACATATTCATAATATTGAAGCCAAAAGATGCAAAGTTAATAATGATAGTGCAACTTATTGGTGGCACTGCCGTTTAGGTCATATTTGTGTAAAGCGCATGAAGAAAATACATGCCGATGGGCTTTTGGAATCACTTGATTATGAATCAGTTGATGCTTGCGAATCATGCCTCATGGGCAAAGATGACTAAGACTCCGTTCTCCAGAACAATGGAGTGAGCAACTGACTTATTGGATATAATACATACTGATGTATGAGGTCCGATGAGTGTTGAGGCTCGTGGCGGGTATCGTTATTTTCTGACCTTCACAGATGATTTGAGCAGATATGGGTATATCTACTTGAAGAAACATAAGTCTGAAACATTTGAAAAGTTCAAAGAATTTCAGACTGAAGTGGAAAATCATCGTAACAAGAAAATAAAGTTTCTACGATCTGATCGCAGAGGCGAATATTTGAGTTACAAGTTTGGTCTTCACTTAAGACAATGTGGAATAGTTTCATAAACTCATGCCACTTGGAACACCACAGCGTAATGGTGTGTCCGAACGTCATAACCGTACTTTATTTGATATAGTGCAATCTATGATGTCTCTTACCGATTTACCACTATCGTTTTGGGGTTATGCATTAGAGACAACTGCATTCACATTAAAAAGGGCACCATCTACATCCGTTGAGACGACACCGGATGAACTGTGGTTTAGCAAGAAACCTAAGCTGTCATTTCTTAAAGTTTGGGGTTGCGATTCTTATGTGAAAAAGTTTCATCTTGATAAGCTCAAACCCAAGTCGGAGAAGTGCGTCTTCATAGGATACCCAAAAGTAACTGTTGGGTACACCTTCTATCATAGATCCGAAGGCAAGATATTTGTTGTTGAGAATGGATCCTTTCTAGAGAAGTAGTTTCTCTCGAAAGAAGTGAGTGGGAGGAAAGTAGAACTTGATGAGGTAACTGTACCTGCTCCCTTATTTGGAAGGTAGTTCATCACAGAAATCTGTTTCTGTGACTCCTACACCAATTAGTAAGGAAGCTAATGATGATGATCATGTAACTTCACATCAAGTTACTACCGAACCTCGTAGGTCAACCAGAGTGAGATCCGTACCAGAGTGGTATGGTAATCCTGTTTTGGAGGTCATGTTACTTGACCATGATGAACCAACGAACTATGAGGAAACGATGATGAGCCCAGATTCCGCGAAATGGCTTGAGGCCATGAAATCTGAGATGGGATCCATGTATGAGAACAAAGTATGGACTTTGATTGACTTGCCTGATGATCGGCAAGCCGTTGAGATTAAATGGATCTTCAAGAGGAAGACGGACGCTGATAGTAGTGTTACTATCTACAAAGCTAGAATTGTCGCAAAAGGTTTTCGACAAGTTCAAGGTATTGACTACGATGAGGGTTTCTCACTCGTATCTATGCTTAAGTCTGTCCGAATCATGTTAGCAATTGCTGCATTTTATGAAATCTGGCAAATGGATGTCAAAACTACATTCCTCAATGGATCTCTTAAAGAAGAGTTGTATATGATGCAACCAAAAGGTTTTGTCAATCCTAAAGGTGCTAACAAAATATGCAAGCTCCAGCGATCCATCTATGGACTGGTGCAAGTATCTCGGAGTGGGAATATACGCTTTGATAAGTTGATCAAAGCATATAGTTTTATACAGACTTGCGATGAAGCTTGTATTTACAAGAAAGTGAGTGGGAGCACTACAACATTTCTGATAAGTATATGTGAATGACATATTATTGATCGGAAAGAATGTAGAATTTTCTGGAAAGCATAAAGGAGTATTTGAAAGGAGTTTTTCAAAGAAAGACCTCGATGAAGCTGCTTACACATTGAGCATCAAGATCTATAGAGATAGATCAAGACGCTTAATAAGTTATTTCAAAGAGTACATACCTTGACAAGATTTGGAAGTAGTTCAAAATGGAACAGTCAAAGAAGGAGTTCTTACCTGTGTTGCAAGGTGTGAAGTTGAGTAAAGACTCAAAACCCGACCATAGCAGAAAATAGAAAGAGAATGATAAGCCATTCCCTATGCCTCAGTCATAGGTTCTATAAAGTATGCTATGTTGTTTACCAGTCCTATTGTATACCTTAGCATCTTTCTGGCAAGGGAGTACAATAGTGATCTAGGAGTAGATCACTGGACAGCGGTCGAAATTATCCTTAGAGGACTAAGGAAATATTTCTCGGTTATGGAGGTGATAAAAGAGTTCGTCGTAAAGAGTTACGTCGATGCAAGCTTTTTACATCGATCTAGATGACCCTAAGTATCAATCTGGATACATATTGAAAGTGGGAGCAATTAGTGAGAGTAGCTCCATGCAGAGCATTGTAGACACAGAAATTTGCGAAATACATATGGATCTGAATGTTGCAGACCCGTAAACTAAACTTCTCTCACAAGAAAAATATGATCACTCTTTGGGTGTTAATCACATAGCGATGTGAACTAGATTATAGACTCTAGTAAATCCTTTGGGTATTAGTCACATGGAGATGTGAACTAATCACATAAAGATGTGAGCTAGATTATTGACTCTAGTGCAAGTGGGAGACTGAAGGAAATATGCCCTAGACGCAATAATAAAGTTATTATTTATTTCCTTATATCATGATAAATGTTTATTATTCATGCTAGAATTGTATTAACCGGAAACATGATACATGTGTGAATACATAGACAAACAGAGTGTCACTAGTATGCCTCTACTTGACTAGCTCGTTGATCAAAGATGGTTATGTTTCCTAGCCATAGACAAAGAGTTGTCATTTGATTAACGGTGAATGATGTGATTAACTTAACCCATTCCGTTAGCTTAGCACTTGATCGTTTAGTTTGTTGCTATCGCTTTCTTCATGACTTATACATGTTCCTATGACTATGAGATTATGCAACTCCCGTTTACCGGAGGACCATTTTGTGTGCTACCAAACGTCACAACATAACTGGCTGATTATAAAGGTGCTCTATAGGTGTCTCCGAAGGTACTTGTTGGGTTGGCCTATTTCGAGATTAGGATTTGTCACTCCGATTGTCGGAGAGGTGTCCCTGGGCCCACTCAGTAATACACATCACTTAAGCCTTGCAAGCATTGCAACTAATGAGTTAGTTGCGGGATGATGTGTTACGAAACGAGTAAAGAGACTTGCCAGTAACGAGATTGTACTAGGTATTGAGATACCGACGACCGAATCTCGGGCAAGTAACATACTAACGATAAAAGGAACAATGTATTATTATGCGGTTTGACCGATAAAGATCTTCATAGAATATATAGGAGCCAATATGAGCATCCAGGTTCCACTATTGGTTATTGACCGGAAACGTGTCTCGGTCATGTCTACATAGTTCTCGAACCCGTAGGGCCCGCACGCTTAAAGTTCGATGATAGTTATATTATGAGTTTATGGTTTTTGATGTACCGAAGGTAGTTCATAGTCCCGAATGTGATCATGGACATGACGAGGAGTCTTGAAATGTTCGAGACGTAAAGATCGATATATTGGACGACTATATTTGGATACCGGAATGGTTCCGGGTGAGATCGGGATAATACCAGAGCACCGAGAGATTATTGGAACCCCCCGGGAGGTATATGGACCTTAATGGGCTTTAGTGGAAAGGAGGGGAAAGGAGCAAGGGAGGGGGCGCCCCCGACCCAAGCCCAATCCGAATTGGGAGGGGGGCCGGCCCCCCTTTCCTTCCTCCCTCCTTCCTCTTCCTTCCCTCTCCCTCTCCAAATAGGAAAAGGAGGAGTCCTACTCCCGGTGGGAGTAGGACTCCTCCCTTGGGCTCGCCTCCTCCCCTTGGCTGGCCCTCTCCTCCCCTCCTTTATATACGGAGGAGAGGGGCACCCCATAGACACAACAATTGATCTCTTGGATCTTTTAGCCGTGTGCGGTGCCCCTCTCCACCATATTCCACCTTGATAATATCGTAGCGGTGCTTAGGCGAAGCCCTGCGACGGTAGAACATCAACATCGTCACCACACCGCCGTGCTGACAGAACTCTCCCTCAAAGCCCGGCTGGATCGGAGTTCGAGGGACGTCATCGAGTTGAACGTGTGCAGAACTCGGAGGTGCCGTGCGTTCGGTACTTGATCGGTCGGATCGTGAAGACGTACGACTACATCAACCGCGTTGTGCTAACGCTTCCGCTTTCGGTCTACGAGGGTACGTGGACACACTCTTCCCTCTCGTTGCTATGCATCACCATGATCTTGCGTGTGCGTAGGTTTTTTTTTGAAATTACTACGTTCCCCAACAACAACTTCCACTGTTCCGTTATTATGACACACATGATCATTGTCACATTGCTTTGCATGATCACATAGCTGACATAGTATTTGTGGCTCAGCCATCATTTAACATTTTCTATAAATGTTACGCCAGATCATTGCACATCCTGGTACACCTCCAATGGCATTCATATAGAGTCATATTTTGTTCTAGTATCGAGTTGTAATTTTTGAGTTGTAAGTAAATAGAAGTGTGATGATCATCATATCCATTATTAGAGCATTGTCCCAAGTGAGGAAATGATGATGGAGGCTATGATTCCCAACAAGTCGGGATGAGACTCCGGACGAAAAAGAGAGGCCAAAAAGAGCCCACAAAAAAGAGCCCACAAAAAAGAGCCCAACAAAAAATGACAGAAAAAGATAGAAACGGCAATGTTACTTTCCTTTTCACACCTGTGCTTCAAAGTAGCACCATGTTTTTCATATAGAGAGTCTCCTATGCTTTCACTTTCATACAACTAGTGGGAATTTTTCATTATAGAACTTGGCTTGTATATTCCAGTGATGCTTGGATGTCTTATATGCAATCATATGTCATTATATGTCATTTTTTGGGAATAAATTATTAATTTGGTGCCAAGTGCGAGTTGTTATTTTTTGCTGGTTTTTGGTTTTCCAGGATATCAGTATCAAAGAGAAGTCCAAATGCCACGAAACATTTTAATGATTTTTTCTGGACATAAGAGACCCTAGAAGCTTTGGGAGAGGGTCAGAAGACGAAGGGGTGGCCCACAAGCCACCAAGGCGCGCTAAGGGGGGTAGGCGCCCCTGGTGCCTTGTGGGGCCCTCATTGCTCCATTTGACCTAACTCTCTACTTGATACATCTCTATCAATATAAACAAACAAGAGAAGGACGTAGGGTTTTACCTCCATCAATAGGGCCCGAACCTGGGTGAACATCGCCTTCCTGCTCCTGTTACCCACGATCCGAGACCCACAACTCGGGACCCCTACCCCGAGGTCGTTTGGATTTCACACCGAGACTCGTTGAATGCGAGATATAGGGGCGCCCACCTTATTTTGCTATTGTCTATTTGGCGCTTCGCCGGTTAAAGGCATTTTCACCATCCGGCGGACACCCCGCTATGAGCTAGGCTGGCCCATTCACATTTTTTTCCTCCTAAGCTTCAAGAAAGGTGCGAGCGATGGGCATGGAACTCAAGACCTATCAGGGAGGACCGCATGTGGGCTCTGGGGCAGCAGCATGAGCGCAACAAGATGTGACGCGCCCTTGCACAGCGTGCACGCGCCGCTGTCTCCCGCTTCATAGATGAGAAGACGACGGACCCCCTTGACGACTACGATGACATCTACCTAGACTTCTTCACCTCGAGTTACACAAAACTGTAGTAACCACTACGCCAACTTCACACAGGTGATGCTTAACTTCTTATTTGCACTTTATTATTTCCTCAATTCGTTGTGAATCAAGAGTTCACGTTTCTTTTTCCCACTTTTCCATGTTCTTTTTTCCTTTTTTTTATTCAATGCGCAGACATTTTTTAAATTTGTGAACTTTTTCTCAAAATCACCAAACTTTTTTCAAATTAGCAGTTTTTCTCTTCAAAATCGATGAATTTTTTTGATTTTATGCACTTTTTTTAAATATCGATGCTTTTTGAAATCGGTGAAGTTTTTCAAACTCAGTAAACTTCTTTTAAAATTAATGAACTTTTTATTAATCAATGAACTTTTTTCAAAATTGTTGCACTTTTTTTCCAAATCGATGAATTTTTTTCAAATTCAATGATTTTCTTTTAAAACAACTGATGAACTTTTTTTTCATATTCCATGAACTCTTTTTCAATGTCAATGCACTTTTTTGAAATTTATGAACTTTTTTCAAATCAATGAGCCTTTTTCCAAATTCATGATTTAAAAAAATCGGTGAACTATTTTGAATTCACAACTTTTTACGTGTTTTGTGAATTTTTTTTTGGTTTTCTTCTCAAATGCTGTTGAGTACATGGGCCAGCTCATTAGTGTCAGGTGTGGGCGACAGGGAGCTTCCCTGGCGCCTGAAGCGCTGAATAGGGTCTCCACTTATTTCACCTAAAAAAATGTGATGCCTCAATTGCGGGTCCTCCAGTGTCGCACATTTTTATAGGTGAGTGTTAAAATGTGAATTGTCCAGGCCTAAATAGCCATTGCCCCGCTAGTTACAATCACTCGTCTAGCACATTTTGCATGATTTTATTTGTCGAAATCACTAGTTAAGCTGTACCGTTGGAAAGGTCTCTCGTCATTTTTTTTGGGAAAAACACTACTCCTTTCGGGAACAGTGGCGGTGCCAGGAATCTAATCATATGTGGTCAATTGAATGTTGTGTAGTCAGATGTATGCATTTATAAGATTTTTTTGGCATGATTTCTACTTGATATATGTAGGTTTTGCAAAAAGTTGTGTAGTCAAATGACTACCCAGCTCAAGTGTGGCTTTGCCACTGTTCGGGAAGCATAGGTCATGCTTCCTGCGAGCAGCAAGGGTGTGCTCCTCGCAGAAGCAAGTCTGTATCTCATGGCATTGCTTTTCCTTTTTAAAAGAACAACTGTGATTCTCGCAAAAGCACATGTTGTGTTTCTCGCGGAAAAAGTTGCTCCCCGAGAAAAAGCCTACAAAACCAATTTTCCATTACAAAAATCTAGGGAATGAACCCAGCAATGTTAGAGGAAAAAAATTTCCGAGGATGCGCCTAGAACGCGACATGTCGCGACGGTTGGCCGCATCACTTGACGGGCTCCCATACTAAAAAATACATTTACGGGAGGCCTCCAAGAGGTACCCCTTAATTAGTTGCTTTTTTCCTTTCGCTTCCACCTTATTGGATAAAAAGTTAAAAACCAGCAGCTAGAAGGATAAAAATCTAAATATTTTTTCCGCTGATTTGAAAATACCATAAATTAAAAATATCATGTATTTGAAAAAGGTTCATGAATATGGAAACTTCTCATGAATTTGATTTTTTTTAATTTAGAAAAACAAAAAAAATTAAAAAAGTTCAAGATATTAATAAATGATCATGAGTTTTAAGAGTGTACATAAATTTGAAAAAGTTCTTGAATTGTATGGAATTTAATTTATTAAAATTTGATAAATATACAATGTCCACATATTTGAAATGAGTCTGTGATTATGAAAAAGTTCAACAAAAAACCTGAAAAACATAGAAAAAAGGAAAGGAATAAAACAATTATCCAACCTCCGAAACCGAGAGCAACTGATCAAGGACTAGCCCTTTCACGAGCCCCGCATAAGCCGCTTTGGTGGATGAGTGTGCGACACATAGCATGCCTGCAACTGCCGCCATATGGCTCATGTTGGGCCCTCCCTCAGGATTTTTTTAATTTTTTCTATACGCGTTTTGGGTTTTAGATGTTTTTTTTGTTTTCGTGTGGTTTTCCCAATGTCTTGGAGAAAAAAAGAGTCAAATTGTTTATGCATGAAAAAACACATTTTTTTTCTTCCATGGGAAGCATGGATTTGCTTCCGCAAGAGGTACTCGGAAAAGGAAAAAACTTGATTTTTTTGCTTCCATGGCAGGCACAAATTTACTTCTCGTGGAGGCACATTTTTGCTTCCACGAGTGTGCCTCTCAGAAATGAAGAAAAGGGTGAAAAACAAGTTACTTCTGGCTTGGTTTTAATTTTCTTGCCCCTTCTGGCCTGGATTTGGACGCACGAGAATCCAACGATAGAAAGAAAAACCCCCTGATTGCGAGAAGTGACGCACATGCAATACGTCACTAGTCAAGCCCTAGGAAAGTGATAGTGACCTTTTTAATGGATACCCCTTAATTAGTGATCTCGGCCAAAACCGAATGGAAAGTTCAAATCCGTTAAACAATGCGTCTACTAACAAAGCTAGAACGACGGTTCCTTTTGTAGGAGAAGAGCCGTATTTCATGCTACGTGCGTGAAACTAGGATTCCCCACAATGGCTATCTGTCACGTACTTTGATGGAATGTTATGTATCGCGGATCTATATCTCACTTATAGCAAGATGTACGGCCGCCTCAGGCGCATCGCGACCATGATGGCCCATTAGTGTACTAGGTCATGACATTTTATTCCCTTTTCCGGGTTTTCACGCGTTTCAACCCAGTTTTTTCTGTGCGGATTACTTTGTTTGGTTTTCACTGCTGGGTTCGTGTTAATGTTTATGTCGGTCCTTTCCCTGTTTTTTATGTTTTATTTTCTTTTGTTTCTTTCTTGTTTTTTCTTTGAACTGTTTTCACTTTGTTTTTATTGTTCCCTTTTTATCTTCAGTTTTTTATTTCCCTTTATTTTTAAACACGTATCACCATTTTTTAAAAAGATTGTAAACTTTTCATATACATCAAGATTAATTTTTTAATACAGGTTAACATTTCTCAAATACTAGATTAACATTTTGCCCAATATTTTTTTTCATGTCTATTGTTTTCATAGACATTGTACATTTTCTACCACCCGATGGTAGTTACCACGACTTGCCTTTTATATGCTGTATGTAGTACCTATTAAATCGGAGAGTATGTACGTGAAGTGTGTAGTATACAAGAATATTTAGCTAGTATATATACTACTTTTTTGGTAGTATATATCGTATTTTAAGTATGCTCATTTTTACGTATAAATATGTAGGTATTTCACAAATATAATAGAAATCATGAGCCAACTTACAATTTTTTCATGTAACACACTTTGAAATAGCTTATATATAGTATATGAACATACTTGCGATGATAAAGTAGTATATATACTACTACATGTAACATACTTGCGATGATAAAATAGTATATCAGACATGGGGGTAACTACCCCAAGTGGTTGGATATTTTTTTTCAATATATGTTTTGATGTCTACTTTTCTTCGTACACATCATACATTTTTTTATTCAGCCTATACATTTTTTGTACAGGTTTAACATATTATATATACTTCCTCTGTCCCGTAATGTAGTGTCATAAAATGTCTTACGTTATAGGACGGAGAAAGTACATGTTTAAAATTTTTAGATACATAATTAATTTTTTAAACATATACTTTTGAATGTCTACTTTTTCATACACATTGTAGATATTTTGTATACATAAAAAATGTTTTTATATACACGTTTAATATTTTTCAAATACATGATTAACATTTTTGAAAACTTATATTTTTATGTCTACTTTTTGCATACATATTATAAATTTTTTGTATACATCAGAAACATTTTTTCTATACACAATTAACATGTTTTGATGCATGGCTACCATTTTTGCAAAAAATCTGTAAATTGCTTTTTGTAATATATACAATTTTGGAAGTATAAACAAAAGTAAAGTAAGCAAAACAAGTGAAAAAAACATATAAAGACATGAGTCAGTGGCCTCCCAGAGCAATGTGCCAGCCCATTTAGGCAGGCGCCTGGTTGCGCCAGCAAGTTGGATTATCCCTTGTGTTTCTCCAAAAAAAAAGTTGGAACATCCCATTCGCGAGCTTCCTTCAAGCAACAACCGACTCTTTCTCCCGTCACACGAGACATAGTGGCTCCCTCTATGTATCGCTTGATAGGAGACATTCGCTCATTGGGGTCGTATTATAAGAATCGGCCCAAAAGAGCAGCGATTCACGACGAGTTATGTTCTTTCGGCCTTATTCTCTCTTTGTGAACCGATTTACCAAATGGTTTTCTATTCAGTTTTACCGGGATGAACTGTCATTGGTTTGATTGTTCATTTCTTTACCTTTTGCTTTTGCATTTTCTTTTCTTTTCTTTTCATTTGTTCTTTTCATTTATTCTTTTTCATTTGTTCTTTTCTACTATTCTTCCTTCTTGTCTTTTTGAAAAGGAATGTAAAAAAATGTATATGATTCACACTTTTGGTAAAAAATATATTTTGTACATGACATTTTGCTAGTATATGTTGAACATTTTCCAAATATACATTGAATAATTTCTAAATACATGACAACCATCTTTGAAATACACACATTGAACATTTTCTATATACCGGTTCATATTTTTATTTTAAATACATGATGAACATTTTTAATATTTTTTTACATGTTTTCAAATGCATGAGGAATTTGTTTAAAGACAAGCTGGTAGTTATTTGTCTCATGGACTAATTTTTAACCTATAATATTTTGAGAACATTTATATTATATTCTGTATACATGAGAAAAATGAATAAATAATAATATAATAAAAAAAGCGCACACACTCTCAATAAAAAAATCTATGCATGATGGGACACACCCGAAGACTAGCCGAAATGCGCTGGTAGCAGGTGATACAAGTGGTATCACCCATAAAGGGCGATAGATGGTATCACCCATTAGGTCGGTATTTCTTATATGATACTCACAATGTCAAAGTTTCAATGGGAGGGAGTCGATCGAAGCATATTGTTTGTGCTCCCCTGGCCAAGCCTAGTAGTGGGTTTATTTTCTATTTTGCTTTTCTCTCTTTTTTCTTGGTTTCTATCAGGTTCATTTCAGTTTTTGCGTGTTTGGTATTATTGTTCCATTTGTTGTCCACCTTTTCATTTTGACTATTTTTAATATATTATTTTTTGAAGAAGTGTTCACTATTTTAAAGAACCTTTTTGAAATCTGAAAAATATCAGTTTTAAATAAAAACATTCAGAAAATAAGTAAAATGTTCTGTATTGTAAAGGCATTTAAGAAATATTCATAAATTTCGAAAGTCGACTTTAAAAAAATAAAAATTCATGTGTTCTATGGAAAATATGAAAACAATTCATAAAACCAGAAGAAAAACCAACAAAATCACTATAAAACCGACTGGACGATCCCATACACGATCACTCTCTGTGTCCACTCGACAATATTTCGCACCAAGCGTCATATATGAGAACTCCACTTGATCATCATTTATAACATACAACCAGGACCGGCATCCAACAAATAAAATTAGCGCAACACAGATGAGGATCGATCTGACCCTTTTGTTGGATAGGTCCTATGTGCACAGAGCAACTAATGAGCGAGTATTCCTTCAGGAGCCTCCGCATGGGTCACTTTGGATGGGCTGGGAGCGCGCCACCTGACACACTCTCAGTCGTCACGTGTCGCGCTCTGGGCGCTCCCTTCAAATTTTTTTCTGTGCGTCTTCTAATTTAGATGTTTTATTTTTTATTTTTTTGCTTTTCAGGTTTCCTTCGGTTTTGCTTATGTTTTGGACCAAAAATTTCATTTTTCGGTGAAAAAAATGTTTTTTTTGTCGCGAGAGACATGGATTTACGTTTCATGAAGGCACGGATTTGCTTACATGCCTCTCGAAAAAGGAAAAAAAACATATTTTTTTTCCTTTCATGAGATGCACGGATTTACTTGTCGTGAAGTCACGGATTTGCATCAGCGAGAAGCACAATCGTGCCTTATGGAAAAGAACAAAAATACATTTTTTCCTTTCGTGAGAGGCACGGATTTACTTCTCGTGGAGGCACAGATTTGCTTCGGCGAGAGACACAGCCGTACTTCTCGCAAAAGGAAAAAATTCACGTTTTCTTTTTTCTTTTTCCTCCGCTAGACGTATAGATTTACTTCTCGTGGAGGCACAAATTTGCTTACATGAAAAACACTTTTTTTTCCTTCCATGGAAGGACGGATCTGCTTCTGCGACATGCACAACCGTGCCTCTTGAAAAAGAAAAAGAAAAACACGTTTTCCCTTCTGCGAGAAGCACGGATTTATTTCTCCTGGAGGCATGTATTTGCTTCGGTGAGAGGCACATGCGTGCCTCTTCCGAAAGGCAAAAATAATATTCTCTAGTTTTGAAAAAAAAAGTTCATCGAAATATATCAACATGTGATCTAATTTTGAAGATATCAACGTGATGAATCCAATAATGAAAATGGTTCAAAATTTAGGCGCACGGTTTAAGAGATAAAACATTTTGAAGAAACGAATCTAAAAAAACTCACAGGTTGCAATAAGTGACGCCCTGCATATGCACCACTTGTCGCAATTTAAGGAGACGTGAGTGATCTTTGCAAAGAGTATTACTTAATGAGTGATTTCGCTATGTGCAGCTCCGCATGACTGTTTGGCAGGGAAATGCACAAGGAGCTGTCCTAATGGGCTGTCTCAGTCGACGCTACTCTCCTCCTAGCTTTCATTTGTTTGTTTCACACCTATTTTTTTTATGTCCAGATATTTTTGCTTTCTTTTGGATTTCATTTGTTTTACAACTGTTTTCTTACATAAAAATACAACCATATTTTTTGAGTGTCAATTTTTTGAGTTACACAAAATATTTTTTCTAAAAGGTATGTGAATAATTGGAAATTACATGTACAATTTAAAAAAATACATAAAACAAATTAAGTATTTTTAAAAAAGCATTGTGTACTTAAAAAATGTCCATCTGGTTGAAACAACAGAAAACCCATGAAAAATGCAATGTACTCTCTCCGTAAAGAAGTATAAGAGCGTTTAGATCACTACTTAATGATCTGAACGTTTTTATATTTTTTTACAGAGAGAGTATGGAAGAAGCAGTAGAATTGGGAAGAAAAGCTGTTAAGAAGCATACAGGAACTCGGAACGTAGAAAAAAGTTAGTGAAGCATAAAACAAATCTGAAACATGGGCCGGCCCAGCTGGCCTCCCTGGTTTTGCTATCTTGTTGATCTGGTTGCGCATTATGTCTCCAAAAATAAATAAATCTTGTTGCGTATTCTACTATAGACGTGCAACCATGCATATGTAGATACGTGGAGAGCTATGGTTTCTTTCTTGGGCGTCTTAATCATGGTGGGGTGTCAGATCTGAAGTTTGACAGCGTGTCCAGGGTGTTGCCCCGGCCTGATTCGTTCAACGACAATGGCTTCACTTTTGGTGAGCCACTTTGGAGGCCCGCAAAGCTTCTTATCAGCGATGGAGCCGCGTCGAGCTCGGGTGAGGAGGTGATCTGTCATTTTTTTTCTTTGCTGACTGTTGTGGTGGTGCCGGAGGCAGATGATGGGAGTTTGTGTTAAGCTTAGCGATATTCTGCTATCTTTTCAGCAATCATGTCGGTCTTTACGTGACTTATATTTTTTCATGATACGAATGAAACACGTATTACGATGTAAAAAAAGATACATGGAGAGCTCTACTTCTGGAGCCGGAGGGCTCTGCCTCTGGCCACCGCACTACCCCGCAGCCAAACGGCCGTGTCATCACCACCTCACCACCCGGAGCCGCGCCACCCGAAACGACGTGTCTTTGCCAGAACCGTCGTCGACCTAGGGACACCGCTACCAGCCCTCCCAAGCAGGGGCGCTGCGGGCAGGGAAGTCGGGGCTGCCGCCGCTGACACCACACGAGCAAGGCCCGGTGGCGCACACCAGCGACGACGGAAGGGGGCTAAGGGCATCTCCAGTCGTTGGCCCCCCAGGGGGCGTCTAAAAGCGCCGCCTGGGGGTGAGCCGGCGCAAAAAATGGCCCTGGGGGCGAGTCGGTCCCCAGCCGTCGGCCCCCAGCGCCGCCCCCAGGCGAGTATTAAAAAAAGGACCGTTCGGTGAAGTTATGATAAAACCTAGTTAAATTTCGGCCAAACATGGCAAATTTTGGTGAAATTCGCGCATTTTCATTACATTAACCTAATCTAAAAAAGAAAAGGGCTGAAGTCGTCGCCGCCGTCGCCGCCATCGTCGTCGTCGGCCTTCTTCTCCTTGACGCAGGCGCCCCTGCTGGACCCCTGCCCGGCGTCACTATGGCGGACTGGCGACGGCGCGTCATCGTCGTCGTCGCTGTCGCATAAGACGACGACCCCGTCTTCAACGTGGCCGCGTCGGCGCTCCTCGAAGCGGCGCAGGGCGGCGCGCTGGCGCTCCTTCTCCTTCTTCCGACGCGCCTTCTCCATCGCAATGGAGTCCTGGCGCGCCCATTCTAGGGCCGCGTCGTCGTAGTCGAACTCCGCCTCCACCGGCGCCAGCCCCGGCTCCGTCTTCACCAGCGCTAGCCCCGACTCCATCTTCGGCTTGAGGAAGCGCGGAGGAGCCGACGAGGAGGGGGCGCGCCGGCCGCCCTCGTTGATGACGATGCCGACGCTGCGAGTGCGCCGACCGATTGGCATCTCCGCCGCGGGCTCGGCCTTGATGCCGAGAAGCGCCAGAGAACCGGAGGAGTGGGAAGATGAGCGAGAGGAGGAAGACGAGGAGGAGGCGAACCTCCTTGGCGCCCATGCGCGTCGGTGTTGCGACGGGGCGGCCCCCGTCGCAGGATAGGTCAACGGCGGGTTGTTGCCGCTGTCGAGGTGCGTCAGCACGCCCTCCAGCGTGCGGCCCGGGACGCCCCACCACAGGTGGCGCCCCACGCTGTTCTTCACGCCGCTGACCACCGGCGCGTCGTTGGTGGAGGCCAGGCGCTGCTGCTGGCGGCACTGAAAGTACGCCGCCCAATCCGCGTGATTGCCGACGGCGTACTGGGGGAGGGAGCGCTCGTCGTCAGTCAGGGAGGCGCGCGCGACCTCGACCTCCTCGGCAAAGTACGTGGGCTTCGCCACGGCGTCGGGTAACGGGGGAACAGGCACTCCCCCGTCGCTGAGCCGCCACCCCGTCGGCCCGTATGTCCGGCGGCGCCGGGATGTTCGCCTGGAATAGGAGCCAGGACTCCTGTTCGCGGAGCGAACGCCGGCCGAAGCCGTTCACCGCCGCCTCGTCTCCGGGAAGCGCTCGGCCATGGCGACGGGCTCGGCGGTGGTAGAGAGGGAGAGAGAGGGGCTGCCGGTGGCGCTCGGGAGAGGAAGACGGAGACGGAGAGAGAGGGGCTGGGCGGCGGCGAGGGGCGAGTCTGGTGTGGGCACCGGCGAGAACCGCCGGCTTTTATAGCCGCTCCGCGCCGTGTGTACGCGCGCGAGGGAGGGAAGGCGTCGGCGCGCCGTCCCGAGACGCGCCGCCCGTGAGGAATCAATGGCAAGGCTGACCGGCGGCAGCCTTGCCATTGATTCCCCGCGGGAACCGAGGCAGTTGGGGGGAAGACGAGCCGTCATGTCCCTGACGCGGCTGGCCCGTGGCTTTTTCGCGCCAAAACAGTTCGCCCCGGCACCCCCAGCGCGCCGGGTTCGGCCTGGATCCGCCGACGCTGTTTTTGGCTCAGGCCGGCGAAAATCGGGCTCCTGGGAACGTGACTGGGCCGTTTTTCAGCGCAGGTACAAAAAAACACTTGGGAAGGCTTTTCTGAGGGCGCGGCTGGAGATGCCTTAAGGGAGGGAGGGGAGCCCGCGTCGCCTCGCTTGGGGGAGACGACACACTGAACCAATGGATACGTCATCCTTGGGACTCCCGACCAGGCATAGAGGCAGGTAGTCGCTGAGTGCAGTGATTGAGACTCATCTTTGAGAGGATTATAAGAAATGGTTGGGCTCTTTCTCGAGGAAGAGTAGGGACTCGGGTAATTGGCATAATATAGTGGAATGGATAAAACTTTGTATATACTGATGAAATAACACGGACCATTATGGTGGAATGGATGCACGTACTGTACTGTTCTGATGGAATTGAAAAATTGTGATATATTGTAATGATTAAAATATGCTTTTTTGGCAAGAAAAAAGCTCAAAAATCTTTAAACTTATCGGCTTTGTTTAGTCGGCTGTCAAAAAAAATTTATTTTCACCGACGGATAGGACACCCATCGGTGGAGGAGACCTCCTAGTCACAGAGCAACTAATTAAGGAGCGCTCGTTCGGGAGCCTTTCAAAAGTCATTTGAGATGGGTTGAGAGCGCTCCATTTGGCGCGCTCTTACCCGCCGTCACATGTCGTGCTCTGGGTGCTTCCTTCAGATTTTTTTTATTTTTTCACACACATTTTCAGCTTTTTAGATGTTTTTTGCTTGTTTTTTTTTCGGCCTTTCATTTTTTCACCTGTCTTTCTTAGCTTTTGGCATTTTTCTCAAAAGGCATAGTTTTCTTCTTTAGCTTCAACGTGTTTTCTTCTTCTTTTTTGCTTTCACAAGATGCACGGATTTGCTTCCGCAAGAGGCACGACTATGTCTCTTAAAACGAAAAAAACATATTTTTTGCTTCCGTGAAAGGCAGAGATTTGCTTCCATGAGAGGCACGGCTGCGCCTCTCGATAAAGAAAAAATTAATGTGTTTTTTTTCCTTCCGCAAGAGGCACAGATTTGCTTCCGTGGGAGGCTCGACCGTGCCTCTCAGAAACAGAAAAAATGCATTTCTTTCTGCTGCGAGAGGCACGATTTTCCTTGCACAAGAGGCACAGCCGTGCTCTTGAAAACAAAAAAGTGTTTTCATTTTTTCCTTCTGTGAGAGGTAAGGTTTTGCTTCCGCGAAAGACATGGCCATGCCTCTCGGAAATGAAAAAAACACGTTTGTTTACCTTCTGCGAGAGGCATGATTTTTTCGTCCGGTTTTTTCATGAAAAAGTTCGTCAAAATCTATCAACATGGGATCTACTCCCTCCATTCCGAATTACTTGTCACAGGTATGGATGTATCTAGATGTATTTTCATTCTACATACATCCATTTCAACGACGAGTAATTTGGAACGGAGGGAGTAGTTTTGAAGATCTAGACACAAGGAATCCAACGATGAATATGGTTCGAGATTTATTTTTTCTAGAAAAGAAGGATGACCCCCGGCCTCTGCATCTGGAGATGCATACGGCCTAAAACGTTTTGAATAAGTGAATTTACGAAAAAGAGAGAAAGTTGTAAGGCTGCGACAAATGACACACATGCAACGCACCATTTGTCACAATCAGAGAAGATGAAAGTGATTTTGAAAAGAAATACTCCTCAATTAATGACTTCATCCTAGTCAGCGCCTCCTGCGCCACAATGCAATCTGGCGCTGAGCCAGTGGCTGCGTGGGCCGGCCCAGCAACAAGAGCAAAGATGGCTTCGACCTGATGAGAGCATGATGAAGATCAACGTTGACGATGGCCTGTCGAGGTCGGGGCGCATTGTGCAGAGATGGGGAGGGAAGGTTTCAAGGTGCTTCTGCTCTTGTTACTTTTGGTCCGAATGAACCTGATATTTTAGAAGCAGCCGCTTGCCGTGAATGGCTTGCGCCAGCGGCTGACCTGAACCACTAGCGAGTTCAAATCGCTTGTGACAGCAGCACTGTGGTGGATGGGATTAACAGATCATGCAAGGGCCCTTACAGCGTCATTGCTCGCGACGTGAAGCAGCGAAGCTCAATGTTTGAAGCTGTGACGATCTGGCATTAACGGCGGGAGTACAACAATGAAGCACATCGTCTTGCAAAGGCGGCATCTTCGCTACGAGTAGGACGTCATGTATTTTTGAACCACCCACCTGTACTCGTAGCTCTGAACATTAAGCAATAAAAACTCCCATTCTAGCTCAAAAAAAAAGAAAAGAAAGCCGACCTCTTGTAATTCCTGTTCATGCTTCTTTTTGGCCCAGTTTATTAAGGTTTGTTTTTCTTCATTTATCTTATTTTTCGGCTTATCTCAAACCAGCGCGTACATACACACTTCCTAATGATATAAAAAATTGCAGTGGTGTTTGCCCCACTGGCCATGAAAATCATGTTATTTATCTAGACGAATTTAGCTTTTGCTTGAATTTCTGTTGTATATAATGGGTGGATGTGATGTCATTCCAGTCAAACACATCTTTGGTAAATTTCTTTCATGGTTATAAGCTTGGTTACTATTTGGGTTTTTACAAGAAGATATGTAACGAATGCAATTACATTTGACAAAAGAATTGAATTTAATACACAAAAGGACCATTCTAGGACTGATCAAGGAAAATATAACCGCAATCGCCGTTCACTCTAAAACCCAATAGCAGTTTCAGAAATTCTTAATAAATCTTAGAGGCCCACGCAGCTCATTCGTGCAAGGCAAGAGGTGGAACTAAATTTTAGTCCCACATTGCTAGTTTAGAGAGAGTTGGACCTCTTTATAAGGGAGGTTCTTTCCCCATTAGTATGAGCATGAGAACAAGAGGGACATCCACGCGCGCTCCTCCTCCGCCACACCACGCCTAGTCGCGCCGCGCCGCGGGAATGAGCCGAGCCGATGTCTAAATTTTTGCCACGCACTACGGGTATACGAAAGGTCACACGAAAACTGAAAAGATTTTTGCGAAAGCGGAGTTCGAATGCGAACGGTGCAGCCCTTCGGCTGCTGGCTGTTCGCTTCATCCCCGTCTCTTTGTTTCACCTCCCGTCGCTGCCCTCTCGCCTCCTTCTCTTGCGCCTATAAAAGTGAGGTCGCTCCTCCAAGAAAGACGCACCAGAGCCTCTTCTTTCTCTCACCACAAGTTCCTGAGCACTGCGCTGCTGCTACGTTCTTCCCCATCCTGCTTGCGGCGTGCACGGCAGGTCGGGACAGTAGGCCTCCGAAACCGCACCTTTTGAGTCCTGTACGGGAGAAGGGTGATAAGGTTTTTGGGGAGCGCTCACCGCGACTACTGACTTCTTCGTCGCGGACGCCCCGGACTCCGACGACTACTTTCCCGACGACGACTTCTTTCCCGACGTTGACGACCTTCTCGACGACATGGCTGGCGACGATACCGGCCCCAAGTCCAGTGCTACTGCTGCTGTTGTCCCGTACGTGTTCTTGCTCTTTCTGTTAGAAGTTCTCTCGCAGTTCTTTGCTCTAGTGTCTGTCCTACATATGTTAGGTTCTACACTATCTATGCAACCTGTTTTACTATCTGCTTTAGACATGTTTGGTTGCAGTTCATATATGAAGATGTTATTTACCTTCTCTCTGTCAGATTGCATGACTACTTTTATCCATGTTATATCAATCATGCTTTATCTAATATTTCTATTAATAAAATCATTTGGTAAATTGCTCATATTTCCAACATCAACAACTACCAGACCGAGCTGGGCAACCGCAGACTGATCAACGCCAACCACCGCAGCTGAGCTTAATATTGTCTCAGACTGGTAGCGACGCCGGTTCCCTGTCCATCGGCACCGCTGCACAGTCCGCACTTCTTTCGTCTTGATGTTGACCTCGACCTTCATGCCGGCGTTGCAGTACCCGTGAACGCCACATATGAAATACTGTATGCCGACGGCGGCAAGTGGAACAACATCATTACCGGTCGGTAAAGTTGCTACAGGGCTGGAGCCGTTGCAGGAGTCATACCCCGTCTTGCTGACCTCCACCACATTGTGGACGCGGCGGAGTATTGGAACTTGAGCTCATCGCCGGTGGTGAACCCGATTCTCGAAGCCCACTGGGACTAGTTGGTATGAAGGTCCCACGACCCATCCGGCGCATCCACGGTGTGGCTGGCGCCCAGCCCCGTCCCAAGCATGGTCACGGCCACGGTGATCAAGAGAAGAGGTTTGGTCTCCATGGATTAAATCTGGATGGACTAGCCAGCTAACAAGTAGTAACTGACAATATGATGAGAGATGGAAGTTAGCCCTAGAGAAAAAAATTGATTGTATTGTCCGATCAACTAACGAATTGAAGCTCCAAGAAAGCTCGGGAGAGAAATGGCTGCAGGATGGATGGTGTGTTGTGAGATCATTGATATTAGCGGGTCGACATATATAGACGATGGATGTGTTCAAGGATCATCGGGTGTAAGCATAAGCGCGTTGACCAGGTGACGTAGAGTAGGTCATCTAATATACATGAATATGACCGTGTGCAATATATATTGCCATCAGTAGACCGGGTCTGGCAAAAAAAAAAAACAATTAATTACAAATCCAAAGTAGACTTTGTCCGAACAATTAATTGAGACATCATCAGTAGCCATCAGTAGACCTTGTCCAAACAGTCATCCGGATGCCCATACGAGTGTATTGAACATAAATTAATCAAATATAATATCTAATTAAACATGCTGAACGTGTTAATGTGTGCATATTCCGTCCGTACGTTAGAAATTATACAATTAATTAAGATGTATGCCACTATCAAAATTTGTGGGAGAAAAACATGTCATTTGTTAAAAAAGTACTTCCTCTGTTTCTAAATATTTGTCTTTCTAGAGGTTTCAACAAGTGACTACATTCGGAGTAAAATGAGTGAATCTAAACTCTAAAATATGTCTATATACATCCATATGTGGTAACCATTTGAAGTCTCTAAAAAGACAAATATTTAGGAACGGAGGGAGTACTAGTTAAGATGAATGTTGTGTTGACCAAATTGTAAAGTTGCATAGTCTAGAGAAATGCCTAGTTTTACTAAAGACAGGTGAAAAAGGAAAAACAAAGATAAATGTAGCAACAGGAAAATCTAAGCTGTCATATTATCAATGAGCGGACTAGGGACCCATG
>NC_041380.1:522897314-522900654 GCF_002162155.2 Triticum dicoccoides | reverse complement strand
GTGTGCGCGCGCGCGCCAGTGTGTGTGTGTGTTGATATAACTAAAGATCCCATCAAATTTAAATTTGTTACCAATTCCATATCGCAACGCATTAATCCGATTGACGATCCATTTCCACCTTTAGCTTCGCGGTGTGAGATCTTCGATAATAGATCTCATGTCGACATGTTTTGACAAAAATGCAATACTTAACAACTTATTGTCACCTAGTTATCAGGTCATTAGCCAATTAGTTGTCATATATCCTATATAACTAAATAGGTGATCTTCACCAATAAATTATTCTTAACATGCAATCATGTATGGAAAAATTCCACCTCAACATGCACGCTTGCATGAGAATTTCATCCAATCATCCTACTTATACATTAAATATAAATATTCTGCGTACTTATAATCAATTTCATATGTGTTCTTATTTTCATTTATCCTAGTGTTAACCCAAACATTCATGTTAAATACAATCAAATCTCATTAGATTAATCAAATTCCACGGGAACGCAATGGGGTATCATCTAGTTATATTAACGATGCTTCGGTCCCTACCTGGATCAGTTATGGCTCGATTCAAATAGATATTCAATGCCTGAATGATCTAGTGGTCAAGCGTGATGTCATTGTGCATGTAAGAATACACATTGGTCTTTTATATGCCTTCATTAAGGGTGGTCAAGAAGCCGAAATATGGAAGGGTCCAAAGATTCCCTAAGAAGTTCTGAAGCCAGGTTGCATGGCACTATGGAGGCCTAGTCCAGACAGTTAGTTAATGGAGACATCAAGAAAACTGAGGTTGGTGTGGTTTATTTGACACAGGAGGAGCCCAACACGATTTCATCTTGGGAGATTCCAAGAGAAGCATGACCAAAATTCTAGACAAGCTTGAGAAATACACACAGTGTACTAAACCTAGGGTGGCCCATCGGCTAGGAAGCAGACAATTAATGGGCTGGCCTCAAGGCCCAATAGCCAAGGTGTGGCCTAGGATCCTTGCTCCGCGGGAAGCGCTCCTTTCGGGAGGATCTCATCTTGCCGTGCAAATCAAGAAGCCCTCATCCGATCCGGACCCTAGGTCGGTTAGCAAAAGGTATAACCTTGAGTCTCGAACACCTTTATAAGAAGAGACCAGGGGTAGTTCGAGGCATCTGACTATAGCATCATTGTCTCGATAGCATTATCACCACATACCCCCTCATACGACGGTGGCAAGCGGAACAACATCGTTACCGGTCGAGAAAGTCGCTATGGGGCTGGAGCCGTTGCAAGAGTCGTACCCTGTCTTGCTCACCTCCACCATGTTGTGCACATCGGTGGAGTACTGGAACTTGAGCTCATCGCCGGTGGTGAACCTGATTCTGGAAACCCACTGGGAGTAGTTGGTCTGAGGTCCCACGAACCGTTCGGCGCTCCCACGGTGTGGCTGGCGCCGAGCGCCGTCCCAAGCATGGCCATGGCCACGGTGATCAGAATAAGAGCTTTGGTCCCCATGGATTAAATATGGATATACTAGCTAGCTGACTTAGTAGTGACTCAAAATATGATGGGGGTGGAAGTTAGCGCTAGAGAGAAAATTGGTTATGTTGTCTGATCAACTAATGATCACAAGCTCCAAGGAAGCTAAAGAGAGAAATGGCTTCAGGATGGATGGTGTTGTGAGATCATTGATACTAGTGTGTCGACATATATAGGCGATGGGTGTGCTAAAGGATCACCGGGTGTAAGCGCGTTGACCAGGTGACATAGAGTAGGTCGTCTAAAATGCATGAAAATAACATCGTACACGTTATCTCCTGAAACTGATATTATTATATATGCTTGGCTCCATAGCTTTAATAGAAAACTAACAATGGAGAAGATGTGCCCGGTAGCCGTTAGTAGAACGGGTCTGGGGAGAAAATGATTAGTACGTAACCAAATTGTAAGTAGACCATGTCCAAACAATTAGTTAGGAAATCATCAGTAGCCATCAGTAGACCTTGTCCTCGATCGATTCGGATGCCCGCACGAGCGTACTAAACATAAATTAATCCAACATATTCTCTAGTTAAACATTCCAAACGTGTTGGTGCGAATATGTACTACATCGGTACGTCAAATAATTATATAATTAATTAAGGTTCTTCTAAAATAATAATTAAGATGTATGCCACTGTCAAAATTCACGGAAATTCACTATTGATAATATGTTGTGTTGACCAAATTCAAAAGTTGCATAGTCTGCAGGGTAAGGCGCCTCGCTGTTGTCATACAGCTAAAATCATATTTGGCAAAGAGGATTTATAGTTGGTCCTAGTTTTTGGTAGTGAGAGGTAAGTTCACTAATAATTAGTTGTCATATATGTACTATACATTTGAGCTAAACCACGATATTTATTATGGATCAGAGGGGGAATTTTTTTTATCACCACCATTTCTCCTTGAGATGCTCTTGTTTCTTTCTTTTTAGTATGAGTTCCCCTGTTCCATTCCATACAATAAAACCACTACATTTTGCAGTGCGCCCAAATATCAAGGGGTAATCTCTGTAGTCCTGAGTGGGGAACTATACCTTAGGCACATTGGCTTCAACTTGGTACTTACGTCCAAACACTACCACTAAGTATACACCTTAAATATAGAGGAAAACTCTCATAAGAGAACAATTTGAAGCAGGCTCACAAGGTCCGCCCTGGAGAGGTTATAACATTTGTGAGGTGAATGAAAATTCAAAGCAGAATGAAAAAAATATTTATACTAATATTATCTTTTTGGTTACTCATCTCTTAGCCCTTTTCTCTGATACGATAATGTAAAAGTAAATGCCTTTATAGCTGCTAAGATAAAATCATAAATCTACCATCTTAAAAGAAAAACGACGGAGGAAAGCTACGCTCGCCAAAGAGAGAAGCTACAAAGCGACACCGCCATGCTGCATCCGGCCATGGTTTTTGCTGGAACCAGTCAATGAGGACACAAGAACCAACCGTGGTGCATCCCAGGAACCCGACGGCAATAGATGCTGCATCCGGTCATCTTTTTTGATGGAATTGACATGTGTTAATGTTGACATGGGGCAGGAGAAAAGCTGCAAAACCTCAGCGACCGTGCAACCATGGTTCCCGCGAGCTACGACGGCGCCGACAGGCATGGAATGGCGGCATGCTTCTAGAAGGGCGGCGAGGTGCTGGGACCCGTCGGCAAAAAAGTTGCAAGCAGTCATCAGAGTAGCTACGACGGTGGTGACCGCGAGCTGCGCATTTTTTCTGGAACTGACAGGCCACAGGTGAAGTCCTTTTGCTGGAATCGGCTCGCGCATTTGCTGGAACCAGAGACTGTAGATGTTGGAATCAGCGACGGTGAGCAC
>NC_041380.1:522836654-522897061 GCF_002162155.2 Triticum dicoccoides | reverse complement strand
TGAGCAGCCAAATCAGACGGCCTACACAGGTTGCATTTGATGGCTAGTGCGCGGCCGACCGGCACCAAGCACTGCCCTTATTTATTCCATGATTATATACACTTGATTATAGTTTGGTTTTGCAAGACAATAAGTTAAATCCAATTATAATGGAAGAAATTACATTTAACAAAAAAATTGATTTACAATGCACAAATAATGCCCGACACATCAAGAAGAAAAAAACATCACAGTCGTCGGCCACTAAAAGAACAACACGAGACCAGCCGCGATAACGGCCAGACTTAGTCGCACCACCGCACACTGATCAATGCCAGCCTTCGTGGCCGAGCTTAATACAGTCTCGGACAGGCACCAGAGCCGCTTCCCCATCCCTCGGCACCGTTGTACTGTCCGCACTGCCTTTGACTTCACGTTGACTTGAACCTTCATACCGGCGACGCAATGCCCAGGGATGCCGCAGATGAAGTACCGCGTCCCAGTGGATGCAAGTGGGACGATGTCGTTGCCGGTCAGGAACATCGCGATGGGGCTGGAGCTGTTGCAGGCATTGTACCCAGACTTTCTCACCTCCACCACATTGTGCATGGTGGTGGAGTATTGAAACCGGAGCTCATCGCCGATGGTAAACCTAGTTCTCGAAGCTCACATGGTGTAGTTGGTCTGCAGGTCCCATGATCTGGCCGACACGCCCACTGTTTGACTGGCGCCGAGCACCATCTGGAGCATGGCCACAGCCAGGGTGATCAGGATAAGAACTTTAACCCCCATGGATTAAATGTCAGATCGACTAGCTAGCTAACTGAAAAGATCAGAGCTGGAAGTTAGCACTAGAGAGAAATTTGATAGGATCCAAGGAAGTTATAGAGAGAAATGGCTGCACGATGGAATGTGCTGTAAGATCGTTGATGACACTATGTCAAAATATATAGGTGATGGATTGGTTCAAGCTAGGATCATCAGGTGTAAGCGCGTTGATCAGGTGAGGTATGGTAGGTCTAAGATGCATGAATATGAGAAATAGTACTCCCAGATGAATTTAAATACAAATTGGTGCGTGCATGCTTGGCTCGCCTATTATACTATGATAATCTAATAATAATGGTGACGATGGGATCCATAGCCGAGAGTAGACTGGGTCTGGCAGCAAACCCTCAGGCTGCTATCGATCTGGTGCCCGAGCATGCTAAACAATAATTATTTGAACATAATCTTTGATTAAAAATTATGAACGTATTCGTGCGCGTGTGCATATTTCAACCGCACAATAATTGATTTATTAAGATGTATGTCACTGTAAAAATAGGAAAATAAAATGTAATCGTCTTTTTCAAAGTGTATACAAATTACGTACCATAGCTTTATTATATAGAAAGCGGGATAACAGATACAAAAAGGGCAGTAATAGGCGTTGATCAACTGAATTTGGTCAAGATCGGTCACCATTGCGCGCCATTGTAATAGGCCATCAAGGACAGTTGATTTCACGAATCGTTCTCTCTCTCTCAATACAAGCTTCGCCCCCTTTATAGATAAAGGTATAAACAACCAAACCGATACAAAATGACCCGATGCGAGGCATCGAGGAGAACCTCATAAGCTGATCTAAAGAAAATCAGTAATACTAGCCAAAAATTCTCAAAGCGCACTAAGTCCACCTAAGCGCCTAGAGCTAGCAGCCGAGAAGAAGCACATGAAACCCACCACCATGCAGAGGAAGACCCACCCACACCGACGACGCCCCCGGGAGGGTACCGACACAAAGCGTCGCCACCGTTGCATCAGCCGAAGCTAAGAAAAGTTTCACCTTGAGAGTTGGACGGCAAGGAGAGGTCCAAGGCGACGCCCCAAGAGGAATACAACATCCGCATGCTTTGTCGCCGCCAGCGCCGGAGCGCAAAGCTTTCGCTCGACCACAGCTCCCACGACATCGAGGGAACTCTCACGGGGACCCCACCATGATGGAATGGGAGCAACAGATCCAGATCAGGGCAAAGCTTTCATTGAAGTCATCTGCTCCGCAAGGATCACCCATCACCGTGCACCTCGCCACCCACAGGGCCAAGGTACATCGTCAACACCCGCCACCACATCGCTCACCAGAGAGCTAAGCAACGTAGCCCGTGTCGGGGTTAAATCCGGCGGCTCTCGGGTAAGGGATCCCGAGCTGATGATTTTAGCTTGATGGTAACAGGATGAACAAGGGCTTGGCGAGCTGAACTCTTGTAATTTTAGTGTCTTGGCGAGCAGATTTTGGGACACAAGATGAAAACGAAATATGGCAATGCTTTCAAAGCTTGGTGAGCTAAAGTCTTGTAATTTTCATTTCTTCTTTTTTGGCTCAGTTTGTTGGGGATTGTTTTCTTGATTTATCTTCTTTCTAGGCTCATCTCAAACCAGTGTGTACATACACTTCCCAATAATATAATATTTTGCACTGGGTGTTTACCCCACAGTTTCGCCTTAAAAATCATGTTACTTATCTAGACGAATTTAGCTCTGAATTTCTGTTGTATATAATGGATGGATGTAATGTCATTGCACTCAACACATCTTTGATACATTTATTTCATGGTTACACGCTTGGTCATTATTTGGGTTTTTGCAAGAAGATATGTTGAATCCAATTATAATGAATGCAATTACATTTAACAAAAGAATTGAATTTAATACACAAAGGGACCATGCTACGACCGAACAAGGAAAAAAGGACCACAATCATCATTCACTCTAAAAGAACAACGTAACACCAGCCGCAACAACTATCAGACCGAGCCGGGTCACCCGCCGCAGCTGAGCTTAATACTGTCTCAGACTGACACCGACGCCGGTTCCCTATTCATCGGCACCGCTTCACTGTCCGCACTTCTTTCGACTTGACGTTGACCTCGACCTTCATGCCGGCGTCACAGTGCCCGGAGATGCCGCAGATGAAATATCGGGTCCCGACAGTGGCAAGCGGAACAACATCATTACCGGTCGGAAAAGTTGCTATGGGGCTGGAACCGTTGCAGGAGTCACATCCCGTCTTGCTCACCTCCACCATGTTGTGCACGACAGCGGAGTACTGGAACTTGAGCTCATCGCCGGTGGTGAACCTAATTCTCGAAACCCACCGGGAGTAGTTTGTCTGAAGGTCCCACGACCCGTCTGGCGCACCCACGGTGTGGCTGGCACCGAGCGCCATCCCAAGCATGGTCATGGCCACGGTGATCAGAATAAAAGCTTTGTTCCCCAAGGATTAAATATGGATCTACTAGCTAGCTGACTTAGTAGTAACTGAAAATATGATGGGGGATGGAAGTTAGCGCTAGAGAGAAAATTGATTATGTTGTCTGATCAACTAATGATCACAAGCTCCAAGAAAGCTAAAGAGAAAATGGCTGCAGGATGGATGGTGTTGTGAGATCATTGATACTAGTGTGTCTGACATATATAGGCGATGGATGTGTTAAGAAGGATCATCGGGTGTAAGCGCGTTGACCAGGTGACAGAGTAGGTCGTCAAAAATACATGAAAATGACGTCATGCACGTTAGCTCCTGAAACTGATATTATTATATATGCTTGGCTCCATAGCTTTAATAGAAAACTAACAATGAGGAAGATGAGATAGGTAGCCGTCGGTAGACCGGGCCTGGGGAGAAAACGATTAGTAACGAAATTGTCAGCAGACCATGTCTAAACAATTAGTTAGGAAATCATCAGTAGCTATCAGTAGACCTTGTCCTCGATCGATCCGGATGCCCACACGAGCATACTAAAAAAAAATTAATCCAACATATTCTCTAGTTAAACATTCCAAACGTGTTGGTGCGCACATATACTACATCGGTACGGCAAATAATTATATAATTAATTAAGTTTCTTCTAAAAATAATAATTAAGATGTATGTCGCTGTCAAAATTCACACAAATTCACTATTAATAATATGTTGTGTTGACCAAATTCAGAAGTTGCATAGTCTTCATAGTAAGGGCGCCTCACAGTTGTCATATAGCTAAAATCATATTTGGCTAAGAGGATTTATAGTTGGTCCCAGTTTTTGGTAGTGAAAGGTAATTCCACTAGTAATTAGTTGCCATATATGTACTATACATTTGAGATAAACCACGACACTTATTATGGATTGGAGAGAGAATTTTTTATCACAACCATTTCTCCTGGAGATGCTCTTGTTTCTTTTTTTAGTAGAGTTCTCCTGTTCAAGGGGTAATCTCTGCGGTCCTGAGTGGGGAACTATACCTTGGGCACATTGGCTTCAACCAGGTACTTACGTCCAAACACTACCACAAAGTACACCTTAAATATAGTGGAAAACTCTCATAAGAAAACAATTTGAAGCAGGCTGTCCGCCCTGGAGAGGTTATAACATTTGTGAGGCAAATGAAAATTCAAAGCTAAATGGAAAAAAATATTTATACTAAATATTATCATTTTTGTTACTCATCTCATCTCTTAGCCGTTTTCTCTAATACGATAACGTAAAAATAGATGCCCTTTATAACTGCTAAGATAAAATCATAAATCTGCCATCTTAAAAGAAAAACGACGAAGGAAAGCTACGCTCGCCAAAGAGAAAAGCTACAACGGGACACACAATGCTGCATCCGACCATGTTTTTTTTTGTTGGAATCAGTCGTGAGGACACTGGAACCAGCCGTGGTGCATCCCGGGAACCCGACGGCAATAGATGCTGCATCCGGTCATTTTTTGATAGAATTGACATGTGTGGATGCTGAAATGGGGCAGGAGAAAAGCTGCAAAACCTCAGTGACCGTGCAACCATGGTTCCCGCAAGCTACGATGGCGCCGACCGTGCAACCATGCTTCTAGCAGCTTGGCGAGGTGCTGGGAACCATCGGCAAAAATTTTGCAGTCATCAGAGTAGCTACGACGGTGGTGACCGCAAGCTGCACATTTTTGCTGGAACTGATGGGCCCTAGGCGAAGTCCTTTTCATGGAACCGGCTCGCGCATTTGCTGGAACCAGAGACTGTAGATGTTGGAATCAGCGACGGTGACCACCGGCTTGCTGGCGAGATGTTACAACCAGCGCATGCAAATGCTGGAGCAAGAGATTTTTTTCTCGAACTAGTGCGAGTGTCAATTGCGAGCATCAACGTGGTAGAAGCCATAGATACTGCATCTTGCCGGCGTGACATGCTGCTAGGGACCGAGGCGACAGGAGGTGCGATGCTGCCTGAGAGGTGGGGGGGGGGGGACTTGCAAGCTGCGCGAGCGGAAGGGTGTTTGGGCGAGGCTGCGCAAGGTGTGGGGAGTAAGTAACTGAGCAGCCAAATCAGACGGCCTACGCAGCTTGCATCTGACGGCTAGTGCACGGTTGACCGAAATTTGGGCCGGCCGACTAGCACCAAGCGCTGCCCTTTATTTATTGCATGATTATATACACTTGATTATAGTTTGGTTTTGTAAAAAGATAAGTTAAATCCAATTATAATGGAAGAAATTACATTTAACAAAAAAACTGATTTATAATACACAAATAAACATGCACGTCGTGTCAAGAAGAAAAAAGCACCACAATCGTCGGTCACTAAAAGAACAACATGAGACCAGTCGCGACAACAGCCAGACCAAGCCGCGCCACCGCAGACTGATCAATGCCAGCCGTCGTGGCTGAGCTTAATACAGTCTCAGACCGGCACCGGAGCCGCTTCCCCGTCCCTCGGCACCGTTGTACTGGCCGCACTGCCTTCGACTTCACATTGACTTGAACCTTCATACCGGCACCGCAATGCCCTGGGACGCCGCAGATGAAGTACCGCGTCCCAATGACTGCAAGTGGGACGACATCGTTGCCGGTCAAAAATGTCGCGATGGGGCTGGAGCTGTTGCAGGCGTCGTACCCAGCCTTTCTCACCTCCACCACATTGTGCACGGTAGTGGAGTACTGAAATTGGAGCTCATCGCCGATGGTAAACCTAGTACTCGAAACCCACAGGGTGTAGTTGGTTTGCAGGTTCCATGATCCGGCAGGCACGCCCACCGTGTGACTAGCGCCGATCACCATCCTGAGCATGGCCACGGCCACGGTGATCAGGATAAGAACTATAGCCCCCATGGATTAAATGTCGATCAACTAGCTAGCTAACTGAAAAGATCGGAGCTAGAAGTTAGCACTAGAGAGAAATTTAATAGGATCCAAGGAAGTTGCAGAGAGAAATGGCTACACGATGGAATGTGTTGTAAGATCGTTGATGCCACTATGTCAAAATATATACAGTTTTGCTAGAACTCATCTAGATGAGATTTAATTTGGTCTCATTCACCTTTTATAGCCATTAGATGTGGTGCTATAAGATGCGTGTGTGCTGACGTGGGTTGTATCCGTTCTTGTTTTTCAGGTGAATGAGACCAAATTACGTCTCATCTAGATGAGTTCTAGGTACTCCCAAATATATAGGCGATGGATTGGTTCAAGCTACGATTATCAGGTGTAAGCGCGTTGACCAGGTGAGGTATGGTAGGTTGACCAGGTGAGGAATGGTAGGTGTAAGACGCATGAATATGAGTAATAGTGCTACCAGATGAATTTAAGTACATGTTGGTGCATGCATGCTTGGTTCGCCGACTATACTATGATAATCTAGTAATGGCGACGATGGAATTCGTAGCCGAGAGTAGACCGGGTCCGGCGGCAAACCCTCAGGCCGCTATCGATTCGGTGCCCGATCGTGCTAAACATTAATTATTTGAACATAATCTTTGATTAAAGTTATAAACATATTAGTGCGCGCGTGCATATTCATACCACACGACAATTGCTTTATTAAGATGTATGTCACTGTAAAAATTGGAAAATAAAATGTAATAACCTTTTTTCAAGAGTATACAAATTACGTACCATACCTTTTTTATACAGAAGGAAGGATAACAGATACAAGAAGGGCAGTAATACTTGTTGGTCGACTGAATTTGGTCAAATCGGTCACCATGCGCGCCATTGTAATAGGCCATCATGGACAGTTGATTTCACGAATTGTTCTCTCTCTCGAAACAAACTTTCGCCCCCTTTATAGATAAAGGCATAAACAACCAAACCGATATGGAATGACCAGATACAAGGCATTGGGGAGAACCTTAAAAGTTGATCTAAAGAAAATCGGTAATACTAGCCAAGAATGCTAAAAACACACTAAGTGCACCTAAGCGCCTCAAGCTAGCAGCCGAGAAGAAGCACATGGAACCCAGCACCGTGCAAGAGGAAGACCCACCCTCACCGACGACGCCCCAGGAGGGTAACGACACAAAGCGTCGCCACTGCCGCATCAGCCAAAGCTAATAAAGGTTTCACCCCGAGAGTTGGACGACAAGGAGAGGTCCAAGCCGACACCCCAAGAGAAATACAACACCCATAGGCTTTGTCGCCGCCGGCGCCGGAGCGCAAAGCTTTCGCTCGACCATAGCTCCCACCACATCGACGAAACTCTAACAGGGACCCCACCACGATGGAATGGGAGCACCAGATCCAGCTTAGGGCAAAGCTTCCGTCGAAGTCGTCTGCTACGCCAGGATCACCCAT
This sequence comes from Triticum dicoccoides, assembly GCF_002162155.2. Lineage (NCBI taxonomy): Eukaryota > Viridiplantae > Streptophyta > Magnoliopsida > Poales > Poaceae > Triticum > Triticum dicoccoides. The sequence goes on along the minus strand of NC_041380.1, from coordinate 522,889,516 downwards.
CACCGTGCACCTCGCAACCCATAGCGTCAAGGTACACCGTCAACACCCGCCACCACGTCTCTCGACGGAGAGCTAAGCCACGTAGCACGTGTCGGGGTTAAATCCGACGGATCTCGGGTAAGGGGTCCCGAGTTGATGATTTTAGCTTGATGGTAACAGGATGAACAAGGGCTTGGCGAGTTGAACTCTTGTAATTTCTGTTTCTTAGCAAGCAGATTTTGGGACACAAGATGAAAACGAAATATGGCAATGCTTTCAAAGCTTGGCGAGCTGAAGTCTTGTAATTTCTGCTTCTTTTTTTGGCTCAGTTTGTTAGGGTTCGTTTTCTTCATTTATCTTCTTTTTATGCCCATCTCTAACCATTGTGTACATACACTTCCCAATAATATAAAATGTTGCAGTGGCTGTTTAGCCCACTGTTTCGCCTTAAAAATCATGTTACTTATCTAGACGAAATTAGTTCTGCCTGAATTTCTGTTGTATATAATGGATGGATGTAATGTCATTTTACTCAACACATCTTTGATAAATTTATTTCATGGTTACTCGCTTGGTTATTATTTGAGTTTTTGCAAGAAGATATGTTGAAGCCAATTATAATGAATGCAGTTACATTTAACAAAAAAATAAATTTAATACACAAAGGGACCATACTACGACCGAACAAGGAAAAAAGGACCACAATCATCGTTCACTCTAAAATAACAACGTAAGACCAGCCGCAACAACTATTAGACCGAACCGGGCCACTGTAGATTGTTCAATGCTAGCCGCCGCAGCTGAGCTTAATACTTTCTCAGACTGGCACCAACGCCGGTTCCCTATCCGTCGGCACCGTTGTACTGTCCGCACTTCTTTCGACTTGACGTTGACCTCGACCTTCATGCCGGCGTCGCAGTGCCCAGAGACGCAGCAGATGAAATACCGGGTCCCAACATTGGCAAGCGGAACAACATCATTACCGGTCGGGAAAGTCGCTATGGGGCTGGAGCCATTGCATGAGTCATATCCCGTCTTGCTCACCTCCACCACGCTGTGAACGGCGGCAGAGTACTGGAACTTGAGCTCATCGCCGGTGGTTAACTTGATTCTCGAAACCCACTGGGAGTAGTTGGTCTGAAGGTCCCATGACCCATCCGGCGCATCCACGGTGCGGCTGGCACCGAGCGCCGTCCCAAGCATGGTCAAGGCCACGGTGATCAGAATAAGAGCTTTGGTTCCCATGGATTAAATATGGATCTACTAGCTAGCTGACTTAGTAGTAACTGAAAATATGATGGGGAATGGAAGCTAGCTCAATATAGAGAAAAACTCTCATAAGAGAACAATTTGAAGCAGGCTCACAAGGTCCGCCCTGGAGAGGTTATAACATTTGCGAGGTAAATGACAATTCAAAGCTAAATAGGAAAAATATTTATACTAAATATTATCCTTTTTGTAACTCATCTATGAGCCCTTTTCTCTAATACGATAACGTAAAAGTAAATGCCCCTTATAGCTGCGAAGATAAAATCATAAATCTGCCATCTTAAAAGAAAAACAATGGAGGAAAGCTACACTCGCCAAAGAGAAAAGCTACAAGGGGACACCGCGATGCTGCATCCGGCCATAGTTTTTAATGGAACCAGTCGGTGAGTACACTGGAACCAGCTGTGGTGCTTCCCGGGAACCCGACGGCAATAGATGCTGCATTCGGTCATCTTTTTTGCTAGAATTGACATGTGTGAATGCTGAAATGGGGCAGGAGAAAAGCTGCAAAACCTCAGTGACCGCGCAACCATGGTTTCCGCAAGCTACGATGGCGCCGACCGTGCAACCATGCTTCTAGCAGCTTGGCGAGGTGCTGGGACCCATCGGCAATTTTTTTGCAAGCAGTCATCAGAGTAGCTACAACGGTGGTGACCGCAAGCTGCGCATTTTTGCTGGAACCGATGGGCCCTAGGCGAAGTCCTTTTCATGGAACCGGCTCGCGCATTTGCTGGAACCAGAGACTATAGATGTTGGAATCAGCGACGGTGAGCACCGGCTTGCCGGCGAGATGTTACAACCAGCGCATGCAAATGCTGGAGCAAGAGATTTTTTGCTCTAACTAGTGCGAGGGTCAATTGTGAGCATCAACGTGGTAGAAGCCATTGATACTGCATCTTGCCGACGTGGCATGGTGCTAGGGACCGAGGCGACAGGAGGTGCGATGCTGCCCGAGAGGTGGGGGGGGGGGGCACTTGCAAGCTGCACGAGTGGAAAGGTGTTTGGGCGACGATGCGCAAGGTGTGGGGAGTAAGTAGCTGAGCAGCCAAATCAGACGGCCTACGCAGCTTGCATCTGACGGCTAGTGCGCGATCGACCGAAAATTTGGGCCGGCCGACCAGCACCAAGCACTGCCCTTTATTTATTGCATGATTATATACACTTGATTATAGTTTGGTTTTGCAATAAGATAAGTTAAATCCAATTATAATGCAAGAAATTACATTTAGCAAAAGAACTGATTTATAATACACAAATAAACATGCACAACGCATCAAGAAGAAAAAAGCACCACAATCGTCGGTCACTAAAAGAACAACACGAGACCAGTCGCGACAACAGCCAGACCAAGCCGCGCCAGCACAGACTGATCAATGCCACCCGTCGTGGCCGAGCTTAATACAGTCTCAAACCGGCACCGGAGCCGCTTCCCCGTCCCTCGGCACCGTTGTACTGTCCGCACTGCCTTCAACCTGACGTTGACTTGAACCTTCATACCGGCACCACAATGCCCTGGGATCCCGCAGATGAAGTACCGCGTCCCAATGGCTGCAAGTGGGACGACATCGTTGCCGGTCAAGAACGTCGCAATGGGGCCGGAGCTGTTGCAGGCGTCGTACCCAGCCTTTCTCACCTCCACAACATTGTGCACGGTGGTGGAGTACTGAAACTGGAGCTCATCACCGATGATGAACCTAGTTCTCGAAGCCCACAGGGTGTAGTTGGTCTGTTGGTCCCATGATCCGGCCGGCGCGCCCACCGTGTGACTGGCGCCGAGTACCATCCTGAGCATGGCCACGGCCACGGTGACCAGGATAAGAACTTTAGCCCCCATGGATTAAACTAGCTAGCTAACTGAAAAGATCGGAGCTAGAAGCTAGCACTAGAGAGAATTTTGATAGGATCCAAAGAAGTTGCAGAGAGAAATGGCTGCACGATGGAATGTGCTGTAAGATCGTTGATGCCACTATGTCGAAATATATAGGCTATGGACTGGTTCGAGCTAGGATCATCAGGTGTAAGCGCGTTCATCAGGTGAGGTATGGTAGGTCTAAGATGCATGAATATGAGTAATAGTACTCCCAGATGAATTTAGAAACATGTTGGTGCGTGCATGCTTGGCTCGCCTATTATACTATGATAATCTAATAATGATGACGATGGGATCCGTAGCCGAGAGTAGACTGGGTCTGGCGGCAAACCCTCTGGCTGCTATCGATCTGGTGCCCTAGCGTGTTAAACATTAATTATTTGAACATAATCTTTGATTGAAGTTATGGACGTATTGGTGCGCGTGTGCATATTCCTACCGCACGATAATTGATTTATTAAGATGTATGTCACTGTAAAGATAGGAAAATATAGAACGTAATCATCTTTTCTCAAGAGTACACAAATTACGTACCATAGCTTTATTATATACTCCCTCCGTTCCAAATTAGTTGACTTGAATTTGTCTAAATACAGATGTATCTATACTTGTTTAGTGTCTAAATACATCCGTGTCTAGGTAAATATGGATCAAGTAATTTGGAATGGAGGGAGTAGAAGGCAGGATAACACTTACAAAAAGGGCAGTAATAGGCGTTGGTCGACTAAATTTGATCAAGATCGGTCACCATGCGTGCCATTGTAATGGGCCATCAAGGACAGTTGGTTTCACGAATCGTTCTCTCTCTCTCTCTCAAAAAGCTTTCGCCCCCTTTATAGGTAAAGGCATAAACAACCAAACCGGTACAAAATGACCCGATAAAAGGCATTGAGGGGAACCTCATAAGCTGATCTAAAGAAAACCGAGAACACTAAAAACACACTAAGTGCAACTAAACGCCTCGAGCTAGCAGCCCAGAAGAAGCACATGAAACCCACCACCGTGCAAGAGGAAAACCGACCCCCACCAGCGACGCCCCCAGGTGAGTAATGACACAAAGCATCGCCGCCGAAGCTAAGAAAGGATTCACCCTAAGAGTTGGACGGCAAGGAGATGTCCAAGGCGACGCTTCAAGAGGAATACAACACCCGCAGGCCTTGTCGCTGTTGGCGCCGGAGCGCAAACCTTTCGGTCGACCACAACTCCCAACACTTCGAGGAAACTCTAACGGGGACCCCACCACGACGGAATGGGAGTACCAGACCCAGATCAGCGCAAAGCTTCCATTGAAGTCATCTGCTACACCAGCATCACCCATGACCGTGCACCTAGCCACCCACAGGGCCAGGGTACACCGTCAACACCGACCACCATGTCGCTCCCCGGAGAGCTAAGCCACGTAGCCCGTGTCAGGGTTAAATACGGCGGATCTCAGGTAAGGGGTCCCGAGCTGATGATTTTAGCTTCATGGTAACAGGTTGAACAAGGGCTTGGCGAGCCGAACTCTAGTAATTTCTGTTTCTTGGCGAGCAGATTTTGGGACACAAGATGAAAACGAAATATGGCAACGCTTTCAAAGCTTGGTGAGCTGAAGTCTTGTAATTTATGTTTCTTCTTTTTTTTGGCTCAGTTTGTTAGGGTTTGTTTTCTTCATTTATCTTCTTCTTAGGGTCATCTCAAACCAATGTGTACATACATTTCCCAATAATATAAAATGTTGCAGTGGGTGTTCAGCCCACCGTTTCGCCTTAAAAATCATGTTACTTATCTAGACAAATTTAGCTCTGCCTAAATTTCTGTTGTATATACACTACTAGAAAAAGCTCTATTAGTGGCGCACCTGTTTTCGTTAGTAATGGCGCACTACAGGTGCGCCACTATTAACACGCCACTAGTAACAGATAGTAATGGCGCACCTCTGGTGCGCCATTAGTAATCCAGATAGTAATGGCGCACCTCTGGTGCGCCACTACTAACCCTTAGGTGCTCCACTGGTATTCCCTCTAGGTGCGCCACTAATAGCCTTATAGGTGCCCCACTAGTAATAAAGGAATGTGCGCCACTAGTAAGGACTGAAATGCGCCACTAGTAATGTATTTGGAAAACAAAAAAAATCCAAATTTACAGAAAACAACCTATAAGGAAAATAATTTAAAAACAAAAAATGAAATAGAATCATAATTTTTATTATAGTAAGAATATTACAATGTCTTTACAAGTATCCAATAAAAGAAAAATTACAAGGAAATAAAAGAAAATTCTAAAACTAATCTTCTAGTAATCTTTTCTTCTTTTTCTTTACTTTATCCTTGCAAAGAATGGTAGAAATATGTGAGAATGAACATTGCAGAGAAGTGAAATTGAGCAATTATTTCCATCCGACATCGAAGATCTAAGATACCTTGAATCATAGACATGGGTCATTTCATGAAGCCAAGAGTCTATGCCATTCAGGATGCATAGTTCCCTGTCAGAAGAACTTAATTATTCAGTAAACACAGTCCTAAGCTTTTTACATGAGACAAAACATAAGGTACATGCTTGACCTAAGCTACGGCCACACTAATCCTGCTAACAACACACATGCAACTAGCTAATCAAGATTACTACTAACATAATTCACCGAAAAGAGTAACAGGTGATGCATCAAAAGGAATCTGGCGAGATCCGATCACATTAGACGAGCCTAGGTGTGTGGATCCAAAACAAAGTGTGCAGATCTTTGATAAATGAAAGTTAAGGTTAATAATCTAAACTTTAATATTCTGAACTTTGTTACAGTTTAGCCCAAGGTGACATGCTCTATTCCTAAGAAATTAACTATTTAGTGACATAAATGTTGTGATTGATGTGACGATGAAGGAGTTTAAGTTCTGTACCTCATGCATTGCGCCACCGTCCAGTGCGGCTCGCTGTGCCGTAGGGTCCTCATCTCGACAGTGTGTGCGTTTTGAAATGAGAATGTGATCTATTCTAGAACCATAACTGAATTCTTCAGCTCTAACGGTTTGATTAAAGCAAGTATAAGCTCCCTCCCTGCACAAAACAAATGAAGGAAGCATACGGTACATCGTTAGCATGTGATTATCATGAAGTACACTATAGTTGTAATAATCCTATATAACTATAAAGTCAATCCCCACTGAACATTTTTCCTGCCCTCACAGCCTACCACATCAGCAAATTACTAACTTCTTTTAGTTGGTCAAAGATGGAAACCAGCACTGATACGTGCAAAGTTCTGAGGACATTGTTTAACCAATAGTAAAATGTGTACTTACATTGTTGGTTCTGAGGACATGGTGTCGGTGGGAACGACACCTATTGGATCACAAGAATCCCTATTGTGGTTAGTGGGGCGCGGGGTCGTGAGAAGAGCGGATCAAACAGATAGCACCCGGTTCATTTATCCAGGTTCGGGCCGCGAGGATGTGTAAAACTCTACTCCTGCTTTGGTGGATTGTATATCTGTGTTCTTGAGCTAGCTATGGGGCGTGAGGAGCTCCAAAAAGCCGAATCCTTCCTCTGGTCGCCTCGGGCCTCCTTTTATAGAAAAAAGGGGTTGCCACAGTGGCACACATGAGGTGTAAAGGGTACAGTGCTGCGAGGTTATCCATCGCATCACATGACAAGGCGCATTTAATGCGTCTTGCTTAGGTGTCCTTGCTTTATCGGGGACGGGGGAGAAACCTGTCTCGTCCATCACCGCTCCTTCTTGTGTTGACACGCGCCTTGGCCAGCGACGCCTGCGATGCCATGTAGGTAGGCAGGCAGCTGAGGTGGCCCAGTGGTGGGTCTTCACGAAGATCTGCATGCCGCCACGCGGGTGCTTGCCTAGCTGGTTGGGTCGGCAGCTGCATGCATGCGGTGGTGGAGGTTTAGTCAGCGTGGGCCTGATGGTGGCCCTGCAGGTGTCCTCGGCAAGGGCCTTGCCGGGGCCCCGGCAAGGGTCTTGCCGAGGCGCCTGCTGTCATCCCCGGCAAGGCACTTGCCGGGGGCCTTGTGGTCTTCCTCGGCTGGGATCCCGCCAAGGGTTGTCGTCTCCTTAGTGCGTATCTGATCTTGAATGTCTTCACAAATATCTGCATGCCGCCACGGGGATGTCTCCCGAATCCTTGCCCTTTGGGGGCAGTGGACTCAAGGGTGATTTGCTCCGTAGGCGCGGGACGAGTCGCCGCGGCAAGGGTCTTGCCGGGGCTGCTAGAACTGTCTCCCGGCAAGGATCTTGCCGGGGGAGTCCGCTTTGTCCCCTTTGCTCTTCATGGTCTTGGCCTTGGCGTCGTTCTAGTTCTCTTGAGCTTCGGTCTTACCCTGGCTCACCTCCCTTGCCTTGCTTGGTGTGGTGGTATCCGCGGCTCAGACTGCCCGTGCACAGTTATAGGGGTACAAAAAGTGTACCCCTCTTTTTGTACACCGACAGGAGCCCCCGGCCTGGGCCACACATAAGCGCAATGCGTTGTTGGGCTAGGCCCAAAAACGGTGCGCGGGTAGGTGGGGCGGTTTTTACCGCGGTAAGATTCTTCGCGCGCTGCGCTTCCCACGATTCCCGTGTGTGGCGCGGCGTGGGGAGGCGCGTGTGACGTGGGCGGCATGCATGGGGTTAGTTCCCGCAGGCATGCGTCACATCGTAGTAAAGGGGCGGTTCGCGCCTTTCCCATAAACGGTGGGAGGCATGGAGGCGTGGCCCATTTACTGAATGTGGCTGAGGCGCGGTCTTCAAGGCGTCCACTCCCCGCGATCACGGGGTGGGGAGTGGTCGTCTCACCCGTCCCCTCGGTTTTGCACGTCCACCACGTGTCTCCCATGCGCCTGGGGTGGCAAACAGTGGAGGCGGGAAACCGGGCCATCACTGGTTGGGGCGGCGGGTCGGTCCTGGCTCCCTGCGCCTTCCGTATCTTGATTGGCCGAGCGGGGCGGCCGAGCCCCAACCCCGATCCTTTATAAAGAGCGGGAGGGGGGGGATGGCGTCCCGCATTCTTTCATCTTATTCTTCCTTCAGCTTCTGCTCCTCCCTTCCATCTGTTATGGAGAGAGGGAATCCCGGTCCTTCAACAGTGGCGGCGAGGGTCGCCGCTCGACAACGCGTCCCTCCTTCTCCTATGCCTGCGGTGGCAGAGCCATCCGCGAGGGGAAGGGGGAGGGAGCGAGGCCATGGGCGAGGCCGGGGCGCTCGGGGAAGGGGAGGACGGGGCGGCACGCCGGCCTTGCCTCCGCGAGCAGCTCCTCCTCCAATGGAGGGCCATGTTGGGGATGACCCTTGTGAGTTCTTCGTCAGGCTGCGCCGGCCGCCACGCCGTCGCCTTCGTCTCCCAACTCCATTTGCACGGGAGATGGAGCTGGCTCCGCCGGAGTCGTTGCGGCTGCACATGAGGGGCTGCGGGATCAGTGGCACGCGGGTCCGCGTCGACTTCCCCGCCCCTCACGTGATGTATCTTCATCGGGGATGGAAGACGTTTGCTCATATCCACCGCTTGACGGAGGGGATCACTCTCCATTTTAAGCTGATGGAGGGTGGCCTTCTCTCCGTCAAGGTCTTCGGGCTCTTTGGGACCCGTGCATGGTGCTGCGTGGAGAGCTCTTCTGATAGTGAAGACTCCTCCTCTGGCGGGAGTGATGAGGAGGACAGCGGCAGCAACGACGAGGGTAGTAGGCGGCAGGAGGACGGGTCCGACTAGGTGTCGGGTGCCGCTTCGTGCGGCACTGGCGATCCCATCATCTGTGTCGCCGGCTCCCTGAACTTATCGGGGTCGTCTCCTTGGGCGGCTGGCATTGGGAGGCTGCGGAAGAGGAAGAGGGCGGGCGGCAAGGCCGTCAAGTCGGAGTACGCGGGCACCGATGCCTTCGACGCGTGCTAACATCCTGCCGCCTCGTCTTCGAGCTCTGCTTCCGGTGCCGCCATCACCATCCAGCCTTTGGACGGCCACCAAGATGTTCTCTTGGTGTCTTCTACCACCCGTAGCTCGCCTAGGCGCTCCTTTTGTACCTTTCGCCTCCTTGACCTGCCTCCTGAGGAGAGGGACAATAAAGGGATTACGGGCACCTTATCTCTTTTTAGTTTCTAAGCCTTCGGGCCTTTGTTGAATTTAAAACTTGTAATCCCATCATTCATGTTTTTCATTCCCTATGAACTGTACCTGAGTGGAATGTTTTTTAATGAAAAAGGGATGCTTGCCGGATCATTTGTTTGCGGGTGTAACCCACGACAAGGAGTAAATCCTTGATATCTTCAAGATAAACATTTCCTTGCCCGGCAACAGGCCTTTCCGTCTCCGCACTTCGCTCGACCTTCCTCACGCCTTTGGCGGAGGCAGGGATGAGGCGGGTTCAGGCTCCTTGTTTCATCCTTTCGCTGCCGCGACTACGACCAAACTTGGCCCCAGTAACGAGCCCTAGGGCCTAGAGTTAGGGGAGCACGGTAGCTTAGGGGAAAATGAGGTTTCACATACCTCAGTCCATAATGGAATGCATGATAAGGGATGAAGAACTTATCTGAAGCTGCAGTCCCCGGCAACCCTAGTTCGCCGTGGGTGAATCTTTGCTCTTGCAGCCCCCGGCAATACTGGCTTGCTGGGGGCTAGATGTTGGTCTGTTCCTCTTTTTTTTCTTCCCAAGTGGTTCGGCACGGATATCTGTGTGTCCTGTGAACCAAAGAAGACAAAAGAAAGACAAAGAGACGCACACTCGACCTCTAAGCTAGGGGTTAGTCGCCGCTAAGCACTATCAACCCTAACCAAGGACGAGACTCGACCTAGCATGCATGCTATAACTTAGGGCGCCAGCGCTTCATTTATTTATGCTCAGGGTCTGCGCCTGGCTTTGTAAAAAGGGTTACATGCGTCATCGGCAAGGCTCGTACAAAAGGTGGCTTGCCGGGGGGCCCGGCAAGCCGCGCCTCACGGGTAAAACTTGCGAAGATGCTCAATGTTCCAGGAGTTACTCACCGGAACGGCATCTTCGGTCTCCAGGCAGACTGCACCGGGCCTGGTGACTCGTATTACCCGATAAGGGCCTTCCCACTTTGGTGTCAACTTGTTGGAATTCTTGGCCGATTGAACGCATCGAAGAACAAGGTCGCCTTCCTCAAAGCTTCGGGCATGAACCTTGCGGCTATGGTAGCGGCGCAAGGCTTGCTGGTAGCGCGCTGCTCTCACAGCCGCCCGAAGATGATCTTCCTCAAGGAGCGTTGCGTCATCTTGCCGCAATTGATCTTGCTCAAGCTCGTCATAAGCGAGTACTCGAGGTGACCCGTATATGAGTTCCATGGGGAGAACTGCTTCTGCCCCGTATACCAGGGCAAAGGGTGTCTAGCCGGTGGCTCGATTTGGTGTCGTTCTGATTGACCAAAGAACCGCCGGCAATTCATCAATCCAGCGCCTTCCACTCTTGTGCAGTCTGTCAAAGGTCTTTGTCCTCAGGCCTCGCAGTACTTCAACATTTGCCCTCTCAGCTTGACCATTGCTTCGTGGGTGAGCAACGGAAGCGAAACAGACCTTGCTGCCGAGGTCTTGAATATATTGCATGAAGGTGTGTCTTGTGAACTGTGTGCTGTTGTCGGTGATAACCCTATTGGGTACACCAAAACGGCACACCAGTCCTTTGAAGAACTTGACGGCTGACTGTGCTGTGACCTTCCTCACTACTTCCACTTCTGGCCATTTTGTGAACTTATCGATTGCAACGTACAAGTACGCGAAGCCCCCGACAGCGCGGGGGAAAGGGCCCAGTATGTCGAGCCCCCGGACCGAGAAAGGCCAGGAGATAGGAATGGTTTGAAGGGCTTGAGCTGGCTGATGAAGCTTCTTTGAATGGAACTGACACGCTTCACACATGGTGACTAGTGTCGTCGCATCCTGGAGGGCGGTGGGCCAGAAGAAGCCTTGCCGAAACGCTTTTCCGGCAAGGGCCCTTGACCCGATGTGGGATCCACATATGCCTCCATGTATCTCCGCCAACAGCCCCAGTCCTTCCTCTCGAGGGATACACTTCAATTTCACGTTGTTCGACCTCTTTCTGTACAGGACATCATCGACGAACCGGTACATAGTAGAGCGACGGGCTACTTTTTCCGCTTCTTCCTGCTCCTCGGGAAGTTCCCCTGTTTGGAGGAATTGGACGGTATGTTGTGCCCACGCTGGAGCCTGGGGCTCGACGGCGAGGACTAAAGGCATTTCCTCCGCTATCGGAGGGGCTGTCTCCATGGCAAGAGCTTAATGCTCTGTCGGAGCTAGCCGTCCCGTGGCGGGCTCAGTGTCTCCGGCAACATCCTTGCCGGCGGCTTCGGGGAGCTCGGCGGGAAAGTATTTGCCGGGCCCTGATTTTCTCCTCTTGTTCTGCTCTGTTGATGGATCAACGGATAGCTGAGTTAGCTGAAGCACAAAGGTACCTGGTTCCACAGGTAGCTTGAGGGAAACGCGTTTTGACAGGTAATCGGCGATATCATTCTCCGCTCGGGGAATGTATTCTGCCTGTATACCGTCAAAACGCTCTTCCAGCTTTCTCACTTCATCGACGTAGGCCTTCATCAATGGGCTCTGGTAATCCTTGTTGACTTGCTTGACGACAAGTTGCGAGTCACCTCTGACGACGAGTTTCTTGATTCCGAGGTTCGCCGCGATCCTAAGACCGGCAAGCAGCCCTTCGTACTCAGCTGTATTGTTTGTTGACACCTCCCTAGGGAAGTGCATCTGGATCACGTACTTGAGGTGCTCTCCGGTGGGCGCGACAAGCAGTACGCCAGCCCCGGCGCCCTGTAAGGAGAAAGCTCCATCAAAGTACATGATCCAGTCGCAACTTGCCTCCTTGCCGGGGAGAGCAGTCTCTTGGGTTTCTTCATCAGGCGTCGCGGTCCATTCTGCAACGAACTCCGCCAGGACTCGGCTTTGAATCGTCGAGGTACTCTCAAACTTGAGGCCAAAGCTGGACAGTTCCAGTGCCCACTCTACGATCCTTCCCGTTGTGTCTGGATTGTGCAATATCTGTTGCAGAGGGAGGCGAGTGACGACAGTGATTTCGTGCGCCTGGAAGTAGTGACGCAGCTTCCTCGAGGCCATAAGAAGGCCGAAGAGCAGTTTTTGCACACCGGAGTACCTCGATCTAGCCCCCTACAGGAGGGAACTAACAAAGTAGACTGGGTGTTGCATCATTTTCTTCTTCGGTGGCACTTCAATTGGCTGCGTCGTCTCGGCATCGGTGGCATCGGGCTCCGTCGCTGCTATTACCTCATCATCAATTTCTCTCTGCGCCACTAGTGCGGCGCTGACCACCTGGTTCGTCGCCGCCAGGTACAGCAGCAACGGTTCCTGTGGCCTAGGCGCAACTAGTATTGGCGCGGAGGAGAGGTACCTCTTCAAATATTGCAATGCTGCTTTGGCTTCTGGCGTCCACTCCATCGGGCCCGCCTTTTTCAAAATCTTGAAAAAGGGAAGGGCGCGCTCGGCGGACTTGGAAATGAACCTGCTCATGGCGGCAACGCAACCAGCAAGCCGACGCACATCCTTGACTCGCTTGGGCGCTTCAATCTGCTCTATAGCTTTGATCTTGTCCGGATTGGCCTCTATCCCACGCTGTGACACAAAGAACCCGAGAAGCTTGCCAGACGGGACACCGAAGACGCACTTCTCAGGGTTCATCTTGAGATTGATCTTGCGTAGGTTTGCAAATGTTTCTTGTAAATCTGATATGAGGGTTGCCCTGTTCTTGGTTTTAACCACTATATCATCCATATAAGCTTCCATATTTCTATGGAGCTGGGGTTCAAAACCAATCTGGACCTCCCTTGCAAACGTTGAACCAGCACTCTTCAACCCAAAAGGCATCCGTATAAAGCAATACGTACCACATGGGGTGATGAATGCCGTTTTCTCTTCATCTTCCCTTGTCATGAAGATCTGGTGGTAGCCGGAGTAGGCATCGAGGAATGACAACAGATCACACCCAGCTGTGGAGTCAATAATCTGGTCGATGCGCGGCAACGGGAAGGGGTCTTTGGGACAAGCCTTATTAATATCTGTGTAATCAATACACAGCCTCCACTTCCCATTTGCCTTGCGCACTACCACCGGATTGGCCAACCACGTTGGATGGAGCACTCCTCTTACCAAACCCGCTGTTTCCAGTTTTCGGATCTCCTCTGTGATGAACTCTTGTCATTCCAAAGTTTGCTTTCTGACCCTCTGCTTGACGGGCCACGCATGAGGACAGACAGTAAGGTGGTGCTCAATCACCTCCCTGGGAACGCCGGGGATGTCGGATGATTGCCATGCAAACACATCGACATTCGCCCGCAGGAAGGTGACGAGCGCGTCTTCCTATTTGTCGTCAAGGGTGGAGCTTATGGTAAAAGCTCCTCCCGTGCCGTCCTCCTTGACAGAAACCTTCTTGGTTCCCGGCGGTGTGGCCCTGGACTTCTTGTTTCTGTCAGCGGAGCTCTCTGGCACGTCCTCGACAGGAGCGCTACACTCCGAAGAGGTGCGCTTGCCGAAGTGGGTGCCTGAGGTCTCACCGGTCTTCTTCTTTTGCCTTCTCGGGGCTCCAGCGGCAGGAGCAAGCGCCTTAGCGGTGGCGGCTGCTGCAACTGCTTGTTGGTAGAGTTGGTCAGCGCAAATTAGCGCATCCTTCTTGTCTGATGGGACGGTGATGATCGTCACAGGCCCCGGCATCTTCAGGATGTTGTAAGACAAGGGGATCTTGGCAACGTCGAACACAATCCCTTCTGTCCTGTAGTTCAGATCACTCCCAAAAGTCACGGGCAACGTGACCTTTCCCTTTGGTTGACTTCTTTCCGGGTTGACCCCCTGAAACGTGCCCGTCTCTTCGAGGTCTTCATCAGGAATCTGCAATTTCTCGATCACGGCAGGCGAGATTAAGTTCAGACCGGCCCCGCCATCGACTAGCATCTTTGTCACCTTGAGGTTGCATATTGTTGGTGAAACCAACAATGGCAAGCACCCGACTGCAGTAGTGCGATCAGGGTGATCCTCAGTGTCAAAAATGATAGGTGTGCTGGACCACTTCAGCGGCCTTTGGGCATCAAACGACGGTTCCGCCGCTGTAATCTCACGCGCCCACTGTTTAAGCTGGCGGTGAGAGGTATGCAGCGAGGCGCCGCCATCGACGCACATGGCCTCTGTAGCTTTCTGAAATTCTTGGTCACCAGACTCATCGTCCTCTTCGTGATCATCGTCTTCTGGCTTTTTGTCACGGCCCCGGGCGGGCCTCTCCCGCTGTTTATCTTTGCCGCGACAGCCCGCCTGGCCGTCACGCTTCTTGCCGGACCCCTCAGCACCGTCCTGGCATTTCTCCTTGTCCCGCCTCTCATATTCAGCCCTCTGCTTCTCAGCAAGGAGCTCAACCTGTCGGCAGTTCTGGAGATCATGGCCTTTGGTGCGATGGATCTTGCAGTATTGCTTGTCGGAGTTTCCTGGCTTCTCGGCAGCCGCCAAGGCTCGGCAGGTGACACATCCGGCAATTTCCTTGATGGGGTCATCTGCCTTGGTTTTCTTGGCGGAGCCGGTGTCGTCAGACCCCTCGACGGCAAGCACAGCTTTACCTTTGCGCTTCCTGTTGCGGCGCTGGCCTTTCTTCGCCGGGGCGGCAGTATCCTCATATGAGGAGTCGGTTTCCACGCCGGCATCTTCGTCGGGGTACTTCCTTCCCTCTTCAGCTCGGGCACATCTGTCAGCAAGAACATAGAGTTCTACCACATCTTTCACCTTGTTCATTGCCAGTTCTTCGCGCATCTTGCGGTTACACACGTTCTGATGGAACGCGCTGATGATGGCGGCAGGGTGAACATCAGGGATATTGTACTGTACCCGGCTGAACCTCTGTATATACTCATGCAGACTCTCGCCTCCCTTCTGGGGAATGACATGCAGGTCGCTTGCTTGGCCATGGGCTTGGTGACCTCCAGTAAAGGCGCCCACAAACTCATGGCACAAATTCGACCAGGAGAAATAGAGTCTACCGGCAAGTGCATCAACCACGACATGGTGTTGGGTTTAAGAGCCAATGGAAAGTAATTCGCAAGCACCTTATCGTCGCGGGCTCCAGCGGCTTGCATCATGATGGTGTAGATGCTGAGGAACTCAGACGGGTGAGTCTTGCCGTTATACTTTTCGCCAACGTCAAGTTTGAAGGAGCGGTGAGTGGGCCACTGGAACTGCCGCAGCTCACGGGTAAAAGTCGGACAGTCTACCTCGTAAGGTAGGCCTCCAGGGCTCTCCGGGGCCGGGTGGTTCACAGCAGGCCCTGCTCGCCTGTCTGACTGGTGGCGCGCTCCGCGCCGGCGCTCGATAGTGGTTCGAGCATCTTCATGGGCTCGTTCCCGAAGAACTTGGCGCTGGTCACAGTGGGTCCGCGGGTCAGACGATGCTATGGAGATGTCGTCGCCTGCAACGTCGCGACGAGCCGGTGTCCGCGGTACCGGATGGGGAAGAGGTGAATGCACCGTGGTCGCGGCGCCGCCGGCTTTTCCGCCACTGGTCCGCGGGACTCCATCGGAGCATTGACCCAGGGGCCCCACCGGACTTGGTTCGTCTTTGTTGGCCACCGCAACAAGGCTTCGGATAGTGGCTCTCCATTCGTCAAGTTTCCCCGTAGTGGGAGGAAAGTCGAGGAGCAACTGCGCGTGCGCCAGGGCCTCTGCTGGCGTCGGTGGCAGCGAAACCTGCACAGATCGCGACGCGCTTCGACTTCTGACCATGTCAGAAGGAGCTCTATCATGACCCCGCGGTCGCATGCCGTTTTCACCAGCGCCTCGGCGAGTGGGCAGGTCTTCTACGTCCCGGGAGTGGCGCTCGGGGCTCTTCCCGCGGTGACGCCCGAGATCTTCGGCGTGATTACGCCGTTCATCGCGCGCTGCCTGGGAGGAGCGCGCTGTTGGCGCCGGCGTGGGAGTCTTGGAGGCCCTTGCGTCACCTTCGGGCGGGGCGGCGATGACCCTGTAAGGCCCTGCTCCACCCGCGAAGGGCTTGGCTCCGCCTTTGGATTTGGCGAC
This sequence comes from Triticum dicoccoides, assembly GCF_002162155.2. Lineage (NCBI taxonomy): Eukaryota > Viridiplantae > Streptophyta > Magnoliopsida > Poales > Poaceae > Triticum > Triticum dicoccoides. The sequence continues at coordinate 522,873,401 of NC_041380.1, read as the reverse complement.
GTGTGGCTCGTTACCAGGCGCACAAACATCGCCGCCTCCCGAACTCCAGCTGCTGGGATGGTGTTGGTGTTCGTGAGCAGCGCCCCGGGTCCTTTCTGCGACCGATACGCTGCTCGCCCGCGTCGGGACGGGCTGTCCGGCTTCCGACTGGCCAACCGCCACCGTCTTCTTCTTCTTGGGCACCATGATGATGAAGAAGTGCCGAACTAACTGCTAAAGCCGATTCTCACAACTGAATCCCCTACCTGGCGCGCCAAAGATGTCGGTGGGAACGACACCTACGGGATCACAAGAATCCCTACTATGGTTAGCGGGGCGCGGGGTCGTGAGAAGAGAGGATCAAACAAATAGCACACGGTTCGTTTATCCAGGTTCGGGCCGTGAGGATGCGTAAAACCATACTCCTGCTTTGGTGGATTGTATATCTGTGTTCTTGAGCTAGCTATGGGGCGTGAGGAGCTCCAAAAAGCCGAATCCTTCCTCTGGTCGCCTTGGGCCTCCTTTTATAGAAAAAAGGGGTTGCCACAGTGGCACACAGGAGGTGGAAAGGGTACAGTGCTGCGAGGTTATCCCTTGCATCACATGACAAGGCGCATTTAATGCGTCTTGCTTAGGTGTCCTTGCTTTATCGGGGATGGGGGAGAAACCTGTCTCGTCCTTCGCCGCTCCTTCTTGTGTCGACACGCGCCCTGGCCAGTGACGCCTGCGATGCCATGTAGGTAGGCAGGCAGCTGAGGTGGCGCAGTGGTGGGTCTTCATGAAGATCTGCATGCCGCCACGCGGGTGCCTGCCCAGCTAGTTGGGTCGGCAGCTGCATGCATGCGGTGGTGGAGGTTTAGTCGGCGTGGGCCTGATGGTGGCCCTGTGGGTGTCCTCGGCAAGGGCCTTGTCGGGGCCCCGGCAAGGGTCTTGCCGAGGCGCTTGCTATCATCCCCGGCAAGGCGCTTGCTGGGGGCCTTGTGGTCTTCCTCGGCTGGGATCCCGCCAAGGGTTGTCGTCTCCTTAGTGCGTATCTGATCTTAAATGTCTTCACAAAGATCTGTATGCCGCCACGGGGATGTCTCCCGAATCCTTGCCCTTTGGGGGCAGTGGACTCAAGGGTGATTTGCTCTGTAGGCGCGGGACGAGTCACCGCGGCAAGGGTCTTGTCGGGGCTGCTAGAACTGTCTCCCGGCAAGGATCTTGCCGGGGGAGTCCGCTTCGTCCCCTTTGCTCTTCGTGGTCTTGGCCTTGGCGTCGTTCTAGTTCTCTTGAGCTTCGGTCTTACCCTGGATCACCTCCCTTGCCTTGCTTGGTGTGGTGGTATCCGCGGCTCAGACTCCCCGTGCACAGTTATAGGGGTACAAAAAGTGTACCCCTCTTTTTGTACACCGACACATGGAGTAATAAGCTATAACAAAGTTGCAAAATTATGAGAAGAATAAGAGTAGCAAGTAAAAAACAGGAGCCGCGATACCTTTCAGGGTATTTTGATCTGAAAGCATCCAATAAGGGACCTCCATGTTCTCTCAACATGTATCTCAGCCACTCACGAAACCTTGAATTAGAAGTAAAATTCAGTAAAACACCTACACATTCTACTGCAACTAGGACATCCTAAACACTACATAGATTCATATATACCTAAGCAACTACTGAATCGATCTAAACATCTAAAAATTCAGAGCATAAACCCTAGGCTAGTGACAGTTCAGTATAGAATGCAGAAGCAGAGCAGAGAGAGAAGAAGGAGGATTGCCTGGAGATCTCAATGCAGAAGGAGCGTCGATGCAGTGAAGAGGTGAGGCAGTGAAGGCGTAGCACCATAGTACCATCCATGGCGGAACCCTCTGCTGCACCAGCAGATGACACCAACCACGGTGGGCACCACAGTGCCGAACGGCGGCACCAGAGACGCCAGCACCACTAGTGTATACAAAAAAAGTTAGGGCTAGCGAACAGGTCACGCTTCTACTCTTCCTTTAATAAAAATATACAATGTTTACAAATATATTACAAAACTAATTTTTAAAAATCCCGATTCTGATTTATCAGGTTAAAAATGGGCAACGCAAAATGAAATACGACAAATGGCTAAGTCTACTGCCTACTGCCAATGCATAATTAGCACACACAAGGATTTTGTTGAGTGAAACAAAATTACCATCCATACTTCCTCTACTGCCTACACATCCAACAGGATAAAAAGAAACATTTTTCAGCAAAATCGAGTTAAATAGATGGATTTCCATCTTGCATACATGTGTGCTTAGCAAATAGATGGAGGGGGAGAAGAGAGAGCTTACCAACAGCATCTGGTTGGGGAGGTGGTCATGAGCAGCATGTCGGAGAGGTTGCCGGCTAATGTTTCAAAATGAAGAATAGTCAAGTTAAGTGTTAACCAACATTGTACAAAATACAGTAATTCACTGTTTTGATAACTCACTAAACATTGTACAAGTTGAGGTAACTGAAGATAAAATGGAGCTTATGGAAACAATATTCAGAGAGTAGGAGAATAGATCCTAAATTAAAAGGATCCACTAACAGCATAATATTTTTCGCAGATTAGCATGTAATTTTTTTGGCAGAACACAGAATGCACATCTGAATCAATCGAGACGGTCAGATCAAAGATTAATTATGATTGTGAAATTCCAAACAATATTCAGTCAATCACGGGCATCATTTAGCAAACAACTACGTAATGAAGCTTAGCAGAAAATAAGAAATGGGAAGCAATTATTATGCTCCCTTGAGGTAGTCGATATACAATATATCAGTAGAAGTGTAGAACTACAAGCTTCAGGTTCAATATTATGCAAGGAAGTGCTTTAAAGTGTTACAGAAGAAAAATAATTGCTTTAGCATTAGCTTTATGGAAGCAAACAAATATCATCCCAGGTAGTAATTTCTTTAGCTAGTCAATCACAATCTCATCAGAACATCGATAAGGAAAGTGCATGCACAGGGACTGTTGCATCTATAGAGCTGATTTCCATCGATGCACAGCAAAACGTGACCAGAAACTGCATTTCTTCTCCCCTAAAAAAATCCTGCAGCTACAAATCAATGCAGTAGATCAATGAATTCGTCTCACCTGCGTCGTGCTACCACTGCATCCCGCGGGGGGAGAAGAGGATCGGGGGCTGCCTATTGGGGTACGACTCATACCTTGACCAGAAGCTACGGTGGTCGACATCACGGTGCCGGCTACACCGTTGGACGCCTCCACCAGCACGGACACGACATCTAGATGCGAGGTCCTGGCTGGCCTAGGGTTTCATGGCGGCGCGCTTGAGGCTCGATTGGAGGCGTGTCCGTGAGGGAATCTGCAGGGGGCAGCATCGGAGTTTCCCCGGATGGTGGCGAGGTTCGGGAGGGCTGGTAGGCGGCGGGGCGGAGGTGGGGCGAGGCTGGGTCTCGCGCGAGCTCAGGGACAAAGGGGGATTCGGGAGAGGACTGGGAGGCGGATGGGGTAGGAGAGGTCCAGGGCCGACAGCGGAAGGAGGGCTGCGGTGGCCGGCCAGTGGCGCAGGTGAGGGGACGTGGTGGCCGGTGGCTGTTGGTGGAGGTGAGGAATCCCCCTTTGCTATGTGGTGGATAGGTGAGAGGGGAAAAGAAAAGAAAAAGGCGGGCCGGTCGGTGCAGCACATAGCAATGGCGCACCAGGGGGTGGTGCGCCATTGCTATGGCTATGTGCTGCCAAAAATGCCCACCTCCCCTGGCTTACCAATAGCGCACCTTTGCCAGGTGTGCCATTGCTACCTAAAATAGCAATGGCGCACCTGACAAAGGTGCGCCATTGGTAAGCCTGGGGAAGGGGGTGGACCCGAGGAAAAAATAGCAATGGCGCATTGGACTAAAGGTGCACCACTACTAAAAAAATAACAATGGCTCACCTGCTTCTGGTGCGCCACTGCTATATAGCAGTGGCGCACCACCACCATGGTGCGCCACTAATAGGGATATTGGCTATAGCCATTTTTCTAGTAGTGATAATGGAAGGATGTAATGTCCGCACTCAACACATCTTTGATAAATTTATTTCATGGTTACACACTTGGTTATTATTTGGGTTTTTGCAAGAAGATGTGCTGAATCCAATTATAATCAATGCAATTACATTTAACAAAAGAATTGAGTTTAATAAAAAAGAGACCACGGTACGACCAAACAAGGAAAAAACGACCACAATCATCGTCTGATCTAAAAGAACAATGTAACCCCAGCCGCAACAACTATCAGACCAAGCCGGACCACCGTAGACTGATCAACACCAGTCGACATAGCTGAGCTTAATGCTGTCTCGGACTGGCAGCAACGCTGGTTCCCTGTCCGTCGGCACCACTTCACAGTCCGCACTTCTTTCGACTTGATGTTGACCTCGACCTTCATGCCGGCATCACAGTGCCGGGAGACGCCGCAGATGAAATACCGGGTCCCGATGGTGGCAAGCAGAACAACATCATTACCGGTCGGGAAAGTTGCTATGGGGCTGGAGCCGTTGTAGGAGTCATACCCCGTCTTGCTCACCTCCACCACGCTGTGCATGGCGGCGGAGTACTGGAACCTGAGCTCATCGCCGGTGGTGAACCTGATTCTCGAAACCCACTGGGAGTAGTTGGTCTGAAGGTCCCACGATCCGTCCGGCGCGCCTACAGTGTGGCTGGCAGCGAGGGCTGTCCCAAGCATGGTCATGGCCATGGTGATTAGTATAAGAGCTCTGCTCGCCATGGATTAAATATGGATCTACTAGCTAGTCCCTGACTTAGTAGTAACTGAAAATATGATGGGGGGTGGAAGTTAGCGCTAGAGAGAAAATTGATTATGTTGTCTGATCAACTAACCAGTCACAAGCTCCAAGGAAGCTAAAGAGAGAAATGGCTACAAGATGGATGGTGTTGTGAGATCATTGATACTAGTGTGTCGACATATATAGGCGATGATTGTGTCAAAGGATCATCGGGTGTAAGCGCGTTGACTAGGTGACATAGACCATAGAGTAGGTCATCTAAAATGCATGAAAATAACAATGTTAAACGTTATCTCCTGAAACTGATATTATTATATATGATTGGCTCCATTTTTTTGATCCAAAAGGGGTTTCCCCCTGCCCCAACTTTTTATAAAGCCAAAGCAAAGTCAACCAACATAGACTGTTAACAGCGCTTGGCGGCAACCGGAGAGTAGCTGCCACAAAAGAAAGCCAGGTTTAAGCTGCCCTATTACAAAGTTTTAGATAGATCTAGACAGGATACATAGCCAGGTGACAAACATGCCAGCTTACAAATAGATCAAAGCCAAGATGTGCAAACTAGCAGTAGGAAACCCAGAGATGTTCCGACGAAAGCATTAGCTCCACGCAATCCTAAGAAACTCCCCTCTTTGGTGGTCCAACAACCTTAACCACCGGAAAAGAAGCGCACCCTGAGCGTCTGAACATAGGATTTTCCATTGCCTGATCGTTGCACCCAACAGATCCAAAACACAACGTATACTTCACCATCTTCGCCCCTGGAAAACAAAATCATTCCGCAAATGCCATAAGCTCTATAAGGCAGCATCAGTAACAATGTTCAAAGCTTCAAAATATTTTCTCCTCTTCCAGAAGGAAGATAGCAAAGCAAAAGAATCAGGTGCAATAACATTAAAACTATCAGCTACCAAATCCAAAACATGTCTAGCAACAATGCAATCAAACAAAATATGTTGTATAGTTTCAGGCTCATTGCAAAAGACACGCGACATGTCATCTACATGTCTGCGCTTGGCAAGATTATCTCTGGTTAAGCTCTTATTATAGTAAATCAACCATAGGAAAACATGGATATTGGGTGGAACTTTGATTTTCCAGATGTCATCTTTAATCTTAGAAGATATCCCTCCAAAGTTAATTAACTTATAAAAGGATTTGACAGAGTATTTGCTGGAAGATTCCGGCATCCAGACAGGATGATCTAGAAAATCAGATAGAGACGCTTGCTCGACAACCTTGATGAGCTCATTCCACCTAACTAAGGTCCTTTCCTCCACACACCTCCGAAAAGTAAGGCACAGTTCACCACTCACCCAGACTTGTGCAAGAGTAGATTCTTGCTGTTGACAGATATCATACATGTCCCAAAATGCAGTCTTAAGAGAACAGTCCCCAATCCAGATATCATGCCAGAAGGCAGTACTTTTGCCATCCCCAGGGACCCATCTATAGAAATTTTTAGAAGCTGCAAGAGCCCAAGATAAGCTTTTCATAAACGGAGACCCCAGGTTCACCCTAATGCTGAAAAGGTTAGGACTGGTTGTGTTGTACTTGAAGGCCAGAATCTTCTTCCAATCACTGTCGGATTTCGGGTTCCGGCAAAAGCCTTGAGGTTCGAACTCTAGGGTGCGCACGAAGATCTCTCCTCCCCCTAGCTCACGCTCTCACCATAATCTCAAAGCTCAGCTCATCGAACTCGTAGAACAAAGGACACAGGGTTTATACTGGTTCGGGCCACCGATGTGGTGTAATACCCTACTCCAGTGTGGTGTGGTGGATTGCCTCTGGGGCTGAGGATGAACGAGTACAAGGGAAGAATAGCCTCTTGAGGAGAGGTGTCCTTGAGCTCGGTGAGCTTGTGTGGTTGAGGATGATCTGAATGGTCCAAGATCAGTTCCCCCCTCCTACTTTGGTGGATATTCCTATTTATAGAGGACCTGGTCCTCTTCCCAAATGTAGGCGGGAAGGGATCCAACAACGACCAAATTTGAAGGGAGACAACTAGTACAAGTTATCCTGACAAAAGGTGATCTTCGCCTGCCAAAGGCTTTGGTGGTGGCGCCGTCCTGGGCTCCATGGTGACCTCTATCCTGATGGTCTTTGTCTTGTTGCACCGATAACCTTTGCCTGATGCCTCGGGACTCCTCGCCCGCGCTTGCCCCTTTAGCACCAAAGAGGAAACGAGTACGCTGCGCGCGCTGGCGCCCGCCTGGCCTTGGTCGCCATGGCTTGCGTCATAGGGACCTCGCGAGGTGCCCTCCGCCTTGATCTCTCCGCCCCTCGCGAGCCAGCCTAGTGAGGCCACCCCCAAGGAGGTCTTGCATCGTCCGCCTCGCGAGGCTTGGCCCCTCGCGAGGGTCTTAAGTGTTCGCTGGTGAAGATGGGCCATACAGGGCCGCTGGTGGAGCCACGCCACGGGCCGCAGGCAGGCAAGTCTGGGGACCCCCGTTCCCAGGACGCCGACAGTAGCCCCCAGGCCCAAGGCGCGCTCAGACTTGGCGTCGAGGCGAAGACAAGGGGCAAGTGCAGAGCACTGCGGGCCCCAACAGCCTGCGGCCTCGGTTGACGCATGGCGATTGATGGGACGTGGGCGTCTCCGCTTCCCCATGCTGCCTTGATATCCGCCTGGCTAGGTGGCCACTGTGACCTACACAGTTATTCCCTTGTTGCTGGCGACACACTTCCCCAATTCTTCCGCCTTCCAAAACAACAACCTCCTCTCCCAACTTGACCTGAGCTCGGCCCTCCCCGTCGCCATGGCGCCGAACCGAATGGAGAAGGGGAAGAAGAAGTCCCAGTCTTCAGCCGAGCCACCTCCGGCCATTGAACCCACTGTTGGTCGGTCATCGATGCTCAACCAGGAAGCCATGGACAAGTTCCACCCAGCGCTCGCCACCGGCTTCAACGAATGGGGAAGACAGTGGCCTGGCCTGCATCCCGCGCCTTTGTTGATAGGACAACCACCGAGGTCCAGTTCTTCATTGACACCCTGTGGGCTGGCTTGGTTCCTCCCTTTTCCACCTTCTCCCGGGGCTCATGACCCTCACCCTGAGGTAACGATTGAGGGGGTGACACGATCCACTACTCCTGAGGCCGAAGCCCCCAAGGCCCCGACGGGTCACCCTGAGGCGGAGCCCGAGGGCTCCCCTCAGCCCAGCACTCCCGATGTCGTTCTCTCGGGAGCCTCACTAGTCGTGCCCAGCGTTGGTGGCCGTGTCCAGGGCTTCGGCCGGCTCTGACTGGACTTCGATGCGCTCCACAAGAGGAAGGGGTCTTCAAGCTGCAGCGGTGATGCCTTCCGGCCATTGAAGCAGAGAAAGTATATCACCATGGACGAGTGAGTACCTTATCTTTGTAATTTCTTAGGTGCCATCTTCTCTTCTGATTATGGTTTCTCAGGCCCCCTTTCGTTAGGGTGACGAAATCTCCAGAAGAGCAACCTCCTCCTACCTCGCACCCTCTGTTGACTCTGAGTGTCTCACGCCAGCCCGCCGCGCTCGGCGCAAGATCGGCAGGGGAGATGGGCGTGCCGGCCTGGCGCCTTGATTCTTTCGCTCCTGCTGCCTTTCCTTCACGGCCCAGTCCGGGGCGCGGGGGGTGTGCCAAGGGCTCCACCCCTGGTCATGGACGGCGGCTGGATGACCTCGATCCTGGCTTCTTCTTCGAGCAACAGGCCCTCACCCATTCGGGCCTCCGCCAAGGCCCCTACGATGACTAGGAAGCGCCGGCCTCCAGCCCCCTACTGGGAGGGAGCGAGCCGCTTCGGATCCCTTCGGCAACCCCTGCTGTGGGGGATGGACCTGGTCGCACGCTCAAGTTTGCGCATGAGTGGGGTGTCGTTCGCCACAAGCTCTTCTAGGAGGCAATGGGCGCGCTGAGCCGACTCGGCGGAGAACTCGTGGATGTTGACGCTCGCCTTGAAGCCGAGAGTCTCTAGCTGGTGGAGGAGTGGCATCAACTGAAGGTGGATATCAACCTCGGGGGCCTCCAGCGTGAGCACGCCAATGCGAAAGCCGAGGCATCCCTGGCAACTTCGCGCGAGGCCAGCGCCCGGGCCTTGGAGGAGGCCAGGGAGGCGGACCATCGCCGCGTGGCCGCCGAGGAGCGCATGCGGGAGCTTCGGGCCTTGAACGCCTCCCTAGAGCAGCAGGTGGAGGCACGCAGAGCTGCATTTGCGTCGATGAAGGGTGCACCGTACGACAAGGAGGAGATCTCGAGGTGCGAGGAAGCACTGTTACTGGAGGCCACGGAGCGCAGCCTCGAGCTTAAGTGGTTGGAGACGAGGGAGCGCCAAGTCGCCCAAGTAGAGGATGTTGTTGACGTGCGTGAGGCCAGGGCCCAGGAGGAGGTGGACCGCAGGGTGGCCGAGACTCGCGCGGATCTTGCTGGCAGGTAAGACCTGAAGCTGAAGCTCGTGGAAGCCGAAGCTGTGGGAAGGACCGCTGCCCTCAGGTCAGGGTTAGTTGAGGCGGAACAGCGTGAGAAAGCCGCCGCAGCCGCCCTGATCTCAGTGCAGGCTGAGCTGGCCTCCGCCCATGCCGAGCTGCTCTCTCTTCAGTAGCGGGTTGCCAACACCGAGTCCTTCGCGCAGCAGAGCAGGGAGGAGGCGCTTCGCCAGAAAACTCTATTGTGCAAGCATTTTCCCATGCTTCGGGACCTTAGGATGAAGGCCAATCAAGCGCTTGGTACCATCTGCGATGAGCACGCTCCCCACCCACATGCCGAGGACTACGCCAGCCATCTTCGCTTCTTCGCCGACGTCGTGACGTGTGTGGAAAACCAAGCTGAGAGGGCTCGCGAGCTTGTGGACGAAAAGAGCCGGGGACTCCTTGGGCGCGCATTCTCCCGCGTCTTCAGCCATCTCCTGAACACCAATCCTGACTTTGATTTTGACGCCGCCATTGCCCCAGTGTTTGAGGTCATCCGGGACTACCTAGTGTGCTGGGTGGACAACAATGTGGATGCTCTAGTTAGGACCTTTTCTTTTGATGACGACACGTTGGTGGTCAAGGTGGATGAGGGCGACGTGGTTGATGGCGATGAAGACAGCGACAGCGCCGGCGCCAGCAACCTGTCCGAAAACGATTCGGGAGACGAGGCGAGCGATATGCCCGACTGAGCATGCGCTCCTTTATTTTGGACCTGCACGCAAAAGCTTGGGTACGGCCCCTCACAATGTAAGAGCATTTTGGGGAGGGGGAGCCTCTCATGTAAATAGACTACCACTTTATTCCCTAGGCTAGGCTTAAAGCGCGCTTCTGTGTGCTCGCAACACCCCTTGCGGGCCTGCTGCCGTAACTTACTTTGGTTCAGTCGAGCTTAAAAATGATTTGGCAGTTGCGGATGTGCATTCCTTCTGAGGGGAGCCCCTTACGAGCTCACGAGGTTTTGGTTTCCTGAGGGGCCCGCTGGTCCACCCGAGAGGGCCTCTGAAAGTGCAACTATCCCTAGGTGGTTTTGGTAATTCATAACAACATATAGCTCATTGAGCTAATGCTATTCCAAGATGACTATTTCAGGAAAGCTCAATGATTGGCATGGCATGGATGTGAAAGTGGAACCCTCAAAATGCTAAGGACAAAGGATTGGCTCAAGCTCAAAAGCTCAAGACTCTTCATTTTATATTTTAGTGATCCAAGATCACATTGAGTCTTTAGGAAAAGCCAATACTATCAAGGAGGGATGAGGTGTTGCTTAATGAGCCTCTTGCTTCATGTGCTTAGTGATATGCTCCAAAACCCTCAACTACTTTCCCATATCCACATATGACCTAAACCCTAAGCCAAACTCGGTCCTACCGATTCTTTCTATCCGGCGCCACCGAGTTTCACTTGTCATAAGCCACTGCCAAACCCTAGCAATTCGGTTCTACAGATAGGGATCTCGGTCTCACCGAGATGGGATTGCAAACTCTCTGTTTCCCTTTCATAACTTTTCGGTCTCACCGAAAGAGCGAATCGGTCCCACCGAGATTGCAATGTAAATTCAATGTTTCCTTTTTGTAACTTTTTCGGTCTCACCGAAAGAGCAAATCGGTCCCACCGAGTTTGCCTGACCAACTCTCTGGTTAGCTAATTACCAAAATCGGTCTCACCGAGTTTGTGTAATCGGTCTCACCGAGATTACGTTATGCCCAAACCCTAACCATATCGGTCCTACCGAGTTGCATGTCAGTCCCACCGAAAATCTCTAACGGTCACTAGGTTTACCTTTTCGGTCCGACCGAGTTTGTTGATTCGGTCCCACCGAGATTGGAAAACTGTGTGTAACGGTTGGATTTTGTGTGGAGGCTATATATACCCCTCCACCTCCTCTTCATTCGTGGAGAGAGCCATCAGAACACATACACAATTCCAACTCATATGTTCTAAGAGAGAACCACCTACTCATGTGTTGAGACCAAGATATTCCATTCCTACCATATGAATCTTGATCTCTAGCCTTCCCCAAGTTGCTTTCCACTCAAACCTTCTTTCCACCAGATCCAAATCCTATGAGAGAGAGAGTTGAGTGTTGGGGAGACTATCATTTGAAGCACAAGAGCAAGGAGTTCATTACCTACACACCATTTGTTACTTCTTGGAGAGTGGTGTCTCCTAGATTGGCTAGGTGTCACTTGGGAGCCTCCGACAAGATTGTGGAGTTGAACCAAGGAGTTTGTAAGGGCAAGGATATCGCCTACTTCGTGAAGATCTACCGCTAGTGAGGCAAGTCCTTCGTGGGCGATGGCCATGGTGGGATAGACAAGGTTGCTACTTCGTGGACCCTTTGTGGGTGGTTGCTTCTTCGTGGACCCTTCGTGGGTGGAGCCCTTCATGGACTCGCGCAACTGTTACCCTTCGTGGGTTGAAGTCTCCATCAACGTGGATGTAGGATAGCACCACCTATCCGAACCACGGGAAAAACATCCGTGTCTCCAATTGCGTTTGAATTCTCCAAACCCTTCCCTTTACATTCTTGCAAGTTGCATGCTTTACTTTTCGCTGCCAATATACTCTTTGCATGCTTGCTTGAATTGTGTGATGATTGCTTGACTTGTCCTACAATAGCTAAAATCTTCCAAGAACTAAAATTGGGAAAAGGTTAATTTTTTATTTGGTCAAGTAGTCTAATCACCCCCCCCCCTCTAGACATACTTTCGATCCTACAAGTGGTATCAGAGCTTTGGTCTCCATTTGCTTTGATCTCCATAGCTTTTGGTGGTCATAGCCTTGGTTTCACAACCTAGGAGAGTATGGCGTCTAGCGAGGGAAATTATCACCGTAGAGGTCCTTACTTTGATGGTACTAATTTTGCTAGTTGGAAGCATAAAATGAAAATGCATATTCTTGGACATAACCCCGTCGTTTGGGCTATTGTGTGTGTTGGTTTGCAAGGTGACTTCTTTTATGGGAAAGAACCAAACCGTGAAGCTACCGCGGATGAGTTGAAGATGTTGCAATACAATGCTCAAGCTTGTGATATTCTCTTCAACGGATTGTGCCCCGAAGAATTCAACAAAATCAGCCGTCTTGAGAATGCAAAGGAAATTTGGGACACTTTGATTGATATGCACGAAGGTACCGACTCCGTCAAGGAATCCAAGTTGGATGTGCTTCAAAGTCAACTTGACAAGTTCAAAATGAAGGATGGTGAAGGTGTCGCTGAAATGTACTCTAGGCTTGCTCTCATCACAAATGAGATTGCCGGCTTAGGAAGTGAAGAGATGACCGAATCTATTCATCATCAAGAAGATTCTAAGAGCCTTGGATGGAAAATATGATACCGTGTGCACATTGATCCAAATGATGCCCAATTACAAAGATCTCAAGCCAACGGAGGTGATTGGAAGAATTGTTGCTCATGAGATGTCACTTAAGGATAAAGAGGAACTTCACAACAAATCAAGTGGTGCCTACAAAGCCTCATGTGAAGCCCCTACATCATCAAGTTGAGAAACAAAACTTCAATGAAGAATTGAGCTTAATGGTGAAGAACTTCAACAAGTTCTACAAGAGTAGAAGCAAAGATAGAAGCTTCAAGTCAAGGTCCTACAATGACAAAAGATCTTCTAGTCGAGAGCGAAACTGCTACAGTTGTGGAAGACCCGGACACTATTCCAATGAGTGTACGGCTCCCTACAAGAGAAGAGAAGATTCTCCAAAAAGAAGAAGCAAAGAATCACCACCAAGAGAGAGAAGGAGTAGAGATGATCATTATGAACGAAGATACTCACGGAGAAGCAAGGATTCGGAAAGGAAGGAAAAATCATCAAGGAGCTACACAAAACGAAGACATCAAGCTCATGTTGGTGAATGGGTATCCGGCTCCGACTCCGACAGCCACTCCGAGAGAAGTTATCACTCCGACTCCGAAGATACTCAAGATGAAGGTGTTGCCGCTCTAGCACTTGTGTCAACCAACTCCTACGACATATTTGACTCACCAAATGAAGGAATCGGAAGATGCTTCATGGCCAAAGGTCCTAAGGTAACACACCCCGAGTATGTTGATTTCAATAGTGATGAAGATGACTTGTTAGGTGATGATTTGCTTGTTGACAACTCTAGTTATGAATACTATGATGAAACGTCAATTAATCATGCTAATCAAGATAAAACGAATGACAATGATAAGGAGAAGATTGAGGCTCTAACTAAAGAACTAAACACTCTTAAGTTAGCTCATGAAACTATCTTCGAAGATCATCGAGAACTTTTAAGAGCTCATGAGAAATTACGCTTTGAAAAGCTCAATCTTGAGCAAGAGCATGAGTTCTTAAAAGCAATCAATGATGATCTCCGCAAGAAAAGTTCTTCTTACATTACCAAGCGTTTACTCTTATCCACTTACATGCCTCAAGTCAAGTCTAGTAACAAGAACAAGAAAGATTCTTCCTCTAGCAGTAACAATGATCATGCTAAATCCAATATTGTTGCTTCTAGTAGTTCTCTTGATTCCACTAATGATTCTCTTAGCCAAGTTACACTTGAGCAAGAAAATAGCTTATTGAAGGGAATTATAGAGAAAGGAGTGTACAAAAGCCTTGCCGGGAGTAAGCAATTCGAGGAAATTGTGCGCAAGCAAGGAATGCACCGGAAGAATCAAGGTGTTGGTTTTGAACAAAAGTTCAATGCCAATGGAGTTGAGTGGGAAGAAGATCAATACCCCAAGACAAAGTTTGTTCCTCAACAAGAGAAGTACGATACTTCTTTCAAGGGGACACAAGCTCAAGATGATCTTCCACCACAAGACTACAAGCAAAAAGGCAAGGACAAGCTTCAAGAGGAAATTGATGCATTTGAAGAAGCTCCTAAGACCTTAGTCAAGTGGATTCCCAAGACTACTTCAAGTTCCACTTCATCAAGTACGACTACAACTCCAAGGATTCCCATCAAGATGGTGTGGATCCAAAAGAAGAAGAACTAGAGAGTTCTTGAGGGTGACTCCGCCAACATACTTCACTCTTATCATTTTGGCAAGAACAAGTGCAATCAACTTCCACATCTTGCACTAGTTCAGTCACAAACCCTCTTGTTGGTAAGACAAGGGACAAGGTAACCTAAAAGTTTTCATGGACATCATCTTATGTGTGCATCACTCTATGTCTATGGATATCCTTGTTTGTTCCTTGTGGGACTAACCCATGTAGGTATTGAAAGTGCAATTCACTCAAATGGATAGCTCAAAGTGATCTACATCAACATTGAGCATCCACATCTTCAACATCTACATGAAGTCATCATCGACAAAACCCGAGGTTAGTTCATCCCTCTAAGGGGGGATATCACATCTAGGGGAGCTTTACTCTAAGACTTGAGCTAAAGCAACTCTAAAGATGTGAACACAACAATGCTTTATGTAAAAGTGGTAACCCCACTTGAGCTTAAACGATGAGTATGACCTATGATCAAGTGTTCTCACTTGACTACTAAGTCAATATACTCATATATAGATGACCTTGTCATCGCAAATTGCTTGATAGATGCTAGAATTGGTTGTGCATGCCTTGTCACATATTTCATTTGCCATCTTATTGTGTGAGCATGCTGGTTGCATATTTTACTCATTCGAGGACATCCACTTGTTGTTTTGATTGTTTGGTTTTATTTCCTTTTGACAAGTGGATGAACAAGAATGCCTAAGAACCTCCTCTAGCTATCTATGCTTTTCTCGTCTCAAACTCTATTCATGCTACATCACAAAATTTGATCAAGTCAGATTCGAACCACTCTGTGTGAGGAGCGCTCGGAGTCCCCGATTCGTCAGAGACTTAAACTTCCAAAACCTCTTTATGATTCTCGGTCTGACCGATACCCCACTTTCGGTCCTACCGAGATCATTAAGTTGATCTAGGTTTTCGATCTCGGTGCAACCGATTTGAAACATTCAGTCACACCGAGTTGCAACAACTGTATACAGTTTTGCATCTCGGTGCCACCGAGTTGTTCCACTCGGTCACACCGACAGGGTCGGGCTATATATAGTCACGGGCAAAAATTTGGAAATTTCTCCGAACCCCTTCGCCCGCGCGATAGCCTGCTCTGCCAACTTGGTCTCCGGATCGTCTCCTCGCTGCCAGCCGCCTCCAGTCGCTGGTCTCCGTCGCCGTCAATGGAAATTCAACCCCGTCGTTGCCGCCGTAGCGAGTCTCCGCCGAACTAGGGTATGGACTCGATCTTTGTGCTATTCCCCAATCCGATTCTTAGCACATTGTGATCATCATGATTCTTGCCACGTTTGTTAAACTTCTATCCAGTCAATGAACTCGTAGATTAGGTTTGATTCGAAAATTCTAGGTTTAGGTTTCCGCCGAAACCATCTCGGACCCACCGAGTTGAAAAACTCGGTCCCACCGATTTGGCTTATGCCATTGCACAAGTGAGACTCGGTCTGATCGAGAATTACTTATCGGTGTAACCGATTTGGAACTCTGTGAAACCCTAGCAGTCTCGGTGCCACCGAACTGTGACTCGGTCTGACCGAGTTCACTAGTTTAGGTTCCAAAAACTGCTTCGGTATCACCGAGTTTGAAAATCGGTAGATCCGAGATGATTTCAGTGGGAAACTAAAACTAAGTTTTTGAGTCATTCTTTTGCAAAAATCTCTGCATTTTGTGATGCTCATCTATTCTACCTCATCTATAAACTATTCACAGGGTCAGCAGTCAGCTTGTTCATCATGTCAGACCAAAGTGATAGCCAGAACATGTCAGAAGAGCAAGTGCAGATGAGTGAGGGCACTAGTCCCTCAAGTTCTTTAGATGATGGCAGCAGAAGTACTCCTAGCAATCTGCCTAAAGCTTCCACTAGACAGAGGAAGAAGAGAACCTCAGAATCAGAGGATGAGGATTATGTGGCAGAAGAGGAAGCAACTTCAAAGAGAGTAGGGCTTGAGAAGGAACATGGCTCAGCTCAAGGCACAAAGCCAGGGATGAAAATCAAAAGGCCAGCAGGCAGGCAGCCTATGTCAAAGGCTAGAGCTTCAACTGAGAAACCCATTCCCATAGAGTCAGTTTCTGCTGAAGGCAAGAAAAGGAAGGAAAGGGTCAAGAAGACCGTAGCCAAAGTGCTTGGAAAGGCTTCCATCATGGAAGATGAGGATGAAGAAGAAGAGGTTGCTGCACCAGCACCTAAGGCACCCAAGCTGATGGGTGATGCCATAAGATCAGGGTCAACTGCTTCTAAGGCCAAGCCAGCTCCAAAGTCAAAGCCAAAGAGGAATACAAGGAGCATACCTACAGCTGAAAAGAACAAGGCCCAAGTGTCTGACATTGCTGAAGAAGAAGAAGGTCAAGTGCTCAGAAATCTCAAGCCCAAGATCCTAGACCATAGTGATGCTCATCCTGTGGCTGAGGACATGAAGCTCAGGAGAGACTCAGGGCTCAGGAAGTGGAGAGAAGCAGATCCGTATGCTTCAAGGAGAAGAACTGCTATTGATTACAGGTTCCACACTAAGGAACAGCATGACTTCTATGAGACAGTTTTGTTGGACAAGAAGCCAATTGTATGTGATATGAGATGGGTCGACCGGGAATACATCAAGGAAAACAAAGAGCACTACCCTGGAGTGCAGGACAACTTCAAGGCATGTGGAGTAGAGGACTTTGTTGGGCAGAAGCTCACAAAGTGGAATGAGGAGCTTATCATGCAGTTCTACTCCACAGCACATTTTTATCCAGATGGTAGGATAAAATGGATGTCTGAAGGTACGAGGTACCAATCTACAGTTGCTGAATGGGCTCAGCTGATTAATGCCCCAGAAGAGCAGGAAGATGATTTGGACATTTATGCCAAGAAGAAGATGGACCACGACTCAATGTCAAACATGTACAAGGAA
Organism: Triticum dicoccoides; assembly: GCF_002162155.2. Classification (NCBI taxonomy): domain Eukaryota; kingdom Viridiplantae; phylum Streptophyta; class Magnoliopsida; order Poales; family Poaceae; genus Triticum; species Triticum dicoccoides. Next base: position 522,856,345 of record NC_041380.1, on the reverse strand, counting down.
ATTCCAAATGAAGCACTTGACACTTTCAAGTTTGGCTCAATGCATTATCTTCTGTCAGGTCTACCTACAATCAACTGGGATTCTTAGGCACACCCTATTGCCCAAGTCTGGAGATCACAAGATGATCAGGGGCCACGCGATCAACTTGCTTCATATCTTTGACGTGCCATAGAAATTCAAAGTCATGAGCCTTATGATTGAAACAATCAAGAGGACTGCAGCAGACCAGAAGAGGAGCTGTGGATATGCCCCTCAGATCCAGGAGCTGATCAACTCCAAGATGGGCACATGCATATACCTTTTGGATAAGGAACATCTGCCCATTCATCCAGATTTTGAAGATAATCAGGTTGTCATGCATGAGAATGAACCATCGTCCGTTCAAGCACAAGCCAAGAATGAGAAGGCAAGGAAGGAGAAAGCTGCCAAGATGCCAACTCAAGAGGAGGCATCTGAGTATTTCTTGAAAACCAAACAAGAGCAGCTTGGTTACTTGATTGCATCCACACTGAGGATTGAGCAAGGACTGGCCACCTGGAGCGCGTGCCTCCTGGAGCGCGGAGTTGAGGTCTTCTTGGGAGGACGATGCCGCTCGGGCTGTCCAAGCTGCCCAGTGGTCGGCGTCGGCCCTCGGGTCGCTGGACATCGGCGCTGCAGAGCATTGGCGGGTCTGCTGATGGGAGAGAGGCTTTGGCGCACCCCTACCTGGCGCACCAAATGTCGGATTTCGAGTTCTGGCAAAACCCTTGAGGTTCGAACTCTGGGGTGTGCACAAAGATCTCTCCTCCCCCTAGCTCACGCTCTCACCACAATCTCAGAGCTCAGCTCGTCGAACTCACAGAACAAAGGACACAAGGTTTATACTGGTTCGGGCCACCGATGTGGTGTAATACCCTACTCCAGTGTGGTGTGGTGGATTGCCTCTGGGGCTGAGGATGAATGAGTACAAGGGAAGAACAGCCTCCTGAGGAGAGGTGTCCTTGAGCTCGTTGAGCTTGTGTGGTTGAGGATGATCTGAATGGTCCAAGATCAGTTCCCCCCTCCTACTGTGGTGGCTAGTCCTATTTATAGAGGCCCTGGTCCTCTTCCCAAATGTAGGCGGGAAGGGATCCAACAACGGCCAAATTTGAAGGGAGACAACTAGTACAAGTTATCCTGACAAAAGGTGGTGTTCTCCTGCCAAAGGCTCTGGTGGTGGCGCCATCCTGGGCTCCATGGTGACCTCTGTCCTGCCGTCCTGCTGGTCTTGGTCTTGTTGGACCGATATGGAAACCTTTGCCCAATGCCTCGGGACTCCTCTCTTGCGTTGCCTCTTTAGCACCAAAGAGGAAACGAGTACGCTGTGCGTGCTGGCGCCCGCCTGGCCTTGGTCATCATGGCTTGCGTCATAGGGACCTCGCGAGGTCCCCCCCGCCTTGATCTCTCCACCCCTCGCGAGCCAACCTAGTGAGGTTGCCCCCGAGGAGGTCTTACATCGCCCGCCTCGTGAGGCTTGGCCCCTCGCGAGGGTCTTGAGTGTTCGCCAGTGAAGACGGGCCGTACAGGGCCGCTGGTGGAGCCACACCACGGGCCACAAGCAGGCAAGTCTAGGGACCCCCGTTCCCAGGACGCCGACAATCACTATCCCTATTATCATAAAATGTCCTCCCCCAAGAAGCCAAAAGGGCCATGTTAAAATCTCTAAGGTTCGGAACCCCCATACCACCAAACTCTTTTCTCCTGAAGATCAACCCCCAATTAGCCAGGTGATATTTATGATTATCACCCACATTACCCCAGAAGAAGTGAGACATTTGAGAGGTGATCATATCAATAGCCCATTTGGGAAATTTAACAATAGACATTAGATAAGCAGGAATGCTGGCAATGCAAGTAGTAAGCAGGATCAGTTTGCCCCTATATGAGAGAAATCTCCCCAACCATCCAGAGATGTTCTTGATAATTCTATCAATGATGGGTTGAAGATATTCCCTTCTAAGTTTTTTTTAAAATGAAGAGGAACACCTAGATATTTAAAGGGGAAATCCCCCAAGTTGGCAGCAGAAAACATGGGAAAATCTTTAGGTAGCTGCTCAGAGATATTAATGGCATGAAGATCACTTTAATGAAAATTAATCTTCAAGCTAGAGAGATTTTCAAAATAGGAGATGATCCATTTTGAGTTCTTGGCACAATCTAGAGAGCTATCCAAGAATAAAATGGTATGTATCATCAGCATACTGTAGGCTAACTACCCCGCCTGGGAAGGCATTAGGCAGCACCCCACAAATTAAACCTCTACTGGCAGCCTTATAAAGCATTTTAGAAAAAACATCAGCCACCAGATTAAATAGTAAGGATGAGTGAGGGTCACCCTGTTGCAAGCCTTTCCCCAAGTGAACTGGGGACCATTGGAATCATTAATTCTAACCTGAAAAGTCCCTTGATAAATAGAAGACATAACCCACCCCACCCATTTACTGCCAAAACCTCTAGAAAGAAGCATTTCCTTCAAAAAGTCCCAACTAACTCTATCATATGCTTTCTCATAGTCAAGTTTAAGAATTAAACCAGTAGACCCAGACCTATGAATTTCATGAATGACCTCATGAGCCATCACCACACTTTCCAAAATAAATCTGCCCTTAATAAATGCAGTCTGGTTGGAAGAAATAATCTTGTCACGTAAGGGGGAAACCCTAGTGGTCATAGCTTTAGAAAAAATTGACACAATTGCTAATACTGATAGGCCTAAAGTTCTTCATATCTCTAGCCATAGGAACTTTAGGAATGAGAGTAATAATGACATAATTTAACTTATATATATCAAGGTTACCATTTTAAAAATCTCTAACCATCCACATAAAATCTTTTTTAATCAGATCCCAAAAGGTTTGATAGAATAAAAAGGACAGGCCATTAGGGCCAGGTGCACCACTAGCATAAGAACTCATAACAACATGTTTGACTTCCTCTTCAGAAAAAGGTTTCTCTAGTTGTTCTCTCTCCTCATTACTAACCATTTCATCATTAGACCAAAAGTCATCATCCAAATGGATGTCAGGTTTAGGTTCAAGACCAAACAAATCTTTGTAAAAGAGGTAGCAACCTCAAGCATCTCCTTGGTCGAAGTGACCACACCATTAGGACTATTTAATTCAATAAGATGATTCTTCCTATGTCTGTGATTAGCAAGGGCCTGGAAATAACCATTATTCCTATCTCCCTCTAAAAATTTTCTGTCCCTAGATCTCTGCCAAAGAGCAGTCTCCTCTTTCTTCCACACTTCATCCAGTTCTTTCTTAATCTCTTTCATTCTGTCATAGTCAGAAACAAACATCTGCTGAGTTTCAGACATGACATCAAGGGTGTCAAACTCCAGAAGGAGTGCCTTTTTCTTGTTTTTCAAAGCTGCCTCTCTATTAATACTCCACCCTTTAGTTTTCTTTCTAAGGACTCTAGTCTTAATCATCCAATTATCAGCTGAGGATTGGGACGAGGACACAGAATTCCAGGTTTATGTGACCATTTGATGGAAACCTAGTTGAGAGAGCCACCATTTCTCAAACCTAAAAGGTTTGGGGTTGGGTGGGGCTCTAGCACCAATATCTAGGACTAGAGGAGTGTGATCACTCCCCACCCTGGGAAGGGCTGACAAAGTAGAGAAAGGAAAATGTGCATCCCAGTCCACAGAAATGAACACTCTATCCAACACAGTAAACACAGGGGAAATCTGATTGTTAGACCAAGTAAACACTCTATTAGAGATAGAAATCTCCATCAGGGCCCATCTATTGATCCAATCATTAAATAAAAATGTAGTCTGTTGATTAATTAAACCACTACTTTTCTCATTCTCATTCCTAACCAGATTGAAATCCCCACAAATCATGATAGGATATGAAGCATTTGATAAAGTATCATGTAACTCAGCCACAAAATCCATTTTAAATTCAGGATAGGCAGACCCATATACTAACACCATCTGCCAGACAAAGCCATCAAACTTATTTTTCACAGTAGCAACAATAGAGAGTCTTTGGTTGATAAAACCAACTACCTCAAAATTCATTTTATTAAATCCTAAAAGGATACCCCCAGCAGTGTTGTCAGCTCGCAAGAAATGCCACACAAAGTTATCAAATCTATCAATAGCTTTGAGGAAAGCCTAAGAAATGATTTCTTTCTTTGTTTCTTGAAATCCAATAAAGTCAGGATTAGACTTAGCAATAGTATCACACAGGCACTGTATCTTCCCATGTTGCCCAAGACCCCTAATATTCCAAACAAGACCTATCATATCTAATTAATTTTAAAAGGGTGGGATAAGCCACAAGGCTTGGCTTTAGTTAGAACATCAGGTGTTCCCCTAGCAGCATCAGCAGTGCCAACTGGCTCCAAGGAAAAGGCACCCCAAGATGTACTAACTAACTCATTAGAATCAATGTCAAGATTATCAGGAAGAACTACTTCAGGATTATTATTGGCAAAAACCAAACATCTCTCTTTCTCCACAGCTATCATCTCATAAATGGTGAGGTTCTTTTGTGTTTCATCCCCCCAACAGTGAAATTCATTTGACTCATTTGATCAGCAATAATAGAATTATCAACAGTGGAAAAGGATTTACCTTTAAATGTTTGTGGCATCTCCAAGTTCTTCCTCCTATTATATGCAGCGGCTTTCTCCATGATGTTAACATTTCCATGTCCTCTGGTAGCAGGCCTTTAAGCTAGCACATGCCCCCACCTTGGCTTCTTCTCATGAATGGCATCATCATTTTGGGTTTGGTTAAGTGATTCCAGCAGGGATCTCTTCCAAGTCTCATTTTGTAGGATTTGAACAGCCTCAAGGGGGAGAACCCCCAACTCCTCTTCTTTTGTCTCCTCATTTTTCAGAATCAGATATATCCACTGATCTTAGCAGATCCTCACAGTATTCCATACTACCAGCACTCTTCTCAGGTGTCATGTGTGTGTCATTATTCTCAGATGGAGAGGGGTTTTTTTGAGTCACCATTCCTTCCTCCTCTCTTTCCTCCCCATCAGCAGTTTTGTGTTGTTCTGGAAGATTGCCAACACAACCAGACTTAGGCTCATGTACATCAAAAGATGTACCACCAAGGTCAACATTAGCCAAAGCACATTTCATAATGAAATCCTCCTGGTCAGCATCATGGTCATGTTCCATAGGTGTAACCACCAAACTTTGAGCAACATTTTTGTTTGAGGACCCATGTTTGGTTGAGAAGTTAGCTTTGTCCAATTCATCAGTGGCCAGACCACTATCACCTGATCCATCAGATGCATGCTCTCCATGAGTCCCACTGTCCTTATCAACTTGCTCTTCCTCTGCTCTCTCATCTTCCTCATCACCATCTTCATCATCATCCACATCAATGACAGAGTCAACTCCACCTATCTGCTCAAAGCCTTCTATAGTGAAACCAAGCAGGAACAACTTTTTCTTCATCTCAATCAGTCTCTCAAAAGGAATCTTAGTTGGATCCCTGCAGGCTATTTTAATTCTGACATTCTCAAAAAAGGTCATAAACATTCCATTCCAGTCCACATCTGTAAGCACCCCAAATAGCGAAGCAATTTGAGCAAAAACTTTCCAAGTACACCATTTTGGGGGAATACTCTCAATTAACACCCAGGCTTCAACCAGCTCCCCAAAAGGTTCACACCCTCCTTTCCATTCAGTCAAAGTAACATTCACATCCTGTGGCAGGGAGAACCCAGGCAGTTCAATGAGGTCTTCCACTTTCTTTCAGGGGGAAATCTGACCAAAAAGGTCTTGCTGGAGAGCCCTCTGATTTGCCATGGCCAGTGTTTGGTCTTGCAGAAACTAGCAGATAGCAGTTCCATCAGTTTAGAACAATCCACTTCTCCTTTTAAGATATTCACCACCACACAGTTCTGAAAGTTTAACCACTTTGACTCATTAGCAACAGGGATGTCCACATGGTAGAAACCAAGACCTTGAGCTCCACCGCCAAAGAAGGCAGCAGTAGGTTGTATCTTAGACCATGCTGCACAGTTGTTTACATTGTGATTCTTTTGACAGATAAAACAAGCTTTTGGCTTCACACAGTTCCCAACATAATGTCCAGGCCCACCACAATTGAAGCAAATCATATCCTTATACCTAGGATCAAGGACTTGTTCCACTTCAACCTCTGCAGATTAAGAAGATTGTACCTGAGCAGAGCCAGCAATCGAGGCTGTGGATCTGGTAGGCTTGGGGGCAGGGGCTTGTTCCTTCGCTACAGGCGCGGATGGCTTCCTCCCAGCGAAGGAGGTGGATTTCTACCTCGTTCCCTTGGACTGACCGGCAGCAAGATTGCTGCTCCCTCCTGCACGGTGATTGGCCATCTTCAACCCACACTTCACAACCTCTACAAAGGAGAGTGAACCAGTCCCGATCCCTTCACGAGCAACCTTGATTTATTTTGGTGGTGGGTCGAATGGTTGACTTGATGCAGGATAACAATCAGTGGCCGAGAAGGAGTTGCTCTCGACCAGGTCTCTCCGGATCAAACAAAGGAACCGGCTTAGGGTTGGTTTGCAGCTGCGGGGTAGGGTTTTTGGGATAGCAGCGGCGAGGGGGGAAGGAATAAGCCAAAGCTGGCCAAAGTGCTCCTCCACGTTTTCTAGGGATTCCTCTTTACGTAATCGCCTCACCCTACCCGTTTTCTCCCCAAGCACACGTAACTTGAGTGTGGGGCCAGGCAACGCTGGATTTGAAGGGGAAGAATGGCAAGGAGTCGACCCCTGGTTTGGGGCTAGAATTTAAAACATGACCGAGCCCGTCGCCGGAAACCAACTCCGACGAGGTCTCCCCGGCTGCAGAAACAGCCACACAATCCTTACTGTTCATAGGAACAAGAGGGAAAACCCCCGACTCTACTATTGAATCCTTATCAAACGGGTGCATATTCGACCCAACTCGATCTAACATTCCTAATCGGCGCAAACAAAAATCCCTCAATCGAGCCTTAAGAGTTAACTCAGCACGAATATGTATGCCTAACTCACCAGGCCAAGGGGGGGTCGATGGGTCGTTGCTGTGTTTGAATCGGTTGGGGCGGCCGATCTGCTGACGGCGTTGGGGCCAGACGATCCCCGGAGGGATGATGGCGATGCCCTCCCATGATGGCGGGCGGATGTTGATCCTTGAGGGATTCGTCCTGAAGTTCTCCCACTGCACGGCCTGCCGCGGATGCGACGACTCCGCCTTCTCGATCTCCCAGAAGAGGAGCTCCAGATCCTCGCAGCCTTCGTCTCCGATGAAGCGCGCGTGCTCGACGAAGTTCGCGTGGCGGAGGATGTGGAGGTGGATCTCCCCCACTCGTCTCGGTTGGGGAAGCACTCCATCACCACCCGACGCATCTCGCGGCGAGCCTCCGGCGAGTACGGGTCGATCTCGGGCAGCGACACCGCTGCAGGGGATGGAAGTGCCCACGGTTCCGCTACCCGCGCCACCGGTGCAAGCCGGCGAACTTGCACACTGCAGCGACACGCTCCAGCCATGCAGAATCTCAGATGGGGATTTGGGGCAGGGAGAGCTCGGCGAGATGCAGGGGTGGGTGGGAAGCTGGGGGTTGGCTTCCTTTAATGGCGCCTTAGTTGCTCCGCCCGAGGGGGAGGGGATGGGAGGGGAGGGAGATTTTTCTTGGCTCCATAGCTTTAATAGAAAGCTAACAATGGAGAAGATGAGATCGGTAGCCATCAGTAGACCGGGTCTGGGGAGAAAATGATTAGTAACCAAATTGTTAGGAGACCATGTCCAAACAATTAGTTAGAAGATCATCAGTAGCCATCAGTGGACCTTGTCCTCGATAGACCCGGATGCCCGCACGAGCGTGCTAAACATTAATTATTTGAGCATAAATCTTTGATTAACATTATGAACATATTGGTGCGAGCGTGCATATTCCTACCACACGATAATTGATTTATTAAGATGTATGTCTTTGTAAAAAATGGAAAAATAAAACTTAATCATCTTTTATCAAGAGTACACAAATTTTGTACCATAGCTTCAAGGCATGATAACACATACAAGAAGGGCAGTAATATGCGTTGGTCGACTGAATTTGGTCAAGATCGGTCACCAGGCGCACCATTGTAATAGGCCATCTAGGACAGTTGATTTCACGAATCATTCTCTCTCTCGAAACAAGCTTTCGCCCCTTTTATAGATAAAGGCATAAACAACCAAACTGATACAAAATGACTTGATACTAGGCATTGAGGAGAACCTCATAAGTTGATCTAAAGAAAATCCGTAATACTAGCCAAGAACGCTAAAAACGCACTAAGTGCACCTAAACGCGTCGAGCTAGCTGCCGAGAAGAAGCACATGAAACCCACTACCATGCAAGAGGAAGACCCACCCTCACCTGCGACGCCCCCAGGAGGGTAATGACACAAAGCGTCACCGCTACCGCATCAGCCGTAGCTAAGAAAGGTTTCACCCTGAGAGTTGGACGGCAAGGAGAGGTCCAAGGCGACGCCCCAAGAGGAATACAACACCCGCAGGCCTTGTCCCCCGATGCTGGAGCGCAAAGCTTTCATTCGACCATAGCTCCCACCACATTGAGGAAATACTAACGGGGACCCCGCCATGACGAAATGGGAGCACCAGTGTCGGGGGGATGAACCTCGGGTAGGCAACGGAACCCGGATCCTTTTCAAAAACATCGGGGCCAGCATCGCCCCTCAATACGGCTCACACTCGGTCGGGTTCCTCAACCCGGGCGAGCCCCTCAACGTGGCCAAACTCCTCGACCCAACCAAGACGGAAAGCCGGCCCTACCGTTTGGCGCAAGCCGGCCAAACTCGGCGAACCAAGACTTCTCTAGCAAGCTAGCTCTCCTGTGGCCTGTTCCTCAACCCGGCCACGGATCAGCTCATGTCCCATCCAAGGTACGATGGGACGGGTCTCCACTAAAGGGATGAGCATGGCAACAGTGCCCCACTAAGGGAGTCCTGGATTAGGGGGTGTCCGGATGGCCGGACTATACCTTCAGCCGGACTCCTGGACTGTGAAGATACAAGATTGAAGACTCTGTCCCATGTCCGGAAGGGACTTTCCTTGGCGTGGAAGGCAAGCTTGGCGATACCGATATGAAGATCTCCTACCATTGTAACCGACTTTGTGTAACCCTAACCCTCTCCGTGTCTATATAAACCGGGGGGTTTTAGTTCGTAGGACAACATACACATCAACAATCATACCATAGGCTAGCTTCTAGGGTTTAGCCTCTCCGATCTCGTGGTAGATCTACTCCTGTACTACCCATATCATCAATATTAATCAAGCAGGACGTAGGGTTTTACCTCCATCGAGAGGGCCCGAACCTGGGTAAAACTTTGTGTCCCTTGCCTCCTGTTACCATCCGGCCTAGACGCACAGTTCGGGACCCCCTACCCGAGATCCGCCGGTTTTGACACCGACATTGGTGCTTTCATTGAGAGTTCCTTTGTGTCATCGCCGTCAGGCTCGATGGCTCCTACGATCATCAATAGCGATGCAGTCCAGGGTGAGACCTTCTTCCCTAGAAAGATCTTCGTCTTTGGCGGCTTCGCACTGCGGGCCAATTCGCTCGGCCGTCTGGAGCAGATCGAAAGCTATGCCCCTGGCCGTCAGGTCAGATTTGGAAGTTTAAACTACATGGCTGACATCCGCGGGGACTTGATCTTCGACGGATTCGAGCCACTGCCGAGCGCGCCGCACTGTCACGACGAGCATGATCTAGCTCTGCCGCCGAACAGTGCCCTGGAGGCCGCACCCGCATCAGCTTCGACCCTCAATTCGGAGCCAACTGCGCCGATCGAGGATGGGTGGTTGGACGCCACCTTGGGGGCTGCGACCCCAACGGTGATTGAGCCAAACACCAGCCCCGTACTCTGCGAGACTCGTGACTCCGAGGAGCCGGACTCCTCTCTGGACTCTGAACCCTCCGAGCCCCTGCCGATCGAATCCGATTGGGCGCCGATCATGGAGTTCACTGCCGCGGACATCTTTCAGCACTCGCCTTTCGGCGATATCCTGAAGTCACTGAAGTCTCTCTCTTTATCAGGAGAGCCCTGGCCAGACTATGGTCAGGAAGGTTGGGGTACGGACGATGAAGAAATTCAACACCCACCCACCACCCACTTTGTAGCCACTGTCGACGACTTAACCGACATGCTCGACTTCGACTCCGAAGACATCGATGGTATGGACGCCGATGAAGGAGATGATGAAGAACTAGCGCCTACTAGGCCCTGGAAAGCCACCTCATCATATGACATATACATGGTGGACACCCCAAAAGAGGGAGATGGCGATGGAACAGCGTAGGATGACCCCTCCAAGAAACAGCCTAAGCGTCAGCGTTAGCGGCGCCGCTCAAAATCCCGCCAAAAAAAATACGGTGATTCCAGCACGGGAGATAATAATACTCCGGAAAGCGCCGAAGAAAACCCCCTCCAGCAAGATTTAGCATAGGAGGATGGAGAAACCAGCCCTCATGAGAGAGCGGCAGACGGAGAGGTCGAGGACGATAATTATATGCCTCCCTCCAAAGATGAGGCAAGCCTCAACGATGACGAATTCGTCGTGCCAGAGGATCCCGTCGAGCAAGAGCGTTTTCAACGCAGGCTTATGGCCACGACAAGAAGCCTCAAGAAAAAACAGCAAACAGCTTAGAGCTGATCAAGATTTGCTAGTCGACAGATGGACTGAAGTCCTTGCGGCCGAAGAGCATAAACTCGAACGCCCCTCCAAGAGCTACCCAAAGCGCAGGTTGCTACCCCGATTAGAGGAGGAAGCATTTGATGCGGCCGACCAGCCACCTTGTGGCCGTGACAGAGAGGCCTCTCGGCCCTCCACTCAAGCCGCACCCCGTACCAAGGCATGGGAATATGCGCCGGACTTACGAGACATGTTGGAGGACAAGGCAAGGCAAACAAGATCGATCTACGGATCGCATGGGCGCCCCACGGCTCGAGACAGTAACCATCACGCCGGCCACAAATTCGGCAGGGCCGAAGACAGTAGACAAGGCTCATTGGAGCTACGTCATGATATAGCCCAGTACAGAGGCGCCGCACACCCACTATGCTTTACAGACGAAATAATTGATCATCAAATCCCCGAGGGTTTCAAACCCGTAAACATCGAATCATATGATGGCACAACAGATCCTGCGGTATGGATCGAGGATTATCTCCTTCATATCCACATGGCCCGCGGCGATGATTTCCATGCTATCAAATACCTCCCACTCAAGCTTAAAGGATCAATCAGTTGTTGGGAGGACCTGGAAGCCGCATTCCTTGACAATTTCCAGGGCACTTATGTGCGACCCCCAAACGCTGATGACCTAAGTCACGTAATTCAGCAGCCAGAGGAATTGGCCAGGCAATTCTGGACACGGTTCCTAACAAAGAAAAATCAAATAGTTGGCTGTCCGGACACTGAGGCCCTAGCAGCCTTCAAGCACAATATCCGTGACGAGTGGCTGGCCCGGCACCTTGGACAGGAAAAGCTGAAATCTATGGAAGCACTCACGACACTCATGACCCGCTTTTGCACAGGAGAAGACAGCTGGCTTGCTCATAGCAACAATATAACCAAGAACCCTGGTAATTCGGACACCAGAGACAGTAGTGGCAGGTCGCGTCGCAACAAGCAGAAGCGCCGCATTAACGGCGACAACGCTGAGGATATGGTAGTTAATGCCGGATTCAGAGGCTCTAAATCCGGTCAGCGGAAAAAGCCATTCAAAAGGAATCCTAGGGGCCCGTCCAGTTTGGACCGAATACTTGACCGCTTGTGCCAGATACATGGCACCCCCGAAAAGCCGGCCAATCACACCAACAGGGATTGTTGGGTGTTCAAGCAGGCAGGCAAGTTAAACGCCGAAAATGAAGACAGAGGGCTGCATAGCGACGACGACGAGGAGCCCCGGCCGCCGAACAACAGTGGACAGAAGGGTATTCCCCCACAAGTGCGGACAGTGAACATGATATACGCAACCCACGTCCCCAAAAGGGAGCGGAAGCGCGCGTTAAGGGACATATACACGGTAGAGCCAGTCGCCCCAAAGTTCAACCCATGGTCCTCCTGCCCGATCACCTTTGATCGAAGGGACCATCCCACTAGCATCCGTCATGGCGGATTCGCCGCATTGGTTTTAGACCCAATTATTGACGGATTTCACCTCACTAGAGTCCTTATGGACGGAGGTAGCAGCCTGAACCTGCTTTACCAGGATACAGTGCGGAAAATGGGCATAGATCCCTCGAGCATTAAGCCCACCAAAACGACCTTTAAGGGCGTAATACCAGGTGTAGAGGTCAACTATATAGGCTCAGTCACACTTGAAGGTCTTCGGATCTCCGGATAATTTCCGAAGCGAGGAGCTAATCTTCAACATAGTCCCGTTTTGCAGTGGCTATCAGCACTGCTCGGGCGAACCGCATTCGTTAAGTTCAATGCGGTACCACACTACGCATACCTTAAGCTACAGATGACAGGACCTCGAGGAGTAATTACGGTCAATGGAAACACCGAACGCTCCCTCCGAACGGAGGAGCACACGGCGGCCCTTGCAGCGGAAGTACAAAGCAGCCTCTCCAGGCAGTTCTCCAGTCCGGCCACTAAACGACCAGACACCGTCAAGCGCTCCCGGAGTAACCTACAACAAGACCGCCTGGCACGATCCGAGCAGGCGTAGCAATGCGGCCCCAACCCCAACCCTCGCAAAAAGGCGACGCCAGTACTTCGTGTACATAACTACGCTCTAGAGATACCATGGGTACAGGGGGGGCACCATCACGGCACGCCCAAAACACGGCTTAAACCGTACCAGGGGCTGCCGATTTTTTAATTTTCTCTTACTTTCAGGACTCCATCCTTTGGAAGGCCTGTTCAGCAGTTCAATTGCCGCACAAAGGATGCAAGAACCAGGGAAGCAGACAAGCCATGCTGCATTACGGAACTCCCAGGTGGTCTCTATCATGAGCAGTATACCTGCTCCGCACACTATTCCGCAGCTTGCCCCTGGAACGGACATGTTAACTAGTCCAACCTTCCACTTATCGCATTATTTGTATCATTCTGCTTTGATCGCAGCCCTTTTTAATAAACAATGCATAGCTTTCGTCTATTTTTGCATTACCTTTTTTTCCTTTTATATATGTTCCTTAACAACATGTTGCACCCTTACACGTTGGTACGGCCAAAATACGCCAGGGGCTTTAGTACCCCTCAATATGGTGTGAGAAGTCTGAACACTTTAACAAGTGCGGCACCCCGAACTTATAGCATTATATGCATCGGCTCCGAATCATGTCTTGGGTCAATAGTTGGGTTTGCCCGGCTCCTATGTTTTGGTGCCTTACGTTCCGCTATATCGGCTAAGGTAGCACTAGGAGAACCACTGTGATTGTGCCCCAATTGAGCTGGGTCGAGCACCTCAGTGGAGAAAGCTAAAACTGACTGTCATGATGAAGCGAGAGCTGGTCGCTGTTCCAGAGGTTTTTCGAGTCCCTAAAGACTTATGCCGCTTAGGGCAAGGAGCCAGCTCTGTCCGTCCAAGGCATGGATAGCGCCCCGAACTCGGTCTTCCGAATACCAGGGGCTTCGCCGAAATTTAAAATTATAGAATTCTATGGCTAAGTGAGAGTGTTCACGCATTATAGTCCGATTGCCTTGTTTGTTGGGCTGAGCGCCTCCCTCGAAGGACCCAAACATGGGAAAAAGAGCGCTCAGGTTTATCCCCGAATACCCCAGCACTAGCGGCACGGGGGCAGAAGCCGACGACTCGCCATCTCTCAAAATTGATAAACAGTCGCACAGAAGGTAATATTTTTAAATTCGAATAGAATTGCTTAGCGCATATGAACAAGTTTTTAGCGCACAGGACAAAACAAGCAAGTTTCACTCAAAAATTACATCCCTAGAACATTCATCTGCCACAAGGCAGGCACCCTTTAGAACATCCTTATAGTAATTCTCGGGCTTTTGATGCTCTTTCCCCGACGGTGGCCCGTCCTTCACAAGCTTCTCAGCATCCAGCTTGCCCAGTGCACCTTAGCACAGGCAAGGGCCCTACGGGCACCTTCAATGCAGATGGAGCACTTGATGACTTCGAGCCTTGGACAGGCCTCCACCAGCCGCTGCACCAGCCTGAAATAGCTCCCAGGCAGAGCCCCTCCAGGCCACAGCCGAACAATGAGGCCCTTCATGGCCTGTTCGGCCGCATTGTGGAGCTCGACCAGTTGCTTCAGCTGGTCGCTCAGGGGCACGGGGTGTCCGGCCTCAGCATACTGAGACCAGAACACCTTCTCCGTCGAGCTGCCCTCCTCGGCTCGATAGAATGCGGCGGCATCGGACACACTCCGGGGAAGATCTGCGAACGCTCCTAGAGAGCTCCGGATTCGGGTAAGTAACAAGTAACTCACGTTTATGTGTTTGCTTTTCATAAAGAATGCCTTACCCGCCGCTATCTTCTTCACCTCATCCAACTCCTGGAGGGTCTTCTGGGATTCGGCTTTGGCAGACTTGGCATTTTCAATAGCCACCGCGAGCTCGGACGCTCGCGTCTTTGAGTCAAGCTCCAAACTCTCATGTTTCTCCATGAGAGCCTGGAGCTCTTGCCGCACCTTGCCAACCTCGGCCTCATACTTCTCCCACTCGGTGCGCTCCGAGGCCGCCCCCTTCTCGTCCTCGACCAGCGCTTGCTTAAGGGTCGCCACTTCAGACGTGCCCTACAATAGCCACGATAATCCTGTCATTCTTTGCAATTGCACCTTTTTATATATATTTAAAAACAAGGTATTTCTTACCTTCATTGTCCTCGAGCTGCTTCTTGGCACGCCCGAGCTCTTGCTCGGACCGCTCGAGGTTCTGCTTCAGCGTGTCCACTTCCGCAGTCAGTGCGGCGGACGCAAGCAGAGAAGCCTGCATATGCATATTAACTCATTTTTGTTAGACTCCTGTGAATTTTATTTGATCCTCTATTCAGATTTTCTTCCCGAACGCCAAACAGAGCATCAGGGGCTACTGTCTATGCGGTAATATTATTTACACATTCTTTACTTACCTCAAAGCCTGTTAAAAGGCTAGTACAAGCTTCAGTCAGTCCGCTCTTGGCGGACTGAACCTTCTGGACCACCGCACTCATAATAGTGCGGTGCCCCTCGTCGATGGAGGCGCCTTGGAGCGCCTCCAACATATTGTCCGGCGCCTCCGGTTGGACGGGGGCCATCGGCACGGTGGACTTACTCCTCTTGGAAGGAGGTCCCCCGCTGGACTCTGGAACCTTTGAAGGTTCCGGAGCGGTGTCCGGCCTAGAGCCAGACTTGGAGCCCTGGGGGGTTTCATCCCCTTTACTCCTGGAGTCCGGGAGGTCGCCTTGCGGCGCCTCCAGGACCACCTCCTCCCGGCTTGGAACCTGTTTGGACAACACTTCGGTGTCGTCCGTAGGGAGGGGGTCGGAAGCCGTCGGAAGCGAGTTCACATCCGCGAGTCCAGTGAGCTGCTCGACGACGCGTCGAGCCGGTCTTTGGGTGGGCTGCATAAACATATTCGACGTAAGGGAAAGCTGTGCAATAAACGAATACTATGAATTACTCTGGTATCCGGATACTTACGATTTTGCCAGGGGCTTGGCCCTGTGCTGCCACTCCTCTCCGTCATCGTCGGCGTCGGTGGAGTATTCCGGAGGAAGGGTTTTCCCCTTCTTGGACCCTCCGGCCTCCCCAGAGAGGGCGGCCTTCCTTTTCTTCTCTCCTCCCGCTGGAGGGGGAGAGGTTTCTTCTTCTTCCTCCTCGTCTTCACGGGAGGAATGCGCCTCGGAACCATCGGATGATGGGTCCGACACCTCCTGGCGCCGGGCACTCTTTCGAGTCCCCGCTGCCTTTTTTGTGGCCTTCTTCTCCGGCACCACATAGGGTGCCGGAACCAGCAGCTTCGCCAAGCGAGCGTCCGCTGGGCCTTCGGGCAAAGGAGCCGGACAGTTGATCTGTCCGGATGTCACCTGCCAATCCTGTCAAAGGTAAGGGAGCTTAGATCCCGCATGGAGTCAAACTATGAAAAACTGATACCCTGTAAAAGGAAAAAAACAGCTTACCGCGAGAGCGTGATGCTGCGCACTGAATCCGCGATCCTCAGTAGCGGATGCGGGAGCCTCGGCGCCCTTGAAAAGCACCTTCCAGGCATCTTCGTACGTCGTGTCGAAGAGCCTGCTTAGAGTTTGGTGCCGCGCCGGGTCGAACTCTCACAGGTTGAAAGCCCGTTGTTGACACGGGAGGATCAAGCGGATGAGCATAACCTGGACTACGTTGACAAGTTTGAGCTTCTTGTCCACCAGGGTTTGGACGCATGTTTGGAGTCCGGTCAGCTCTCCCTTCTTGCCCCACGACAGGCCCGCCTCCTTCCAGGAGGTGAGCCGCGTAGGGGGTCCGGATCGAAACACAGGGGGTGCGACCCATTCGGCGTCGCGCGGCTCGGTGATGTAAAACCACCCAGATTGCCACCCCTTCAGGGTCTCCACAAACGAGCCCTCGAGCCATAGGACGTTGGCCATCTTGCCCACCATGGCGCCTCCGCACTCTGCCTGGTTGCCGCGCACAACCTTCGGCTTGACGTTGAAAGTCTTGATCCATAGGCCGAAATGAGGGCGGATGCGGAGGAAGGCCTCGCACACGACGATAAACGCCGAGATGTTGAGGACGAAGTTCGGGGCCAGATCGTGGAAATCCAAGCCGTAGTAGAACATGAGCCCCGGGACAAATGGGTGGAGAGGGAAGCCCAGTCCGCGGAGGAAATGGGGAAGGAACACCATCCTCTCATGGGGCCTAGGGGTGGGGATGAGATGCCCCTTTTCGGGAAGCCGGTACGCGATGTCGTTAGACAGGTATCCAGCCTTCCTCAGCTTTTTGATGTGTGCCTCCGTGACAGAGGAGACCATCCACTTGCCTCCCGCTCCGGACATGGCTGGAGGAGGTTGAGGTGGGGAGTGCGGACTTGGGCGCTGGAGCTCGAGTGCGCAAGAATGGATAGGCGAAGGAGGAAGAAGGTGTAGGTGAAAGGGTGGATCCTTATCCCCTTATATGGGTGGACGCAACACATGTCCCCACCAGCCTGGTAAAACTCGCTTATCTCCAAACGTTGTAATCAATGGCGTGGTTGGGTTACTCATGCCCGTATTGATGAGAATCCCGTAATAAGGGGACACGATCTCTGCTTTAACAAGACATGCCAAGGAAACCGCCTTGCATGACGCGCTGAGGTGGGATAATGAAACGACTCGGATAAAAGCTTGGTCGTGGTGTATCACGCTATGGAATATGTCAGCAGATTAGATTTGTGTAAATATTATTCTCTCTATGGCAATATGTGGAAACTTATTTTGCAGAGTCGGACACTATCTTTGTGTTCAAAATCTTCTATGAAGTACTTGAGGGGGAACCCGCCTTGCAATGCCGGAGACAATCTGCGCGCCGGACTCATCGTCATTGAAGCCTGGTTCAGGGGCTACTGAGGGAGTCCTGGATTAGGGGGTGTCCGGATGGCCGGACTATACCTTCAGCCGGACTCCTGGACTGTGAAGATACAAGATTGAAGACTCCGTCCCGTGTCCGGAAGGGACTTTCCTTGGCGCGGAAGGCAAGCTTGGCGATACGGATATGAAGATCTCCTACCATTGTAACCGACTTTGTGTAACCCTAACCCTCTCCGGTGTCTATATAAACCGGGGGGTTTTAGTCCGTAGGACAACATACACATCAACAATCATACCATAGGCTAGCTTCTAGGGTTTAGCCTCTCCGATCTCGTGGTAGATCTACTCCTGTACTACCCATATCATCAATATTAATCAAGCGGGACGTAGGGTTTTACCTCCATCGAGAGGGCCCGAACCTGGGTAAAACTTCGTGTCCCTTGCCTCCTGTTACCATCCGGCCTAGACGCACAGTTCGGGATCCGCAGGTTTTGACACCGACACCCACCAACTCCTCTAACCGGCAAAGGCGTGGCAACAGTGCCCCACCTGCTCGCTGACCAAGGCCGGCGTGGCTACAGCGCGCCCATCGTCACTGCTGACGCTAGCAGACGCGACCTCGCGGTGCGCCACTGTAGTGGACTCGACCGCCCACTCTGTGATGATTGACAAGACAGAGAACAGTGCCTCCTGGCGCACAGTGCCCGTGCCCGGAGAACCCGGCGAGCCCTGGTACCCAACGGGTCCCAGCACCGGCTTCCCTAAAGATGACAACCCGTCCCCACAGCCTTGTAACATTACCATTATGTCCCTGGGGGGTTGACCTATAAAACCCCCTAGGAGCTCTCATACGTGCGACCAGACCAGACCGAACCAAACCAGATCAGATCAGTAGAACACACACATACACAAGGAGAAGGAGCAGCCTAAGCCTTGGCTCACCTTCCTTCCTCCTCCAAACAGCTCTAGGAGCAACTCTGTACAGATACAAACTCGGCAGGACTAGGGGTATTATCTCTCCGGAGAGCCCCGAACCTGGGTATATCTTGCGTCCCTCGCTCGCTCATACCAACCTCACCTCTAGAGCCCACCGGTGACCTCGAGCCTCCTCCTCTTTTTAGCCATCCTTTGGCATCTGCCGTGCACCCACCACGACAACCAGATCTAGTTCAGGGCAAAGCTTCCATCGAAGTCGCCTGCTACGCCAAGATCACCCATCACCGTGCACCTTGCCACCCATAGGGCCAAGGTACACGGTCAACACCCGCCACCATGGCACTCGCTGGACAGCTAAGCCATGTAGCCCGTGTCGGGGTTAAATCCAGCGGATCTTGGGTAAGGGGTCCCGAGCTGATGATGTGCTTAATGGTAACAGGATGAACAAGGGCTTGACGAGCTGAACTCTTGTGACTTCTGTTTCTTGGCAAGCAGATTTTGGGACACAAGATGAAAAGGAAACATGACAATGCTTTCAAAGCTTGACGAGCTAAAGTCTTGTAATTTATGTTTCTTCTTTTTTTGGCACAGTTTGTTAGGGTTTGTTTTCTTCATTTATCATGACGCTGCATGAAAAATGACGGAGGAAAGCTATACTCCCCGAAGAGAAAAGCTACAATGGGACACCGCGATGCTGCATGCGGCCATGGTTTTTGCTGGAACTAGTTGGTGAGGACACTGGAACCTGTCGTGGTGCATCCCAGGAACGCAATGGCAATAGATGCTGCATCCGGTCATCTTTTTTGCTGTAGTTGACACGCGTGGATGCTCGAATGGGGCAGGAGAAAAGCTGTGAAACCTCAACGATCGTGCGACCTCCCGTGAGCTACGACGACGCCGACCGACGCCGAATGGCGACATGCTTCTAGCAGCGTGGCGAGGTTCTGGGACCCGTCGGCAAAAAAGCTGCAAGCAGTCATCAGAGTAGCTACGATAGTGGTGACCGCGAGCTGTGCATTTTTGCTGGAACCGACGGGCCACGGGCAAAGTCCTTTTCCTAGAACTGGCTCGCACATTTGCTGGAACCAGAGACTGTAGATGCTGGAATTAGCGACGGTGAGCACAGGCTTGCCGGCGAGATGTTACAACCAGGGCATGAAAATGCTAGAACCAGAGAGAGTTTTTTGCTGGAACTAGTGCGAGTGCCTATTGCGAGCATCAGAGCGGCAGAAGCCATTGATACTGCATCTCTCCGGCGTGGCGTGGTGCT